>NC_069503.1:786077717-786394384 GCF_027579735.1 Bombina bombina | reverse complement strand
CTTTGCTGGGCTCTTTGCCATTTCCTGTTGGGGAAGATAATATCCCACAAGTAAGGATGACGCCGTGGACCGGACACACCTATGTTGGAGAAATATATACATAAAACTATTTTTTAGAAATAGAAAACAGAAAATTGGCATGTATGTATGTATTCACCCCCTTTTTTATGAAGCCCATAAAAAGCTCATTACCTCTACCTTCAGAAGTCACATAATTAGTGAAATGATGTCCACCTGTGTGCAATCTAAGTGTCACATGATCTGTCATTACATATACACACCTTTTTTGAAAGGCCCCAGAGGCTGCAACACCTAAGCAAGAGGCACCACTAACCAAACACTGCCATGAAGACCAAGGAACTCTCCAAACAAGTAAGGGACAATGTTGTTGAGAAGTACAAGTCAGGGTTAGGTTATAAAAAAATATCCAAATCTTTGATAATCCCCAGGAGCAACATCAAATCTATCATAACCAAATGGAAAGATCATGGCACAACAGCAAACCTGCCAAGAGACGGCCGCCCACCAAAACTCACGGACCGGGCAAGGAGGGCATTAATCAGAGAGGCATCACAGAGACCTAGGGTAACCCTGGAGGAGCTGCAGAGCTCCACAGCAGAGACTGGAGTATCTGTACATAGGACGACAATAAGCCATACGCTCCATAGAGTTGGGCTTTATGGCAGAGTGGCCAGAAGAGAGCCATTACTTTCAGCAAAAAACAAGATGGCACGCTTTGAGTTTGCGAAAAGGCATGTGGGAGACTCCCAAAATGTATGGAGGAAGGTGCTCTGGTCTGATGAGACTAAAATTTAACTTTTCGGCCATCAAAGAAAACGCTATGTCTGGCGCAAACCCAACACATCAAATCACCCAAAAAACACCATCCTGTGGGGTTGTTTTTCAGCAGCTGGGACTGGGAAACTGGTCAGAGTTGAGGAAAAGATGGATGGTGCTAAATACAGGGATATTCTTGAGCAAAACCTGTACCACTCTGGGCGTGATTTGAGGCTATGACAGAGGTTCACCTTCCAGCAGGACAATGACCCCAAACACACTGCTAAAGCAACACTTGAGTGGTTTAAGGGGAAACATGTAAATGTGTTGGAATGACCTAGTCAAAGCCCAGACCTCAATCCAATAGAAAATCTGTGGTCAGACTTTTAAAGATTGCTGTTCATAAACGCAAACCATCCAACTTGAAGGAGCTGGAGCAGTTTTGCAAGGAGGAATGGGCAAAAATCTCAGTGGTAAGATGTGGCAAGCTCATAGAGACTTATCCAAAGCGACTTGGAGGTGTGATTGCCGCAAAAGGTGGCTCTACAAAGTATTGACTTTAGGGGGGGTGAATAGTTATGCACATTGACTTTTTCTGTTATTTTGTCCTATTTATTCACAATAAAAAACAAAATAAAAAAAACATCTTCAAAGTTGTGGGCATGTTCTGTAAATTAAATGATGCAAATCCTCAAACCATCCATGTTAATTCCAGGTTGTGAGGCAACAAAACACGAAAAATGCCAAGGGGGGTGAATACTTTTGCAAGGTATTGTATACATACACATACACACACACACACACACACACACACACACACAACACTTGACAAATCATTGGAAAAGTAAAGGTGCCCTTTTTTCAGATTCCCAATGCTGTTTAATAATATTTGTTGAAAAGGCTCAGGAAGCAAGTTATTCAGTAGCAGAACGTATTGTTTAGAAAAGGGGGGGAGGGGTCAGTGTTGCTGAGAACCTAATAATGCCAATGCCAATGTCAAATAGAACTTTAAAGGGACAGTCTACTCCAAAATTGTGATTGTTTAAAAAAAACATAGATAATCCCTTTGTTACCCATTCCCCAGTTTTATTTACTCAACAGTAATAATATACTTTTACCTCTGTGATTACTTTATATCCAAGATTCTGCAGAATACCCCCTTATCGCTGAGCTTTTTACAACATACATTTTAGCCACTTAGTGCAGTCTCAGTTGTAACTCCACAGGAGCGAGCACAGTGCTATCTATATGGTACACATTAACTAGCTCTGTCTTGCAGTGAAAAGCTTATGAAATGGACTGAGCTAAAAGGAGACCTACAGTGGCTTAAAAACCAGGCAGAGATTTAGAGTTCTAGATGTTATAAAGTATATTAATATAACAATACTGGTTGTGCGAAGCTGGGGAATGGGAAGTAAAGGCATTATTTTTTTTAAACAATAAAACATTTGGAGTAGACTGTCCCTTTAAGTGAACATATTGATGACATTTAACATAATGTTGAAGAGGTTTATGTAAAGATGATAATCGGCTTTCTATTCAGGTTGATGAGTCAACAGATTTTAATTTATAAACGCCATGATTTAGCTTACACGTGCAAACCAAACACTTTTCTTTTATGATTCAGATAGAGAATACAATTTTAAACAACTTTCCAATTTACTTCTATTATCTAACTTGCTTCATTCTCTTGGTATCCTTTGCTGAAGAAGCAGCAATCCCTACTGGGTGCTAGCTGAACATCTAGGATGAGCCAATAACATAAAGGCATATATGCGCAGCCACCAATCAGCAGCTCCTAAACCTACCTAGGTATCCTTTCAAACAAAAGATAGCAAGAAAACAGAAACAAAACAAATAGCTAACAGTACATTGGAAAATTGGTTTAAAAAATTCAAAAAGAATCTAATGTTCTATCTGAATCATGAAACAAAAAAAAATTGGGTTTCATGACCCTTTAAATCAATGTATTCCCTCTTTGCATCATTCACTCAAACCTTTTGCAAGGCTTGATCAATTTGAAAGGAATGCATCACCATTGATCTGTTAAAGCTACCACCTTGCTCGATATTTGAATGGTTAAACCTACCCCATTTCTCTGTAGTTTTGTCTTTTCGGTTTGATTTGACAGAATTATTAATTGTCCTTATTGTAAAATCAGTAATTTCAAAGGCTGCACTAGAAATGTTTTGTGTTATATATGGTTTTCCCTTTTCCTTTTGTTTGGGCGAGGGGGTTAAGTAAGTAAAAATCAATAAAGAAGCGCTGCTTACTTGAATAAAGAGTAGCATCCATCTTTCCAACTCGTACTGGCGTCCCACTAACTCTCATCTCTATACCAACTTCATTCCAAACGGGTTCAAGTTTCTTGCAGTGACCACACCACGGTGCATAAAACTAAAACAAAACCATGATAAATTAATGCCAGAAATATGAAATATAGGAAATGTTAAAACAATAAATATTCTATAAGGAGTATGGCAGTGAGGGTATTTGTATTTAAATAATTAAAGTAAAAAAAAAAAAAAAACATAAAATGAATTTGCCAGTAGTACAAATAAATCTACGGGTGTTGATATTTTGAAACCTAGGTTACACTGCAGGTATCAGAAGGAGAGTTTCTGCACATGTGCAGGCACTGGGGTGCAGTGAAAGCTAGATCTCAACATGACACCCATTACTAGAGGAAGGCAGGAAATAATCTCAATATGATGCTTATAACATGCATTTAGTGTTTATTGTCCCTTAAAAAACAAAAATACATATACAGGTATACCCCGCTCATACAGCGGGTTAGGGACCGGAGCCCCGCTGTAAAGTGAAAACCGCCTTAAAGTGAAACAAGGCAGTTTTAGCTTTCTTTTCACTTGCCAGTGTGTTTGAAAACATGTTTGAACTAACATATATTAGGGTTACAATAATGCTATGTTTAGTTTAACACTAGCACAGACTTCAATTAGTATTCAATAAATACTGTACCTGTAAAATAGTGACAGTTACTGTAGTAAAATTTGCCAGACTATAGCACTGAGACACAGATTGCACTGTAATGCTGTAAACAGAGTGAACTAAGCATAACAAAATGGTGCCAGTCACTTTTCTCGCAATCTCACAATAATTACAGCACTGTTTCAAATTTCTTGGAGGTTGAACTTCAGCTCCACAAAGCGCTGTATTAGCGAAGCGCTGTAAAGTGAAGCGCTGTAAAGTGGGGTATACCTGTACAGGTTATTATCAGTAATTGTATTTACTCACAAAATTCAGGGACTTAACACAACAACAAAACTTGGCTAGCATTTGTTTCTTGCGATTATAGTTATAAAGAAATAAAATCCCTCATCTGAATGGTAGGACAAAATTGATTCAGATATATCTAAGAATTAAAAAGGTATATAAGATTTTCAACATATTAATACATTCTGTAAACTATTTGCCAAAGTTTAAACAATCATCTGGCAGCTGGGAAACACAAGAAAGAAAGGATCTTTTTCAAATGAAGGTCTCCATTTCTTTTTGTATGCTTGATTGCAAGGTATTGACTCCCCCCCCCTTCCCCCTGGTCTTACGTATCATAGGAGACTACATTTGCAACACTGATTATTTGGATTCTTTAGGTGTCTGAGTTTTTATGGAAATTGCTTAACAACAAGAAGGGCATGAAACCTTTAGAAGTGGGGTAAAGCCTCTGAAAAAGTGTCCAAACGCCATAAAGAAATTACCTAGTGTTAAGAGCAGATCACCATTCTGCAAAAGAGGAAATATTTTAAATGAGTGTCTTGATCATCTATATAAATAATGGGAGGGGTAGGGAATTTGCAATAGCATCCCACTCCTGGAGAAACACCCACCCAGTTGTATGTGTGATAGCATGCATCCAATAAAAAGCCTCCTAGATACAAGAAACACATGTATCCAAGTGGTAGAAGTGACCTACATTCAAAACAGGGGCTTCTCCTTTTTTCAAATGAGGGGCCACTTTTCCATCTAGGTCAGGGGTTGGGCTATGCGATATGGAAAAAAACAAATATCATGATTTGTTTATTAAATATTATGAGTGTGATTTTATTAAAATATTTTTAAACATACATTTTGCATTAAAAATGCATTTAACTGTGCAAAACAGTGGCGTTTTCCCCTTGCAATTTGCATTGAAGACTGAATAGGTCAGAGAAAAGAACACCACCATTTCACCACCTTCTTTCTCTGTGCACACTTCAAGAATGGAGCAACGGTTAATACTTCCTTGTCCACCCCTTGGATGAGTGGTCGGTGGTGCTGCTGCTGGGCTGGACTGGAGCATTTGTGTGACTGACATGTTAAGGAAGCCACAGTTTGTTTGTTTTTTAAAATAAAAATATAGAAGCCTCACGCAATTCTGATATTGTATAGCCTCATATCGAGATAAATGCACAGCCCTAGTCAGAGGGGCCCAAACTATGGCCAAGGGCCTCATTTAGCCCTCCAGGGTTTTCTGTATAGAGATATTCTCTGCAAACACAGAATAGAGATACATTTGTCTCTTAGGCTTCCTTTACACCAAACAGGTTAAAACTGTTCTTCTATAGAGAAAGCTTATATAGTTGCCAACTGATGCATTTGTAATTAATGAGAAAAAAAGTGGAACACAGCATTCATTGGTAAAACAACATTTATGTTTATTTGATGCAGAGGTTTATTTTAACCCTGAAAAGTTTATGTATGTGGGAAAATGCTGTTTAGGGCACTAGTTGGCACTGGCTCCAAATTTACAAAAGTCAAAATAGTGAGCTTTTGGAACCAATGCTTTTGGGTTGGGCCTTCCATATATCACTTGACTTTAGAGTAATAGGGTTGTACTTTGGATAAGTTTATTGCCCTTTTATGTTGAAATCTTTTATTGAAAAGTATTATCCAAACAATAATAATAGTAAGCATAAACAATAAACCAGAAAGATTGAAAAATAGAATTTATGTTTACCTGATAAATTCCTTTCTCCTACGGTGTATCCGGTCCACGGCTTCATCCTTACTTGTGGGATATTCTCAATCCCTACAGGAAGTGGCAAAGAGAGCACACAGCAGAGCTGTCCATATAGCTCCCCTCAGGCTCCGCCCCCCCAGTCATTCGACCGGCGGTTAGGAGAAAAAGGAGAACCATAGGGTGCAGTGGTGACTGTAGTTTACAAAAATAAATTTAAACCTGACTAAAATGCCAGGGTGGGCCGTGGACCGGATACACCGTAGGAGAAAGAAATTTATCAGGTAAACATAAATTCTGTTTTCTCCTACATTGGTGTATCCGGTCCACGGCTTTATCCTTACTTGTGGGAACCAATACCAAAGCTTTAGGACACGGATGAAGGGAGGGAACAAGTCAGGTAACCTAAACGGAAGGCACCACTGCTTGTAAAACCTTTCTCCCAAAAATAGCCTCAGAAGAAGCAAAAGTATCAAATTTGTAAAATTTGGCAAATGTATGCAGAGAAGACCAAGTCGCTGCCTTACAGATCTGTTCAACAGAAGCCTCATTCTTGAAAGCCCATGTGGAAGCCACAGCTCTAGTAGAGTGAGCTGTAATTCGTTCAGGGGGCTGCCTTCCAGCAGTCTCATAAGCCAACCGGATGATGCTTTTCAGCCAGAAGGACAGAGAGGTTGCAGTCGCCTTTTGGCCTCTCCACTTGCCAGAATAGACGACAAACAAGGACGATGTTTGTCTGAAGTCTTTAGTTGCTTTTAGATAGAACTTTAAAGCACGAACCACACCAAGATTGTGCAACAGACGTTCCTTGTTAGAAACTGGGTTAGGACACAGAGAAGGAACAACTACTTCCTGGTTGATATTCTTATTGGAAACAACTTTTGGAAGAAAACCAGGTTTGGTACGTAAAACGACCTTATCTGTATGAAACACCAGATAGGGTGAATTACACTGCAAAGCAGACAATTCAGAAACTCTTCTAGCAGAAGAAATAGCTACTAAAAACAAAACTTTCCAAGATAGTAATTTAATATCTATGGAATGTAGAGGTTCAAACGGAACCCCTTGAAGAACTGAAAGAACTAAATTTAGACTCCATGGAGGAGCCACAGGTCTATAGACAGGCTTGATTCTGACTAAAGCCTGGGCAAACGCCTGAACATCTGGCATTGCTGCCAGACGCTTGTGTAACAAAACAGACAGAGCGGAAATCTGTCCTTTTAAGGAACTAGCTGACAAACCTTTCTCCAATCCTTCTAGGAGAAAAGCTAGAATCCTTGGAATCCTAATCTTACTCCATGAGTAACCTTTGGATTCACAACAACAAAGATATTTCCTCCATATCTTATGGTAAATTTTCCTGGTGACAGGCTTTCTAGCCTGGATCAGGGTATCTATAACTGATTCCGAAAACCCACGCTTAGCTAGAATCAAGCGTTCAATCTCCAAGCAGTCAGTTGCAGAGAAAACAGAATTTATGTTTACCTGATAAATTACTTTCTCCAACGGTGTGTCCGGTCCACGGCGTCATCCTTACTTGTGGGATATTCTCCTCCCCAACAGGAAATGGCAAAGAGCCCAGCAAAGCTGGTCACATGATCCCTCCTAGGCTCCGCCTACCCCAGTCATTCGACCGACGTTAAGGAGGAATATTTGCATAGGAGAAACCATATGATACCGTGGTGACTGTAGTTAAAGAAAATAAATTATCAGACCTGATTAAAAAACCAGGGCGGGCCGTGGACCGGACACACCGTTGGAGAAAGTAATTTATCAGGTAAACATAAATTCTGTTTTCTCCAACATAGGTGTGTCCGGTCCACGGCGTCATCCTTACTTGTGGGAACCAATACCAAAGCTTTAGGACACGGATGAAGGGAGGGAGCAAATCAGGTCACCTAAATGGAAGGCACCACGGCTTGCAAAACCTTTCTCCCAAAAATAGCCTCAGAAGAAGCAAAAGTATCAAACTTGTAAAATTTGGTAAAAGTGTGCAGTGAAGACCAAGTCGCTGCCCTACATATCTGATCAACAGAAGCCTCGTTCTTGAAGGCCCATGTGGAAGCCACAGCCCTAGTGGAATGAGCTGTGATTCTTTCAGGAGGCTGCCGTCCGGCAGTCACATAAGCCAATCTGATGATGCTTTTAATCCAAAAAGAGAGAGAGGTAGAAGTTGCTTTTTGACCTCTCCTTTTACCAGAATAAACAACAAACAAGGAAGATGTTTGTCTAAAATCCTTTGTAGCATCTAAATAGAATTTTAGAGCGCGAACAACATCCAAATTGTGCAACAAACGTTCCTTCTTCGAAACTGGTTTCGGACACAAAGAAGGTACGACTATCTCCTGGTTAATGTTTTTGTTAGAAACAACTTTTGGAAGAAAACCAGGTTTAGTACGTAAAACCACCTTATCTGCATGGAACACCAGATAAGGAGGAGAACACTGCAGAGCAGATAATTCTGAAACTCTTCTAGCAGAAGAAATTGCAACCAAAAACAAAACTTTCCAAGATAATAACTTAATATCAACGGAATGTAAGGGTTCAAACGGAACCCCCTGAAGAACTGAAAGAACTAAGTTGAGACTCCAAGGAGGAGTCAAAGGTTTGTAAACAGGCTTGATTCTAACCAGAGCCTGAACAAAGGCTTGAACATCTGGCACAGCTGCCAGCTTTTTGTGAAGTAACACAGACAAGGCAGAAATCTGTCCCTTCAAGGAACTTGCAGATAATCCTTTCTCCAATCCTTCTTGAAGAAAGGATAGAATCTTAGGAATCTTTACCTTGTCCCAAGGGAATCCTTTAGATTCACACCAACAGATATATTTTTTCCATATTTTGTGGTAAATTTTTCTAGTTACAGGCTTTCTGGCCTGAACAAGAGTATCAATAACAGAATCTGAGAACCCTCGTTTTGATAAGATCAAGCGTTCAATCTCCAAGCAGTCAGCTGGAGTGAGACCAGATTCGGATGTTCGAACGGACCTTGAACAAGAAGGTCTCGTCTCAAAGGTAGCTTCCATGGTGGAGCCGATGACATATTCACCAGATCTGCATACCAAGTCCTGCGTGGCCACGCAGGAGCTATCAAGATCACCGACGCCCTCTCTTGATTGATCCTGGCTACCAGCCTGGGGATGAGAGGAAACGGCGGGAATACATAAGCCAGTTTGAAGGTCCAAGGTGCTACTAGTGCATCTACTAGAGTCGCCTTGGGATCCCTGGATCTGGACCCGTAGCAAGGAACCTTGAAGTTCTGACGAGAGGCCATCAGATCCATGTCTGGAATGCCCCACAGTTGAGTAATTTGGGCAAAGATTTCCGGATGGAGTTCCCACTCCCCCGGATGTAATGTCTGACGACTCAGAAAATCCGCTTCCCAATTTTCCACTCCTGGGATGTGGATTGCAGATAGGTGGCAGGAGTGAGTCTCCGCCCATTGAATGATTTTGGTCACTTCTTCCATCGCCAGGGAACTCCTTGTTCCCCCCTGATGGTTGATGTACGCAACAGTCGTCATGTGGTCTGATTGAAACCGTATGAACTTGGCCTTTGCTAGCTGAGGCCAAGCCTTGAGAGCATTGAATATCGCTCTCAGTTCCAGAATATTTATCGGTAGAAGAGATTCTTCCCGAGACCAAAGACCCTGAGCTTTCAGGGGTCCCCAGACCGCGCCCCAGCCCATCAGACTGGCGTCGGTCGTGACAATGACCCACTCTGGTCTGCGGAAGGTCATCCCTTGTGACAGGTTGTCCAGGGACAGCCACCAACGGAGTGAGTCTCTGGTCCTCTGATTTACTTGTATCTTCGGAGACAAGTCTGTATAGTCCCCATTCCACTGACTGAGCATGCACAGTTGTAATGGTCTTAGATGAATGCGCGCAAAAGGAACTATGTCCATTGCCGCTACCATCAAACCTATTACTTCCATGCACTGCGCTATGGAAGGAAGAGGAACGGAATGAAGTGTTTGACAAGAGTTTAGAAGTTTTGTTTTTCTGGCCTCTGTCAGAAAAATCCTCATTTCTAAGGAGTCTATTATTGTTCCCAAGAAGGGAACCCTTGTCGACGGAGATAGAGAACTCTTTTCCACGTTCACTTTCCATCCGTGAGATCTGAGAAAGGCCAGGACTATGTCCGTGTGAGCCTTTGCTTGAGGAAGGGACGACGCTTGAATCAGAATGTCGTCCAAGTAAGGAACTACTGCAATGCCCCTTGGTCTTAGTACCGCTAGAAGGGACTCTAGTACCTTTGTGAAAATCCTTGGAGCAGTGGCTAATCCGAAAGGAAGCGCCACGAACTGGTAATGCTTGTCCAGGAATGCGAACCTTAGGAACCGATGATGTTCCTTGTGGATAGGAATATGTAGATACGCATCCTTTAAATCCACCGTGGTCATGAATTGACCTTCCTGGATGGAAGGAAGAATTGTTCGAATGGTTTCCATTTTGAACGATGGAACCTTGAGAAACTTGTTTAAGATCTTGAGATCTAAGATTGGTCTGAACGTTCCCTCTTTTTTGGGAACTATGAACAGATTGGAGTAGAACCCCATCCCTTGTTCTCCTAATGGAACAGGATGAATCACTCCCATTTTTAACAGGTCTTCTACACAATGTAAGAATGCCTGTCTCTTTATGTGGTCTGAAGACAATTGAGACCTGTGGAACCTCCCCCTTGGGGGAAGCCCCTTGAATTCCAGAAGGTAACCTTGGGAGACTATTTCTAGTGCCCAAGGATCCAGAACATCTCTTGCCCAAGCCTGAGCAAAGAGAGAGAGTCTGCCCCCCACCAGATCCGGTCCCGGATCGGGGGCCAACATTTCATGCTGTCTTGGTAGCAGTGGCAGGTTTCTTGGCCTGCTTTCCCTTGTTCCAGCCTTGCATTGGTCTCCAGGCTGGCTTGGCTTGAGAAGTATTACCCTCTTGCTTAGAGGACGTAGCACTTGGGGCTGGTCCGTTTCTACGAAAGGGACGAAAATTAGGTTTATTTTTGGCCTTGAAAGACCTATCCTGAGGAAGGGCGTGGCCCTTACCCCCAGTGATATCAGAGATAATCTCTTTCAAGTCAGGGCCAAACAGCGTTTTCCCCTTGAAAGGAATGTTAAGTAGTTTGTTCTTGGAAGACGCATCCGCTGACCAAGATTTCAACCAAAGCGCTCTGCGCGCCACAATAGCAAACCCAGAATTTTTCGCCGCTAACCTAGCCAATTGCAAAGTGGCGTCTAGGGTGAAAGAATTGGCCAATTTGAGAGCACGGATTCTGTCCATAATCTCCTCATAAGGAGGAGAATCACTATCGATCGCCTTTACTAGCTCATCGAACCAGAAACACGCGGCTGTAGTGACAGGGACAATGCATGAAATTGGTTGTAGAAGGTAACCTTGCTGAACAAACATCTTTTTAAGCAAACCTTCTAATTTTTTATCCATAGGATCTTTGAAAGCACAACTATCTTCTATGGGTATAGTGGTGCGTTTGTTTAAAGTAGAAACCGCTCCCTCGACCTTGGGGACTGTCTGCTATAAGTCCTTTCTGGGGTCGACCATAGGAAACAATTTTTTAAATATGGGGGGAGGGACGAAAGGTATACCGGGCCTTTCCCATTCTTTATTTACAATGTCCGCCACCCGCTTGGGTATAGGAAAAGCTTCTGGGAGCCCCGGGACCTCTAGGAACTTGTCCATTTTACATAGTTTCTCTGGGATGATCAAATTCTCACAATCATCCAGAGTGGATAATACCTCCTTAAGCAGAGCGCGGAGATGTTCCAACTTAAATTTAAATGTAATCTCATCGGGTTCAGCTTGTTGAGAAATTTTCCCTGAATCTGAAATTTCTCCCTCAGACAAAACCTCCCTGGCCCCCCCTCAGACTGGTGTAGGGGCATTTCAGAACCATTATCATCAGCGTCCTCATGCTCTTCAGTATCTAAAACAGAGCAGTCGCGCTTGCGCTGATAAGTGGGCATTTTGGCTAAAATGTTTTTGATAGAATTATCCATTACAGCCGTTAATTGTTGCATAGTAAGGAGTATTGGCGCGCTAGATGTACTAGGGGCCTCCTGAGTGGGCAAGACTGGTGTAGACGAAGGAGGGAATGATGCAGTACCATGCTTACTCCCCTCACTTGAGGAATCATCTTGGGCATCATTTTCAGTGTCACATAAATCACATCTATTTAAATGAGAAGGAACCTTGGCTTCCCCACATTCAGAACACAGTCTATCTGGTAGTTCAGACATGTTAAACAGGCATAAACTTGATAACAAAGTACAAAAAACGTTTTAAAATAAAACCGTTACTGTCACTTTAAATTTTAAACTGAACACACTTTATTACTGCAATTGCGAAAAAGTATGAAGGAATTGTTCAAAATTCACCAAAATTTCACCACAGTGTCTTAAAGCCTTAAAAGTATTGCACACCAAATTTGGAAGCTTTAACCCTTAAAATAACGGAACCGGAGCCGTTTTTATCTTTAACCCCTTTACAGTCCCTGGTATCTGCTTTGCTGAGACCCAACCAAGCCCAAAGGGGAATACGATACCAAATGACGCCTCCAGAAAGTCTTTTCTATGTATCAGAGCTCCTCACACATGCGACTGCATGTCATGCTTCTCAAAAACAAGTGCGCAATACCGGCGCGAAAATGAGGCTCTGCCTATGATTAGGGAAAGCCCCTAGAGAATAAGGTGTCTAAAACAGTGCCTGCCGATATTATTTTACAAAAATACCCAGATTAAATGATTCCTCAAGGCTAAATATGTGTATATATGAATCGATTTAGCCCAGAAAATGTCTACAGTCTTAATAAGCCCTTGTGAAGCCCTTATTTACTGTCTGAATAAAAATGGCTTACCGGATCCCATAGGGAAAATGACAGCTTCCAGCATTACATCGTCTTGTTAGAATGTGTCATACCTCAAGCAGCAAAAGACTGCTCACTGTTCCCCCAACTGAAGTTAATTCCTCTCAACAGTCCTGTGTGGAACAGCCATGGATTTTAGTAACGGTTGCTAAAATCATTTTCCTCTTACAAACAGAAATCTTCATCTCTTTTCTGTTTCAGAGTAAATAGTACATACCAGCACTATTTTAAAATAACAAACTCTTGATTGAATAAAAAAAACTACAGTTAAACACTAAAAAACTCTAAGCCATCTCCGTGGAGATGTTGCCTGTACAACGGCAAAGAGAATGACTGGGGTAGGCGGAGCCTAGGAGGGATCATGTGACCAGCTTTGCTGGGCTCTTTGCCATTTCCTGTTGGGGAGGAGAATATCCCACAAGTAAGGATGACGCCGTGGACCGGACACACCTATGTTGGAGAAACTAGGTTTGGATGTTCGAATGGACCTTGAATTAGAAGGTCCTGCCTCAAAGGTAGCTTCCATGGTGGAACCGATGACATTCACCAGGTCTGCATACCAAGTCCTGCGTGGCCACGCAGGAGCTATCAGAATTACCGAAGCCTTCTCCTGTTTGATCCTGGCTACTAGCCGGGGGAGAAGGGGAAACAGTGGAAAGACATAAGCTAGATTGAACGACCAAGGCGCTACTAAGGCATCTACCAATGTCGCCTTGGGATCCCTGGACCTGGACCCTTAACGTGGAACTTTGGAGTTCTGACGTGACGCCATCAGATCCAGATCTGGAATGCCCCATAGTTGGGTTAACTGGGCAAAAACCTCCGGGTGAAGTTCCCACTCCCCCGGATGGAAAGTCTGACGACTCAGATAATCCGCTTCCCAGTTGTCCACTCCTGGGATGTGAATTGC
This sequence comes from Bombina bombina, assembly GCF_027579735.1. Classification (NCBI taxonomy): domain Eukaryota; kingdom Metazoa; phylum Chordata; class Amphibia; order Anura; family Bombinatoridae; genus Bombina; species Bombina bombina. The sequence goes on along the minus strand of NC_069503.1, from coordinate 786,380,870 downwards.
TGATAGATGGCAAGAGTGATCCTCTGCCCATTTGATGATTTTGGATACCTCTCTCATCGCCAGGGAACTCTTTGTTCCCCCTTGATGATTGATGTACGCCACAGTCGTCATGTTGTCCGACTGAAATCTTATGAATTTGGCCTCCGCTAGTTGAGGCCATGCCTGGAGCGCATTGAATATCGCTCTCAAATCCAAAATGTTTATCGGGAGAAGAGATTCTTCCCGAGACCATAGGGCCTGAGCCTTCAGGGACTCCCAGACCGCGCCCCAGCCTAGGAGGCTGGCGTCGGTCGTGACAATGATCCACTCCGGTCTGCGGAAACTCATTCCCTGAGACAGGTGATCCAGAGACAACCACCAGAGGATTGAGTCTCTGGTTTTCTGGTCCATTTGAATCTGGGGAGACAAATCTGCATAATCCACATTCCACTGTTTGAGCATGCACAGTTGCAATGGTCTTAAATGAATTCAAGCAAATGGAACCACGTCCATTGCTGCAACCATGAGTCCTATTACCTCCATGCACTGAGCTATGGATGGTTGAGGAATGGATTGAAGAACTCGACAAGTGTTCAGAAGTTTTAACTTCCTGGCCTCTGTCAGAAAGATCTTCATTTCCACTGAGTCTATTATTGTTCCCAGGAAGGGAACCCTTGTGAACGGGGACAGGGAACTTTTTTCTATGTTCACCTTCCACCCGTGGGACCTTAGAAAGGCTAGAACAATGTCTGTATGAGCCTTTGCTTTGTGAAAGGACGACTCTTGTATTAGAATGTCGTCTAGGTAAGGTGCTACTGCAATGCCCCTTGGCCTTAGCACTGCTAGAAGAGACCCTAGCACCTTTGTGAAAATTCTGGGAGCAGTGGCCAATCCGAAAGGAAGAGCCACGAACTGGTAATGCTTGTCCAGAAAGGCGAACCTCAGGAACTGATGGTGATCTTTGTGGATAGGAATACGCATCCTTTAAGTCCACGGTAGTCATATATTGACCCTTCTGGATCATTGGTAAAATTGTCCGAATGGTTTCCATTTTGAATGATGGAACTCTGAGGAATTTGTTTAGGATCTTTAAGTCCAGAATTGGCCTGAAAGTTCCTTCCTTTTTGGGAACTACAAACAGGTTTGAGTAAAATCCCAGTCCTTGTTCTGCTGTTGGAACTGGGTGTATCACTCCCATTTTTAAAAGGTCTTCTACGCAATGTAAGAATGCCTGTCTCTTTATCTGGTCTAAAGATAAGCGAGACATGTGGAACCTTCCCCTTGGAGGAAGGTCCTTGATTTCTAGAAGATACCCCTGAGAGACAATTTCTAGTGCCCAGGGGTCCGGAACATCTCTTGCCCAGGCCTGAGCAAAGAGAGAAAGTCTGCCCCCTACTAGATCCGGTCCCGGATTGGGGGCTACCCCTTCATGCTGTCTTGGTAGCAGCAGCAGGCTTTTTGGCCTGTTTACCCTTGTTCCAGCCTTGCATTGGTTTCCATGCTGGTTTGGGCTGGGGTGCGTTACCCTCTTGCCTAGTGGCTGTAGAGGTAGAAGGCGGTCCGTTCCTGAAATTGCGAAAGGAATGAAAAACAGAATTTATGCTTACCTGATAAATTACTTTCTCCAACGGTGTGTCCGGTCCACGGCGTCATCCTTACTTGTGGGATATTCTCTTCCCCAACAGGAAATGGCAAAGAGCCCAGCAAAGCTGGTCACATGATCCCTCCTAGGCTCCGCCTACCCCAGTCATTCGACCGACGTAAAGGAGGAATATGCATAGGAGAAATCATATGATACCGTGGTGACTGTAGTTAGAGAAAATAATTCATCAGACCTGATTAAAAAAACCAGGGCGGGCCGTGGACCGGACACACCGTTGGAGAAAGTAATTTATCAGGTAAGCATAAATTCTGTTTTCTCCAACATAGGTGTGTCCGGTCCACGGCGTCATCCTTACTTGTGGGAACCAATACCAAAGCTTTAGGACACGGATGATGGGAGGGAGCAAATCAGGTCACCTAGATCGAAGGCACCACGGCTTGCAAAACCTTTCTCCCAAAAATAGCCTCAGAAGAAGCAAAAGTATCAAATTTGTAAAATTTGGTAAAAGTGTGCAGTGAAGACCAAGTCGCTGCCTTACATATCTGATCAACAGAAGCCTCGTTCTTGAAGGCCCATGTGGAAGCCACAGCCCTAGTGGAGTGAGCTGTGATTCTTTCAGGAGGCTGCCGTCCGGCAGTCTCATAAGCCAAACGGATGATGCTTTTAAGCCAAAAAGAGAGAGAGGTAGAAGTTGCTTTTTGACCTCTCCTTTTACCAGAATAAACAACAAACAAAGAAGATGTTTGTCTGAAATCCTTTGTAGCCTCTAAATAGAATTTTAGAGCACGAACTACATCCAAATTGTGTAACAAACGTTCCTTCTTTGAAACTGGACTCGGACACAAAGAAGGCACAACTATCTCCTGGTTAATGTTTTTGTTAGAAACAACTTTCGGAAGAAAACCAGGTTTAGTACGCAAAACCACCTTATCTGCATGGAACACCAGATAAGGAGGAGAACACTGCAGAGCAGATAACTCTGAAACTCTTCTAGCAGAAGAAATTGCAACCAAAAACAAAACTTTCCAAGATAGTAACTTAATATCTACGGAATGTAAGGGTTCAAACGGAACCCCTTGAAGAACTGAAAGAACTAAATTGAGACTCCAAGGAGGAGTCAAAGGTTTGTAAACAGGCTTGATTCTAACCAGAGCCTGAACAAAAGCTTGAACATCTGGCACAGCTGCCAGTTTTTTGTGAAGTAAAACAGATAAAGCAGAAATCTGTCCCTTCAAAGAACTTGCAGATAATCCTTTCTCCAAACCCTCCTGTAGAAAGGATAGAATCTTCGGAATTTTTATCTTGTTCCATGGGAATCCTTTAGATTCACACCAACAAATATACTTTTTCCATATTTTATGGTAAATTTTCCTAGTTACAGGCTTTCTAGCCTGAACAAGAGTATCAATGACAGAATCTGAAAACCCACGCTTTGATAAAATCAAGCGTTCAATCTCCAAGCAGTCAGTTGGAGTGAAGCCAGATTCGGATGTTCGAATGGACCTTGAACAAGAAGGTCCTGTCTCAAAGGTAGCTTCCATGGTGGAGCCGATGACATATTCACCAGGTCTGCATACCAAGTTCTGCGTGGCCACGCAGGAGCTATCAAGATCACCGAAGCCCTCTCCTGATTGATCCTGGCTACCAGCCTGGGAATGAGAGGGAACGGTGGGAATACATAAGCTAGGTTGAAGGTCCAAGGCGCTATCAGTGCATCTACTAGAGTCGCCCTGGGATCCCTGGATCTGGACCCGTAGCAAGGAACCTTGAAGTTCTGACGAGACGCCATCAGGTCCATGTCTGGAATGCCCCATAATTGAGTTATTTGGGCAAAGATTTCCGGATGGAGTTCCCACTCCCCCGGATGGAAAGTCTGACGACTCAGAAAATCCGCTTCCCAATTTTCCACTCCCGGGATGTGGATTGCAGACAAGTGGCAGGAGTGATTCTCCGCCCATTGAATTATTTTGGTCACTTCCTCCATCGCCAGGGAACTCCTTGTTCCCCCCTGATGGTTGATATATGCAACAGTCGTCATGTTGTCTGATTGAAACCTTATGAATTTGGCCTTTGCTAGTTGAGGCCAAGCTTTGAGAGCATTGAATATCGCTCGCAGTTCCAGAATGTTTATCGGGAGAAGAGATTCTTCCCGGGACCATAGCCCCTGAGCTTTCAGGGGTTCCCAGACCGCGCCCCAGCCCACCAGACTGGCGTCGGTCGTGACAATGACCCACTCTGGTCTGCGGAAGCTCATTCCCTGTGACAGGTTGTCCAGGTTCAGCCACCAACGGAGTGAATCTCTGGTTCTTTGATCTACTTGGATCGTCGGAGACAAGTCTGTATAATCCCCATTCCACTGTCTGAGCATGCACAGTTGTAATGGTCTTAGATGAATTCGTGCAAAAGGAACTATGTCGATTGCCGCAACCATCAAACCTATTACTTCCATGCACTGCGCTATGGAAGGAAGAAGAACAGAATGAAGTACTTGACAAGAGCTTAGAAGTTTTGATTTTCTGGCCTCTGTCAGAAAAATCTTCATTTCTAAGGAGTCTATTATTGTTCCCAAGAAGGGAACACTTGTTGACGGGGACAGAGAACTTTTTTCTATGTTCACTTTCCACCCGTGAGATCTGAGAAAGGCTAGGACAATGTCCGTATGAGCCTTTGCTTTTGACAGAGACGACGCTTGAATCAGTATGTCGTCCAAGTAAGGTACTACTGCAATGCCCCTTGGTCTTAGCACCGCTAGAAGGGACCCTAGTACCTTTGTGAAAATCCTTGGAGCAGTGGCTAATCCGAATGGAAGTGCCACAAACTGGTAATGCTTGTCCAGAAAGGCGAACCTTAGGAACCGATGATGTTCCTTGTGGATAGGAATATGTAGATACGCATCCTTTAAATCCACCGTGGTCATGAATTGACCTTCCTGGATGGTAGGAAGAATTGTTCGAATGGTTTCCATCTTGAACGATGGAACCCTGAGAAATTTGTTTAGAATCTTGAGATCTAAAATTGGTCTGAATGTTCCTTCTTTTTTGGGAACTATGAACAGATTGGAGTAAAACCCCATCCCTTGTTCTCCTAATGGAACAGGATGAATCACTCCCATTCTTAACAGGTCTTCTACACAATGTAAGAATGCCTGTCTTTTTATTTGGTTTGAAGACAATTGAGACCTGTGGAACCTCCCCCTTGGGGGTAGTTCCTTGAATTCCAGGAGATAACCTTGAGAAACTATTTCTAGCGCCCAAGGATCCTGAACATCTCTTGCCCAAGCCTGAGCAAAGAGAGAGAGTCTGCCCCCCACCAGATCCGGTCCCGGATCGGGGGCCAACACTTCATGCTGTTTTAGTAGCAGTGGCAGGTTTCTTGGCCTGCTTACCCTTGTTCCAGCCTTGCATCGGTCTCCAGGCTGGTTTGGTTTGAGAACTATTACCCTCTTGCTTAGAGGGTGTAGAATTTGAGGCTGGTCCGTTTCTGCGAAAGGGATGAAAATTTGGCTTATTTTTAGCCTTAAAAGACCTATCCTGAGGAAGGGCGTGGCGCTTTCCCCCAGTGATGTCTGAAATAATCTCTTTCAAGTCAGGGCCAAACAGCGTTTTACCTTTGAAAGGGATGTTAAGCAATTTGTTCTTGGAGGACACATCCGCTGACCAAGACTTTAGCCAAAGCGCTCTGCGCGCCACAATAGCAAAACCTGAATTTTTCGCCGCTAATCTAGCTAATTGCAAAGTGGCGTCTAAGATAAAAGAGTTAGCCAATTTAAGTGCTTGAACTCTGTCCATAACCTCCTCATACGAAGAGTCTTTATTGAGCGACTTTTCTAGTTCTTCGAACCAGAAACACGCTGCTGTAGTGACAGGAACAATGCATGAAATTGGTTGTAGAAGGTAACCTTGCTGAACAAACATCTTTTTAAGCAAACCCTCTAATTTTTTATCCATAGGATCTTTGAAAGCACAACTGTCTTCTATAGGGATAGTAGTGCGTTTGTTTAGAGTAGAAACCGCCCCCTCGACCTTGGGGACTGTCTGCCATAAGTCCTTTCTGGGGTCGACCATAGGAACTTGTCCATCTTACATAATTTCTCTGGAATGACCAAATTGTCACAATCATCCAGAGTAGATAACACCTCCTTAAGCAGAGCGCGGAGATGTTCCAATTTAAATTTAAAAATAATAACATCAGGTTCAGCTTGTTGAGAAATTTTTCCTGAATCTGAAATTTCTCCCTCAGACAAAACCTCCCTCCTGGCCCCTTCAGATTGGTGTGAGGGTATGTCAGAACCATTATCATCAGCGTCCTCATGCTCTTCAGTATCTAAAACAGAGCAATCGCGCTTTCTCTGATAAGTAGGCATTTTGGACAAAATGTTTTTAATAGAATTATCCATTACAGCCGTTAATTGTTGCATAGTAAGAAGGATTGGCGCACTAGATGTACTAGGGGCCTCTTGTGTGGGCAAGACTGGTGTAGACACAGAAGGGGATGATGCAGTACCATGCTTACTCCCCTCGCTTGAGGAATCATTTTGGGCAACATCATTATCAGTGGCATCATTGTCCCTACTTTGTCTGGACACTATGTCACATTCATCACATATATTTAAATGGGGAGGAACCTTGGCTTCCAAACATACAGAACATCGTCTCTCTGATGGTTCAGACATGTTAACAGGCATAAACTTGATAACAAAGCACAAAAAACGTTTTAAAATAAAACCGTTACTGTCACTTTAAATTTTAAACTGAACACACTTTATTACTGAAAATGTGAAAAAGTATGAAGGAATTGTTCAAAATTCACCAAAATTTCACCACAGTGTCTTAAAGCCTTAAAAGTATTGCAAAGTATTGAAAGCTTTAACTCTTAAAATAACGGAACCGGAGCCGTTTTTACATTTAACCCCTATACAGTCCCTGGTATCTGCTTTGCTGAGACCCAACCAAGCCCAGAGGGGAATACGATACCAAATGACGCCTTCAATAAGCTTTTTCAGTGGTTCTTAGCTCCTCACACATGCATCTGCATGCCTTGCTTTCCAAAAACAACTGCGCATTAGTGGCGCGAAAATGAGGCTCTGCCTATGACTAGAAAAGGCCCCCAGTGAAAAAGGTGTCCAATACAGTGCCTGCCGTTTTTTTTTTTTTTTTTTTTTTTTTTAATAGTTAACATCCATTAAATATACTTATAAAGTAATCGTTTTAGCCCAGAAAAATGTCTACCAGTCTTTAAAGCCCTTGTGAAGCCCTTTATTCTTATACTAAACTAAGAAAATGGCTTACCGGTTCCCATAGGGAAAATGACAGCTTCCAGCATTACCAAGTCTTGTTAGAAATGTGTCATACCTCAAGCAGCAAAAGTCTGCCCACTGTTTCCCCCAACTGAAGTTAATTCATCTCAACAGTCCTGTGTGGAAACAGCCATCGATTTTAGTAACGGTTGCTAAAATCATTTTCCTCTTACAAACAGAAATCTTCATCTCTTTTCTGTTTCAGAGTAAATAGTACATACCAGCACTATTTTAAAATAACAAACTCTTGATTGAAGAATAAAACTACATTTAAACACCAAAAAACTCTTAGCCATCTCCGTGGAGATGTTGCCTGTGCAACGGCAAAGAGAATGACTGGGGTAGGCGGAGCCTAGGAGGGATCATGTGACCAGCTTTGCTGGGCTCTTTGCCATTTCCTGTTGGGGAAGAGAATATCCCACAAGTAAGGATGACGCCGTGGACCGGACACACCTATGTTGGAGAAATTAGACTTGTTTTTAGCTTTGAAAGGTCTATCCTGTGGGAGAGCATGGTCCTTTCCCCCAGTAATATCTGAAATAATTTCTTTCAACTCTGGCCCGAATAGGGTCTTACCCTTAAAAGGAATATTAAGCACTTTTGTTTTGGACGACACATCCGCCGACCACGATTTTAGCCAAAGCGCTCTACGCGCCACTATTGCGAAGCCAGAATTTTTCGCCGCTAATTTAGCTAACTGCATAGCGGCATCTGTAATGAAAGAATTAGCCAACTTCAGGGCGTGAATTCTATCCATGACTTCATCATAAGAAGTCTCCTTCTGGAGCGAGTTTTCTAATTCCTCAAACCAAAAAGCAGCTGCAGTGGTTACAGGAATAATGCAAGAAATTGGTTGAAGAAGAAAACCTTGTTGAACAAAAATTTTCTTAAGTAAACCTTCTAATTTTTTATCAATCGGATCTTTGAAAGCGCAACTGTCCTCTATTGGTATAGTCGTGCGCTTAGCTAGCGTTGAAACTGCCCCCTCTACCTTAGGGACCGTCTGCCACGCGTCCCTTCTAGGGTCAATAATTGGGAACATTTTCTTAAATATAGGAGGGGGAACAAAGGGTACACCTGGCTTCTCCCACTCCTTAGTCACGATATCCGCCACCCTCTTAGGTATCGGAAATGCATCAGTGTGTACTGGGACCTCTAAGAATTTGTCCATTTTACACAATTTTTCTGGGATCACCAAAGGATCACAATCATCAAGTGTAGCTAGGACCTCCTTAAGTAGGGCGCTGAGGTGTTCTAGCTTAAATTTAAATGCTATGGCATCAGGCTCTGCCTGCTGAGAAACTTTTCCTGTGTCAGAAATTTCTCCCTCAGACAGGCCCTCCCTCACCGCCAAGTCAGATTGATGTGAGGGCACTACAGATAAATTATCCTCTGCGTCAGCTTGCTCATTTTCTGTGTTTAAAACTGAGCAATCACGCTTCCTAGGAAAAGCTGGCAGTTTAGATAAAAATGCTGAAAGCGAATTATCCATTACTGCCGCTAACTGTTGCATAGTAATCACAATTGGTGCGCTAGATGTACTGGGCATCGCTTGCGCGGGCATAGCTGGTATTGACACAGAAGGAGAGGATAGCGAGCTATCTTCACTACCTTCAGCTAAAGAATCATCTTGGGCTATATTTTTAAGTGAGATTGTATGGTCCTTAAGCTGCTTGGATGCTATGGCACACTTCACACATAAATTTAATGGGGGAACCACCTTGGACTTTGAGCATACAGAACATAGGCTATCTGAAGATTCAGACATGTTTGACAGACATAAACAGAACTTCAATGCAATAAAAATGATTTTTGACAAAAACGTTACTGTCTCTTTAAATAATAAAAGTGCACACTTTATTACTGAAACATCAAAAAACCATCAAATAAACATCCGATTTTAATGAAATTTTCACCACAGTGTCTTAATGTTTTGAAAAGATTGCACACAAATTTTCAGACCAATTAACCCCTTAATGCCCAAACCGGAGCTAATAACAGTTATTAACCGGTTAACACATTACAGTACCATGCCACAGCTTCCACCGTGGCCTTTACCTTCCTTAGGGATTATTTTGGTAGCAAATAAGCCTCTCTGGAATCCTTTTCTGAGCCTCTGGACTCCCCACGTGAAGCTGCATGAACTGCCTAGGCAAAAAACACTGCAAAATTGAGGCGCGAAAATGAGGCCTCCTCCCTCTTCATTCCAGAGTGGAGGGGCCTTTCTGACTAGATTAGGTGTCTAACTAAGTGCCAGGCGCAAATTAAACCCCAAAAGTGTTTTAAAGTTTGAAAAAACACCTTATTTATAGCAAAAAACATGCTAAAAAGCAATCGATTAAGCCCACAATTAGTGTCAACCAGCATAGAGCCCTTAATATAAGCCATCATTTTATACAGAGTCTAAGAAAAATGGCTTACCTATCCCAGAGGGAATTTCTGACAGTCTTCTAGCATTACATGGTCTTGTTAGAAAAATGACTGATCATACCTGAAGCAGTTAAGCCTGCAAACTGTTCCCCCCAACTGATGTTCTCTGGTTTCAACAGTCCTGCGTGGGAACAGCCATGGATTTTAGTTACTGGTGCTAAAATCATATTCCTCTTAGCAGAAATCTTCATCACTTTCTGCTGCAGAGTAAATAGTACAAGCCGGCACTATTTTAAAATAACAAACTCTTGATAGAAGAAATAAAAAACTACAACTAACACCACATACTCTTTACCACTCCCGTGGAGATGCTACTAGTTAGCGCGGCAAAGAGAATTAATTGGGGGGCGGAGTCTGAGGGGAGCTATATGGACAGCTCTGCTGTGTGCTCTCTTTGCCACTTCCTGTAGGCATTGAGAATATCCCACAAGTAAGGATGAAGCCGTGGACTGGATACACCAATGTAGGAGAAACAAGAATAACATAAATAAACAAAAAAATTTAGTCAATTGATATAAATACCGTTGTATCATTTTGAAGAGGGTTAGCTAAAGTTTAGCTCTAAAAGTGAAGATGTTGGTAGGTGTGCAGTTAATTTATTGTAGATATTATTTATGTGGGGTTATGGGTAGCAGCAGACGTCCCTCTCAACACCCAGTAAAACCAAATTTGGTCAACTGAATCCTTATTATCTAACATCCAAGAGGATTCATACATAGAGTAAGTCGTATTAATTTTGTTCAGTATCTCCTGCCAGGGAGGGGAACCAATTTTCCAATACTTGGCGATACAAGACCTTGTAATAGTACATAAGATCAGGAGTATAGTGATTGGTTTATTGAAGTGAGGGAAACATTCATGTAGCAACGCCTGGGCCTGAGTAAGTCGGATGTTTTCATCTAAGATAGTGCTTAGTAAGAGAGAAAGGGTGTCCCAAATGTGTTTGACTTTGTCACATTCCCACCATAGGTGAGAGTAAGTACCTAAGGCTTTACACCTTCTATAGCAGAGTCTACTTGCTGTAGGGGACATATGTGCGGTCTGAAGTGGAGTTAAATACCATCGTAAGGTGGTCTTAATTGCATTTTCCCTTATTATTGCCCTTTTAAAGGGACAGTCTAGTCAAAATAAAACTTTCATTATTCAGATATGGCATGAAATTTTTAACAACTTTATAATTTACTTCCATCATCAAATTTGCTTTGTTCTATTGGTATTCTTTGTTGAAAGCTAAACCTAGGTAGTCTCATATGCTAATGTCTAAGCCCTTCAAGGCCACCTCTTTTTTTCACAGACAGCGCCAATTCATGTGTGCCATATAGATACAATTATGCTCACTCCCATGGAGTTATTTATGAGTCAGCACTGACTGGCTAAAATGCAAGACTGTCAGAAGAACTGAGATAAAGGGGTAGTATGCAGAAGCTTAGATACAAGGTAATCACAGAGGGAAAAAACATAATTTATGCTTACCTGATAAATTTATTTCTCTTGTAGTGTATCCAGTCCACGGATCATCCATTACTTATGGGATATTCTCCTTCCCAACAGGAAGTTGCAAGAGGATCACCCACAGCAGAGCTGCTATATAGCTCCTCCCCTAACTGCCATATCCAGTCATTCGACCGAAACAAACAGAGAAAGGAGAAACCATAGGGTGCAGTGGTGACTGTAGTTTAATTAAATTTTAGACCTGCCTTAAAATGACAGGGCGGGCCGTGGACTGGATACACTACAAGAGAAATAAATTTATCAGGTTTTCTCTTGTTAAGTGTATCCAGTCCACGGATCATCCATTACTTATGGGATACCAATACCAAAGCTAAAGTACACGGATGATGGGAGGGACAAGGCAGGGATTAAGCAGAAGGAACCACTGCCTGAAGAACCTTTCTCCCAAAAACAGCCTCCGAAAAAGCAAAAGTATCAAATTTGTAAAATTTTGAAAAAGTGTGAAGCGAAGACCAAGTCGCGGCCTTGCAAATCTGTTCAACAGAGGCCTCATTTTTAAAGGCCCAGGTGGAAGCCACAGCTCTAGTAGAATGAGCTGTAATTCTTTCAGGGGGCTGCTGTCCAGCAGTCTCATAGGCTAGGCGTATAATACTCCGAAGCCAAAAGGAAAGAGAGGTTGCAGAAGCTTTTTGACCTCTCCTCTGTCCAGAATAAACGACAAACAGGGAAGATGTTTGACGAAAATCTTTAGTAGCTTGTAAGTAAAACTTCAAGGCACGGACTACGTCCAGATTATGTAAAAGACGTTCCTTCTTTGAAGAAGGATTAGGACACAATGATGGAACAACAATCTCTTGATTGATATTCTTGTTAGAAACCACCTTAGGTAAAAACCCAGGTTTGGTACGCAGAACTACCTTATCTGCATGAAAAATCAGATAAGGAGAATCACATTGTAAGGCAGATAGCTTAGAGACTCTCCGAGCCGAGGAAATAGCCATCAAAAACAGAACTTTCCAAGATAAAAGCTTAATATCAATGGAATGAAGGGGTTCAAACGGAACTCCTTGAAGAACTTTAAGAACCAAGTTTAAGCTCCATGGGGGAGCAACAGGTTTAAACACAGGCTTAATTCTAACCAAAGCCTGACAAAATGCCTGGACGTCTGGAACTTCTGCCAGACGCTTGTGCAAAAGAATAGACAGAGCAGAAATCTGTCCCTTTAAGGAACTAGCTGATAATCCTTTGTCCAAACCCTCTTGGAGAAAGGACAATATCCTAGGAATCCTAACCTTACTCCATGAGTAATTCTTGGATTCACACCAGAAAAGATATGTACGCCATATCTTGTGATAGATTTTCCTGGTAACAGGCTTTCATGCCTGTATTAAGGTATCAATGACTGACTCGGAGAAGCCACGCTTTGATAGAATCAAGCGTTCAATCTCCATGCAGTCAGTCTCAGAGAAATTAGATTTGGATGATTGAAAGGACCTTGTATTAGAAGGTCCTGTCTTAGAGGCAGAGTCCATGGTGGAAAGGATGACATGTCCACTAGCTCTGCATACCAGGTCCTGCGTGGCAATCAGTCGAGGGAGCAGAGGAAACGGTGGAAACACATAAGCCAGGTTGAAGAACCAAGGCGCTGCTAGAGCATCTATCAGCGTCGCTTCTGGGTCCCTGGACCTGGATCCGTAACAAGGAAGCTTGGCGTTCTGGCGAGACGCCATGAGATCCAACTCTGGTTTGCCCCAACGATGAATCAATTGAGCAAACACCCCCGGATGGAGTTCCCACTCCCCCGGGTGAAAAGTCTGACGACTTAGAAAATCCGCCTCCCAGTTCTCCACGCCTGGGATATGGATTGCTGACAGGTGGCAAGAGTGAGTCTCTGCCCAGCGAATTATTTTTGAGACTTCGAACATCGCTAGGGAACTCCTGGTTCCCCCTTGATGGTTGATGTAAGCCACAGTCGTGATATTGTCCGACTGAAATCTGATGAACCTCAGTGTTGCTAACTGAGGCCAAGCCAGAAGAGCATTGAATATTGCTCTTAACTCCAGAATATTTATCAGAAGGAGTTTCTCCTCCTGAGTCCACGATCCCTGTGCCTTCAGGGAGTTCCAGACTGCACCCCAACCTAGAAGGCTGGCATCTGTTGTTACAATTGTCCAATCTGGCCTGCGAAAGGTCATACCCTCGGACAGGTGGACCCGAGACAACCACCAGAGAAGAGAATCTCTGGTCTCTTGATCCAGATTTAGCAGAGGGGACAAATCTGTGTAATCCCCATTCCACTGACTTAGCATGCATAATTGCAGCGGTCTGAAATGTAGGCGCGCAAATGCACTATGTCCATTGCCGCTACCATTAAGCCGATCACCTCCATACACTGAGCCACCGAATGGAATGAAGAATACGGCAAGCATTTAGAAGCTTTGATAACCTGGACTCCGTCAGGTAAATTTTCATCTCTACAGAATCTATAAGAGTCCCTAAGAAGGAGACTCTTGTGAGTGGGGATAGAGAACTCTTTTCCTCGTTCACTTTCCACCCGTGCGATCTCAGAAATGCCAGAACTATCTCTGTATGAGACTTGGCAATTTGAAAGCTTGACGCCTGTATCAGGATGTCGTCTAGATACGGAGCCACCGCTATGCCTCGCGGTCTTAGAACCGCCAGAAGTGAGCCCAGAACCTTCATAAAGATTCTCGGGGCTGTAGCCAACCCGAAGGGAAGAGCTACAAATTGGTAATGCCTGTCTAGAAAGGCAAACCTTAGGAACCGATGATGATCTTTGTGAATCGGTATGTGAAGGTAGGCATCCTTTAAGTCCACTGTGGTCATGTACTGACCCTCTTGGATCATGGGTAGGGTGGTCCGAATAGTTTCCATTTTGAAAGATGGAAGTCTGAGGAATTTGTTTAAGATCTTTAGATTCAAAATTGGTCTGAAGGTTCCCTCTTTTTTGGGAACCACAAACAGATTTGAATAAAAACCCTGTCCTTGTTCCGTCCGCGGAACTGGATGGATCACTCCCATTACTAGGAGGTCTTGCACACAGCGTAGGAATGCCTCTTTCTTTATCTGATTTGCAGATAACCTTGAAAGATGAAATCTCCCTTGTGGAGGGGAAGCTTTGAAGTCCAGAAGATATCCCTGAGATATGATCTCCAACGCCCAGGGATCCTGAACATCTCTTGCCCACACCTGGGCGAAGAGAAAAAGTCTGCCCCCTACTAGATCCGTCGCCGGATAGGGGGCCGTTCCTTCATGCTGTCTTAGAGGCAGCAGCAGGCTTTCTGGCCTGCTTGCCTTTGTTCCAGGACTGGTTAGGTTTCCAGGCCTGCTTAGATTGAGCAAAAGTTCCCTCTTGTCTTGAAGCGGAGGAAGTTGATGCTGCACCTGCCTTGGAATTTCGAAAGGCACGAAAATTAGACTGTTTGGCCTTTGATTTGGCCCTGTCCTGAGGAAGGGTATGACCCTTACCTCCAGTAATGTCAGCAATAATTTCTTTCAAACCAGGCCCGAATAAGGTCTGCCCCTTGAAAGGAATGTTGAGTAATTTAGACTTTGAAGTCACATCAGCTGACCAGGATTTGAGCCATAGCGCCCTACGCGCCTGGATGGCGAATCCGGAATTCTTAGCCGTTAGTTTAGTCAAATGAACAATGGCATCAGAAACAAATGAGTTAGCTAGCTTAAGAGTTCTAAGCTTGTCAACAATTTCAGTCAATGGAGCTGTATGGATGGCCTCTTCCAGGGCCTCAAACCAGAATGCCGCCGCAGCAGTGACAGGCGCAATGCATGCAAGGGGCTGTAAAATAAAACCTTGTTGAATAAACATTTTCTTAAGGTAACCCTCCGATTTTTTATCCATTGGATCTGAAAAAGCACTACTGTCCTCAACCGGGATAGTGGTACGCTTTGCTAAAGTAGAAACTGCTCCCTCCACCTTAAGGACAGTCTGCCATAAGTCCCGTTTAGTGGCATCTATTGGAAACATTTTTCTAAATATAGGAGGTGGGGAAAAGGGCACACCGGGCCGGCACTGCATAGTATTTATCCAGCCTACACAATTTCTCTGGCACTGCAATTGTGTCACAGTCATTCAGAGCAGCTAATACCTCCCCAAGCAATACACGGAGGTTCTCAAGCTTAAATTTAAAATTAGAAATCTCTGAATCAGGTCTCCCCGATTCAGAGACGTCACCCACAGACTGAAGCTCTCCGTCCTCAGGTTCTGCATATTGTGATGCAGTATCAGACATGGCTCTTACAGCATCTACGCGCTCTGTATCTCGTCTAACCCCAGAGCTATCGCGCTTGCCTCAATTCAGGCAATCTGGATAATACCTCTGACAGGGTATTATTCATGATTGCAGCCATGTCCTGCAAAGTAATCGCTATGGGCGTCCCTGATGTACTTGGCGCCATATTAGCGTGCGTCCCTTGAGCGGGAGGCGAAGGGTCCGACACGTGGGGAGAGTTAGTCGGCATAACTTCCCCCTCGACAGACCCCTCTGGTGACAATTCTTTTATAGATAAAGACTGATCTTTACTGTTTAAGGTGAAATCAATACATTTAGTACACATTCTCCTATGGGGCTCCACCATGGCTTTTAAACATAATGAACAAGTATCCTCTGTTTCAGACATGTTTGTACAGACTAGCAATGAGACTAGCAAGCTTGGAAAACACTTTAAAGCAAGTTAACAAGCAATATAAAAAACGTTACTGTGCCTTTAAGAGAAACAAATTTTGACAAAATTTGAAATAACAGTGAAAAAAGGCAGTTACACTAACATTTTTTCAGTGTATGTAACAAGTCAGAAGAGCATTGCACCCACTTGCAAATGGATGATTAACCCCTTAATAACAAAAACAGAATAATAAATGACAAAAATGTTTTTTAAACACAGTCACAACAACTGCAACAGTCTACTGTGATTGTTACCCTCCACAAACACAACTTTGAAGCCTTTTGAGCCCTTCAGAGATGTCCTGTATCATGCAGAGGGAAGCTGAATGTCTCTGTCAGTATTTTTATCTGCACAGAAAAGCACTAAAATAGGTCCTTCCCACTCATATTGCAACAGTGGAAAGCTTCAGGAAACTGTCTCTAGGCAGAAATCAAACCAGCCATGTGGAAAAAAACTAGGCCCCAATAAGTTTTGTCACCAAACATATATAAAAACGATTAACATGCCAGCAAACGTTTTATATTACATTTTTATAAGAGTATGCATCTCTATTAATAAGCCTGATACCAGTAGCTATCACTGCATTTAAGGCTTTACTTACATTAATCCGGTATAAGCAGCATTTTCTAGCAAATTCCATCCCTAGAAAAATATTAACTGCACATACCTTATTGCAGGAAAACCTGCACGCCATTCCCTCTCTGAAGTTACCTCACTCCTCAGAATATGTGAGAACAGCCATGGATCTTAGCTACTTCTGCTAAGATCATAGAAAATGCAGGCAGATTCTTCTTCTAAATACTGCCTGAGATAAACAGCACACTCCGGTACCATTTAAAAATAACAAACTTTTGATTGAAGAAATAAACTAAGTATAAAACACCACTCTCCTCTTACGACCTCCATCTTTGTTGAGGGTTGCAAGAGAATGACTGGATATGGCAGTTAGGGGAGGAGCTATATAGCAGCTCTGCTGTGGGTGATCCTCTTGCAACTTCCTGTTGGGAAGGAGAATATCCCATAAGTAATGGATGATCCGTGGACTGGATACACTTAACAAGAGAAAAATGCATTAATATAACTGTGTTGGTTAAGCACAACTGGGGAATGGGTAGTAAAGGGATTGTCAATCTTTTTAAACAATAAACATTTTCAAGTAGACTGCCCTAAGATATTTTTTATTTATTTATTTACATAATGTTACATTACAAATACAGGCATGTGGAGGGTGACCTCAAAGATGTACACTACATTGAATACTTAATGCAAAACACTAGTTCTTTTGGGGTCACCCTCCATATCTTGTATTCAATCTCTTGCTCTGAGTGCAGCCTTTTCCTATAGTTTCTGCATCCTATGGCATTTTGTTTATTGCAGTTCTAAGCTGTCCTTTCCATGTTTAAATGTCAGTTCTGGAATTTTGTCTCATTTGTTTTTTCTTCTTTGCTGAATATAAAAAGGGCATTGTACTTGTATTGCAGTATTTTTCCTTGGGTTTTTAAGTTAAGTAGAATAGCTGGTTTTATGACCCACCAGAGTGTTGTGTTTTAGGTTGGAGTATATGCACAGTAGTAGCACACATTATTTGGCAATTTAGCAAACTTCCTTTTTGAGGGTTGTTTTTATCCTTCTTTTACTTTTGTAATGATTAGCGAAACCTGAA
The DNA here is from genome assembly GCF_027579735.1 of Bombina bombina. Lineage (NCBI taxonomy): Eukaryota > Metazoa > Chordata > Amphibia > Anura > Bombinatoridae > Bombina > Bombina bombina. The sequence continues at coordinate 786,363,743 of NC_069503.1, read as the reverse complement.
ATAAAAAAGGATTTCTAACAAAGTTCTTTTTTTTTTTACTTTTTAAATAAGATTTTAACCAGAAAATGTAAATTTATGTTTTTAATCACTCTTGGGAAGACCGTAAACAAGATTTTTCCCCCCTTTCATGTGTCAGTTACAAAAATAAAACAAAACAAAAAAAAAACTGATGCGTTATTAAAATCAAAACATAATTTATTCTTACCTGATAAATTAATTTATTTCCAATGGTAGTCAGAGTGCACGATTCTTACACTTGCAAATTACATCACCAGAACACCGGGAGGAGGCAGACACCCTACCAGAGCTTTCATATATCCCCCTCCTACTTCCCCTTCCCTCCCAGTAGTACTTAGAGCAGAGGAAAGAAAAAAATAAGTAAGACAGTAGGGCAAAGAGGTGCAAACTAGGACTGCCGATACCATGTACAACCTTTGGGTGGCTTTGTGGACTCTTACTACCAAGAAATAAATACATTTATCAGGTAAGAATAAATAATGTTTTCTTTCTACTGGTTGTGAAAGTCTACGATCCTTACACTTGGGAACTAGTATCCAAGCTGAGAAGTACACTAAATGAATGGGCAGGAAAAGGTAAAGCAGGCACCTTAGTACTAGGCACCAGAGCCCTAAGAACCTATGTACCAAAAGCAGCCTTCAATGAGGCAAACACATCAAAATGAGAGCATTTTGTAAATGTGTGAAGAGAAGACCAAGTCGCAGGTTTGCAAGTTTGTATGACAGAAGCCTCATTCTTGAACGCCCAAGAGATAGCGACTAAACGAGTGGAATGAGCAGTAATTCTGACCAGTAGATCTTGGCCAGCTTCCAAGTAAGCTCTAGGATACGCTTTAACCAGAAGGATAAAGACACAGCCGTGGCTTTTTGACCCTTGCGTTTACCAGAAAATCACACAAATAAACGAAGACTGAAGATAAAATTTTAATGCCATGACTACATCTAAGTTATGCAATAACCTTTCCTGAGGGGATTTAGGATTAGGACATAATAATGAAACTATTATTTCAGTAGATACTACACCTTATGAAGAAAAACAGATTTCGGTCTCATGACATCCTTTTCCTGGTGATAAACCAAAAAAGGAACCTTTAAACAAAGTGCTGATAGTTCAGACACTCTACGAGATGAAGAAATAGCCAACAGGAAAAACAGAATTTATGTTTACCTGATAAATTACTTTCTCCAACGGTGTGTCCGGTCCACGGCGTCATCCTTACTTGTGGGATATTCTCCTCCCCAACAGGAAATGGCAAAGAGCCCAGCAAAGCTGGTCACATGATCCCTCCTAGGCTCCGCCTTCCCCAGTCATTCGACCGACGTAAAGGAGGAATATTTGCATAGGAGAAATCATATGATACCGTGGTGACTGAAGTTAAAGAAAATAAATTATCAGACCTGATTAAAAAACCAGGGCGGGCCGTGGACCGGACACACCGTTGGAGAAAGTAATTTATCAGGTAAACATAAATTCTGTTTTCTCCAACATAGGTGTGTCCGGTCCACGGCGTCACCCATACTTGTGGGAACCAATACCAAAGCTTTAGGACACGGATGAAGGGAGGGAGCAAATCAGGTCACCTAGATGGAAGGCACCACGGCTTGCAAAACCTTTCTCCCAAAAATAGCCTCAGAAGAAGCAAAAGTATCAAATTTGTAAAATTTAGTAAAAGTGTGCAGTGAAGACCAAGTCGCTGCCTTACATATCTGATCAACAGAAGCCTCGTTCTTGAAGGCCCATGTGGAAGCCACAGCCCTAGTGGAATGAGCTGTGATTCTTTCAGGAGGCTGCCGTCCGGCAGTCTCGTAAGCCAATCTGATGATGCTTTTAATCCAAAAAGAGAGAGAGGTAGAAGTTGCTTTTTGACCTCTCCTTTTACCAGAATAAACAACAAACAAAGAAGATGTTTGTCTAAAATCCTTTGTAGCATCTAAATAGAATTTTAGAGCACGAACTACATCCAAATTGTGCAACAAACGTTCCTTCTTTGAAACTGGATTCGGACACAAAGAAGGCACTACTATCTCCTGGTTAATGTTTTTGTTAGAAACAACTTTCGGAAGAAAACCAGGTTTAGTACGTAAAACCACCTTATCTGCATGGAACACCAGATAAGGGGGAGAACACTGCAGAGCAGATAATTCTGAAACTCTTCTAGCAGAAGAAATTGCAACCAGAAACAAAACTTTCCAAGATAATAACTTAATATCAACGGAATGTAAGGGTTCAAACGGAACCCCCTGAAGAACTGAAAGAACTAAATTGAGACTCCAAGGAGGAGTCAAAGGTTTGTAAACAGGCTTGATTCTAACCAGAGCCTGAACAAAGGCTTGAACATCTGGCACAGCTGCCAGCTTTTTGTGAAGTAACACAGACAAGGCAGAAATCTGTCCCTTCAAAGAACTTGCAGATAATCCTTTCTCCAAACCTTCTTGAAGAAAGGATAGAATCTTAGGAATTTTTACCTTGTCCCAAGGGAATCCTTTAGATTCACACCAACAGATATATTTTTTCCATATTTTGTGGTAGATTTTTCTAGTTACAGGCTTTCTGGCCTGAACAAGAGTATCAATGACAGAATCTGAGAACCCTCGCTTTGATAAGATCAAGCGTTCAATCTCCAAGCAGTCAGTTGGAGTGAGACCAGATTCGGATGTTCGAACGGACCTTGAACAAGAAGGTCTCGTCTCAAAGGTAGCTTCCATGGTGGAGCCGATGACATATTCACCAGGTCTGCATACCAAGTCCTGCGTGGCCACGCAGGAGCTATCAAGATCACCGATGCCCTCTCCTGATGATCCTGGCTACCAGCCTGGGGATGAGAGGAAACGGCGGGAATACATAAGCTAGTTTGAAGGTCCAAGGTGCTACTAGTGCATCTACTAGAGTCGCCTTGGGATCCCTGGATCTGGACCCGTAGCAAGGAACCTTGAAGTTCTGACGAGAGGCCATCAGATCCATGTCTGGAATGCCCCACAATTGAGTAATTTGGGCAAAGATTTCCGGATGGAGTTCCCACTCCCCCGGATGAAATGTCTGACGACTCAGAAAATCCGCTTCCCAATTTTCCACTCCTGGGATGTGGATTGCAGACAAGTGGCAGGAGTGAGTCTCCGCCCATTGGATGATTTTGGTCACTTCTTCCATCGCCAGGGAACTCCTTGTTCCCCCCTGATGGTTGATGTACGCAACAGTCGTCATGTTGTCTGATTGAAACCGTATGAACTTGGCCTTTGCTAGCTGAGGCCAAGCCTTGAGAGCATTGAATATCGCTCTCAGTTCCAGAATATTTATCGGGAGAAGAGATTCTTCCCGAGACCAAAGACCCTGAGCTTTCAGGGGTCCCCAGACCGCGCCCCAGCCCACCAGACTGGCGTCGGTCGTGACAATGACCCACTCTGGTCTGCGGAAGCTCATCCCCTGTGACAGGTTGTCCAGGGACAGCCACCAACGGAGTGAATCTCTGGTCCTCTGATCTACTTGTATCGTCGGAGACAAGTCTGTATAGTCCCCATTCCACTGACTGAGCATGCACAGTTGTAATGGTCTTAGATGAATTCGCGCAAAAGGAACTATGTCCATTGCCGCTACCATCAAACCTATTACTTCCATGCACTGCGCTATGGAAGGAAGAGGAACAGAATGAAGTATTTGACAAGAGTTTAGAAGTTTTGATTTTCTGGCCTCTGTCAGAAAAATCCTCATTTCTAAGGAGTCTATTATTGTTCCCAAGAAGGGAACCCTTGTTGACGGAGCTAGCGAACTTTTTTCTACGTTCACTTTCCACCCGTGAGATCTGAGAAAGGCCAGGACAATGTCCGTGTGAGCCTTTGCTTGTGGAAGGGACGACGCTTGAATCAGAATGTCGTCCAAGTAAGGTACTACTGCAATGCCCCTTGGTCTTAGCACCGCTAGAAGGGACCCTAGTACCTTTGTGAAAATTCTTGGAGCAGTGGCTAATCCGAACGGAAGTGCCACAAACTGGTAATGCTTGTCCAGGAATGCGAACCTTAGGAACCGATGATGTTCCTTGTGGATAGGAATATGTAGATACGCATCCTTTAAATCCACCGTGGTCATGAATTGACCTTCCTGGATGGAAGGAAGAATTGTTCGAATGGTTTCCATTTTGAACGATGGAACCTTGAGAAACTTGTTTAGGATCTTGAGATCTAAGATTGGTCTGAATGTTCCCTCTTTTTTGGGAACTACGAACAGATTGGAGTAGAACCCCATCCCTTGTTCTCCTAATGGAACAGGATGAATCACTCCCATTTTTAACAGGTCTTCTACACAATGTAAGAATGCCTGTTTTTTTATGTGGTCTGAAGACAATTGAGACCTGTGGAACCTCCCCCTTGGGGGAAGCCCCTTGAATTCCAGAAGATAACCTTGGGAGACTATTTCTACTGCCCAAGGATCCAGAACATCTCTTGCCCAAGCCTGAGCGAAGAGAGAGAGTCTGCCCCCCACCAGATCCGGTCCCGGATCGGGGGCCAACATCTCATGCTGTCTTGGTAGCAGTGGCAGGTTTCTTGGCCTGCTTTCCTTTGTTCCAGCCTTGCATTGGCCTCCAGGCTGGCTTGGCTTGAGAAGTATTACCCTCTTGCTTAGAGGACGTAGCACTTGGGGCTGGTCCGTTTCTGCGAAAGGGACGAAAATTAGGTTTATTTTTGGCTTTGAAAGACCTATCCTGAGGAAGGGCGTGGCCCTTGCCCCCCAGTGATATCAGAGATAATCTCTTTCAAGTCAGGGCCAAACAGCGTTTTCCCCTTGAAAGGAATGTTAAGCAATTTGTTCTTGGAAGACGCATCCGCTGACCAAGATTTTAGCCAAAGCGCTCTGCGCGCCACAATAGCAAAACCAGAATTTTTCGCCGCTAACCTAGCCAATTGCAAAGTGGCGTCTAGGGTGAAAGAATTAGCCAATTTGAGAGCATGAATTCTGTCCATAATCTCCTCATAAGAAGAAGAATTATTATTGAGCGCCTTTTCTAGTTCATCGAACCAGAAACACGCTGCTGTAGTGACAGGAACAATGCATGAAATTGGTTGTAGAAGGTAACCTTGCTGAACAAACATCTTTTTAAGCAAACCTTCTAATTTTTTATCCATAGGATCTTTGAAAGCACAACTATCTTCTATGGGTATAGTGGTGCGTTTGTTTAGAGTAGAAACCGCCCCCTCGACCTTGGGGACTGTCTGCCATAAGTCCTTTCTGGGGGTCGACCATAGGAAACAATTTTTTAAATATGGGGGGAGGGACGAAAGGTATACCGGGCCTTTCCCATTCTTTATTTACAATGTCCGCCACCCGCTTGGGTATAGGAAAAGCTTCGGGGGGCCCCGGGACCTCTAGGAACTTGTCCATTTTACATAATTTCTCTGGAATGACCAAATTCTCACAATCATCCAGAGTAGATAACACCTCCTTAAGCAGAGCGCGGAGATGTTCCAATTTAAATTTAAATGTAATCACATCAGGTTCAGCTTGTTGAGAAATTTTCCCTGAATCTGAAATTTCTCCCTCAGACAAAACCTCCCTGGCCCCCTCAGACTGGTGTAGGGGCACTTCAGAACCAATATCATCAGCGTCCTCATGCTCTTCAGTATTTTCTAAAACAGAGCAGTCGCGCTTTCGCTGATAAGTGGGCATTTTGGCTAAAATGTTTTTGATAGAATTATCCATTACAGCCGTTAATTGTTGCATAGTAAGGAGTATTGGCGCACTAGATGTACTAGGGGCCTCCTGTGTGGGCAAGACTGGCGTAGACGAAGGAGGGGATGATGCAGTACCATGCTTACTCCCCTCACTTGAGGAATCATCTTGGGCATCATTTTCTCTAAATTTTGTGTCACATAAATCACATCTATTTAAATGAGAAGGAACCTTGGCTTCCCCACATACAGAACACAGTCTATCTGGTAGTTCAGACATGTTAAACAGGCATAAACTTGATAACAAAGTACAAAAAACGTTTTAAAATAAAACCGTTACTGTCACTTTAAATTTTAAACTGAACACACTTTATTACTGCAAATGTGAAAAAGTATGAAGGAATTGTTCAAAATTCACCAAAATTTCACAACAGTGTCTTAAAGCCTAAAGAGTATTGCACACCAAATTTGGAAACTTTAACCCTTAAAATAACGGAACCGGAGCCGTTTTTATATTTAACCCCTTTACAGTCCCTGGTATCTGCTTTGCTGAGACCCAACCAAGCCCAAAGGGGAATACGATACCAAATGACGCCTTCAGAAAGTCTTTTCTATGTATCAGAGCTCCTCACACATGCATCTGCATGTCATGCTTCCCAAAAACCAGTGCGCAATAGAGGCGCGAAAATGAGACTCTGCCTATGATTAGGGAAAGCCCCTAGAGAATAAGGTGTCCAATACAGTGCCTGCCGGTTATTTTACATAGTTCCCAAGATTAAAATAATTCCTCAAGGGGGGGCGGAGCCAGCAGCGAAGCTATTCAGATGCACATATCAGTAGCTCCAGCCATAACGCACACAAAAATTAATTTTAAGGATTAATAACGGTTTCAAAATTTGTCCCTTATGAAGAGTGTTTAGTACAAAGAACTGGCACATCTAATACTGCTATTGCGAGCCTCACTAAAGTGCATAATCTCAGGACTCTGGTGGGAGGCTTGCTGACAAGAGGCTCTGAGGTCAGCCATCTTGGGCCTATCATTCTCATGTTCCTGGCGCCTTCTACCATCTCTCACTATGGCTGCGGCGGAACAAATCATGAGGGAGATTCATCTTTTTCTGGATGGGTGCCGTGGCATATTTGAGCGCTTACCCACTCTAATGCCCCAGCAGGAGGTTGACAAGACCTTGGATCATCCTGATCACAGGCCCGTCTGCTCGGCTATGCCGGGGGGCGGTGACGCTTCGGGGCCCCGGTGTTCCTCGCCTCCTGGGTGTGCCGTGTTGGAGGGGCGACCGAGGATTATAATGACTTACCTGACCTGGAGGGCACCCGGGAGTAAGGTTTGCCATGTAAGATGCCGAACACCCTCAGACAACTCAATCGCTGCCTACTGGCCGCCGGCCGTACGGAGAAGCTCTAGCTCTGCGCGACAACAGATGCCTTTTGATGTGTCCGGTGGCTGCGAATGGGGATCCCTATCTACAGCTAAAGAAACCATGTATGCAGTTACCCTGCCGCTGCCAGAAGTCTATCTGCCTGTTGTCGCACCAGCGGTGATTTGCACAGGGTCGCCATTACGCTCGGAGATCAAATGCGGTGTGGGTTAGAGTGAGCCTTTTTTTTTTCTCTTTCCCCTTTTTCTTACCGCATTATGGAGGACAACTTGACTCTGTTGGGGACTGCTGTCTCTCTACTGACCAGTATCGCACTCAGAGTGCTAAACCACCACATTACCCTAATCCATGGTGTATATAGCCTATGGAAGGCAGTCCATCCACGACCCACAATCCAGCTTCTATTAAACACCGGACAGCTACAGCCCCAATAATTGGAATTGGTTAATATGCAAAATATCTGCAGAGACTAGGACTGACTGTGGCTGACCTGCCCTAGACCTATACTACAGATTTAATGGTGTCCTGACTAGATCGATATAATCTTATTATACGGACATGGTCTCTATTGTCACATAATGTGGGTCGCGCATGTTATATCTAAGGAACCTGCTGGGATACCTTCTCTTTCAGCTAAAGTCACTCGCCTAACCTTTGTTTTGTAAAAGCTGATAGACACAGTATGGTTCTCCACATTATTCCTATATGTTCTCACCCTGCATTTTATTGTTCACTACGGTTTTTGTTATTACCATATTACATGAAGGGTCACATTACAGTTATTTTCTATTCTAGATGCTGTCTCATTTTCAGAATATTTATCGATGTTGTTTTTTCATATTTACTGACTTGGGCTGGAGGGATGGGATTTAATAAGCTAAGCTACTTACTTAAGGTGCCCCAACGCCTCTTGCCACTTACCAATAACTTTATGTAGAAGCTTGGCAGCCTTTTATCAACCCTAATGCCCTACAAAACTGACCCTGTGAGGCCTGTGTCCCCTCCTTTCTACTCCCCTCTGTTTGAAACGGTCTCTAGTCGCTGGGTATAGGGCCCATGCCCAGTTGGCGGGGACAGACTAAGTTAGATGCTCCCCCTATGTAATAAATTATATGTGTTTTACCTCTACAGAGGCTGATGTATATTTCTGAGCCACATATATGTGTATTTCTAAGCCTGATATAGTGGGGCAGCAATTACACTCTGGATTGGAGCTATCATGGGCACCCCTATAGGATATTAGACTATTTAAGATTGATTCTGATCTCCCCACTTACTTATAGGTTATTCTCACCATGTTCTCATTCCTTCAATTTTATTATTACCTCAGCCCATATGTTGATCTACTATCTATATAAGTTTTCATGATTGCTTAAAGAAGGTCTGTACAAGTGATGTTTTTATCATATCCTAGGGCTCTTCGCATCTTGCTCAACACTTTGTATAGGGTTGTGGGGCAGATTCGGCAAGTGCATATGAGCTCCATCCCAAGCCATACCATATCTAACGCGCTGGCATCTGATCAGTTACCATTTTCATATAATTTTATAACTTCAAACCTGGTTTGTCCTAGCAAAATTATAACTTCAAACTCCTACTGTCATTGGCTACTCCCATTTTATCATGATGACCAAGCTTATATTATGTTACAGACCATTGTAACAGGCATCAAATGTCTTTATTTTCTTAAGTCTCCTTATATGCTGAGCAATTCCTTTATCAATTTTTACTACCCACAATTATCCTCTTGCCATAACCTCTAGTTCATACTACCAATCACATTCACATGTCCACCTCCCCCCCCCCCATTTCTATATAATGTACCTCCTTGCTCAGGAGGGCCACTCACGCGGTTTTTCTTGCATGTACCGCAATTCTAAATAGTAAAAGTATTAATGTGACATTCCTTTATCTCACCTACATTGTGACACTAGTTATATAAGTTTATAGAATGTCTCAAAGTATAATAAAGATTGAAGCTATGAGATTCCTCCTATGTTTATCCAAATCTTTTGGTGGTCCCTAAGGAATCTCTTAATTCTCTCTAGTACAAAACTAGTCATGCATGTCTATAAAATGTTTCTCTTACGTCTTACAAGTATTAATGTAGCGCTCATTAAAATCATTTATGCGGTAACACAAGTATACAGTATGTCTATGGAGTGTTTCAAGATGTAAGGGATTCCCTTAATTCTCTATGTCACAAAGTTAGTCATGCATACCTACGGACTGTCTCAAAGCAAATATAAATTTTAAAATGTGAGGTATTTATTCTGTATGTTTAAACTTATTGGTGTTACAATGGTTATGACCATATCTATGAAAGTATATTGGACATACTTCTATTTTGTTTGTTTTTTTCTGTATTAACATACTCTTTGAAGTATGGCATGTATGTTGTAACCTGTTTTCAACCTCAATAAAAATATTTTTAAAAAAAAAAAAAAAAAAAAAAAATAATTCCTCAAGGCTATGGGGTATAAAATATGCTTATATATAAATCGTTTTAGCCCAGAAAATGTCTACAGTCTTAAAAGCCCTTGTGAAGCCCTTTTTTTCTTTATATAATAAAAAATGGCTTACCGGATCCCATAGGGAAAATGACAGCTTCCAGCATTACATCGTCTTGTTAGAAATGTGTCATACCTCAAGCAGCAAAAGTCTGCTCACTGTTTCCCCCAACTGAAGTTAATTCCTCTCAACAGTCCTGTGTGGAAACAGCCATCGATTTTAGTAACGGTTGCTAAAATCATTTTCCTCTTACAAACAGAAATCTTCATCTCTTTTCTGTTTCAGAGTAAATAGTACATACCAGCACTATTTTAAAATAACAAACTCTTGATTGAATAATAAAAACTACAGTTAAACACTAAAAAACTCTAAGCCATCTCCGTGGAGATGTTGCCTGTACAACGGCAAAGAGAATGACTGGGGAAGGCGGAGCCTAGGAGGGATCATGTGACCAGCTTTGCTGGGCTCTTTGCCATTTCCTGTTGGGGAGGAGAATATCCCACAAGTAAGGATGACGCCGTGGACCGGACACACCTATGTTGGAGAAAGAACCTTCCAGGAAAGAAGCTTGATATCCAGCTTATGCATAGGTTCAAAAGGATGATGTTGCAAAACCTTTAAAACCAAATTCCAACACGAAGGAGTAGATGGTGACTTAATCACCAGTCTGATTCTGCATAAAGCTTGAACGAAAGTTTCTGTCAGATAATCTAGCTAATTTCCTATGCAGCCAGACAGACAATGCTGAAATCTGACCCTTTAGGGAACTAAAACCCTTAAGATCCTTATCCAGACCTTCTTGTAAAAAACTGGAGAATTTGTGGAATTCGAACCGAATGCCAAGAATAACCTTGTTTTGAACTCAAATAGAAATAACCTTGTGGTAAATGTTTCTAGTAACAGGCTTACGAGCCTGAACTAAAGTTTCAATTACTGAATCAGAGAAATTTCTTTGAGAAAGTATCAACCGTTCAATCTCCAAGCAGTAAAATTGAGAGACACTCAAGATTTTGATAAAAGAAAGGACCCTGAGACAGAAGATTTGACTTCAGAGGAAGATGCCAAGGACGGTCGCTGGACATCCTCACTAAATCTGTGTACCAAGTCCTGCGAGGCTATGCTGGAGCTATGAGAATTGCTGGAACACGTTTCTGTTTGTTATCTGTGGAAGAACAACAATTTGGAGGAAGTATATTAGACTGTACCGCCAAGGAGCAGTCAATGCATCTATCAACTCTGTACTAAGGTAATTTGCAATTTAGGGAAGAGACCATGAGGTCTTCTCTGGAATCCCCATCTGTGTATGACACAGTCAAAAATCTCCTGATTGAGAGTCCATTTCCTAAATGAAGAGTCTAACGACTTAAGTAATTCACTTCAAAGTTGTCCACTCCTAGGATATGAATGGTTAAAATTGTACACTGATATGTCTCTTCCCATCAGCATACAAAAAGACAGCAACACCATTCTTTCACAGCAAAGTTATGTATTTATAGGGACATAACCAACAAAGTACAACTGGAAAGTTTTGTGATACCAGTCTTCTACATACTTCGCAAGATCCACAAGGATGGTAAAAATCCCCCTGGTCGCCCCATAGTGGCTAGTGTGAATTCCATATTAAACAATACATCCATTTATTTGGATAGAATTTTGAGACCTTTGGTAGGCCAATCAGCATCATATATTAAGGACACTGGCGACTTTCTAAATGAATTAGAGAATTTGGATTTGGAGAGTGAGAAGTTCATATTGTTTTCATTGGATGTGAATAGCCTCTATACTTCCATCACACATGCTAGTGGAATGGATGCTGTCAACAGCGTGGTACAATCTAGCAATATGTGCTCTGATGTACAATGCCAATTTGTGATGGAACTATTGGAGTTTAATTTACACTGTAATTATTTTTTGTTCCAGGATCAATTTTACCTGCAACGTTAAAGGGACATTAAACACGTTGAGATGGTAATATAAAATGATAAATTGTATATACAGTATAAAAAAGCTCTGCAATATACTTTCATTATTTATTTTATCCTCTTTGCCTGTAATTCCATTCTGAAATTGTGAGCTTTTCGGTTCCAGTTAGAAATGGAAGTGCAGAACACTTAAATCCAGCACAACCATTGGCTACACACTCTAGTGACCTATTTATAACTGTCTCTAATTGGCCACAGCAGAGAAGGTAACAAGTTACAACATGGCAGCTCCCAGTGTTTTATAGACACTAAAACTTTCACTTATTTTGTCACTTTTTAAACAACTAATGAAACTTTAAAAAATACATCTACATGTTACTCATGGGCTAATCTTTTATTTGAATGTATCATTCTATCTAGCATGTATTTAGTGTTTAATGTCCCTTTAAGGGACAGCCATGGGGTCTAACGTTGCCCCCACATACGTCAATATATTTATAAATATGTTTGAGGAGTTTATATACGCTCAAACATTATTTAAGAAATATGGAATTTATTGGTATAGATATATAGACTATATATCTGGCGTATGGGGGTGTGTGGCCTCTTTGGAGTCCTTCCTAGGCGATATGAATAGTGCTACTAGACACATAAAATTTAAAATGACCCATAGCGAGGAGTCTATTGACCTCTACCTTTCTTCCACATTGTAGTATCTAAGAACATTGCAGGTCGATTTGTTTAGAAAAGAAAGTGACAGGAATACCCTCTTGAACTATGGTAGTGCTCATCCACCAGCTCTGATTAGGAGTCTACCAAGGAGTCAGTTATTGAGAGTGAGAAAGATTGTATCAGATGAAGAAAAGGTAGACACAAGACTTGAGGAAATGGGACATTTGTACAGAGAAAGGGGCTATCCTGAATTGATGGTAAGGAATCAGATTTAAAAAGTGAAAGACATCCCTAGGGATACTATATTGAGGGGTGTAGGGAAGGAGAAGAAACAGACAGGAAATGAGAACAGGTTGTCTTGTTTCTCAGTATAATCCTCTCAGTGAGAAAATTATACAATATCATTAATAGACATTAGAATGTCTTGAGATATTTAAATCCCCAGATAGAGGAGTTTCAACAGAAGCCCATGCCAGCCTATAACAGGTATAGGAATATAAGGGATCAGATTGTTAGAACGGATGTGGGTTCCAATAAACAAATGAAACAGTCATACCCGTCTACCCCTTAAGTAGGATGCTACCCTTGTCTGGGGTGTTGTATATAAAAAGTGAGTATTTTTACCACCATCTAAGTGGCCAGAAATTAAAGATTGTGGGTTATCACACATGCAATACAGACTATGCAGTATATTTAATTAAGTGCCCCTGTGCAAAAATGTATATAGGTGAGTCAACCAGAAAATTAATGAACATACGTCTAATATAAGAGCAAGTGTACTTAAGGCACCCGTGGCCCACCACTTTATAAAAGCTAGTCATACGGTATCTCAATTGAGATTTTAAATTATTGAGCATTTGGAGAGACCCAGGAGAGGGGGAGACAGGATTAAGCTCTTAAAGGGAAGAGAGAGCTATTGGATATTTAAATTGAACTCTCTGGAGCCAAAAGCGATGAACAGGGAGATAGAATGGCAGTTAACATAAAGGGGATATATTGAGAAATTTGTTTATACCCGACTGATAAGTTGTTTATACATATGTATTTTAAAGCGTTGTCTTGTTTTCTCCTAGGAGTTGTACTACATTCTACACAGTGATTGTTTAATGTGAAGTCTGTATGCACTATGTTCTTTATGTAATTTGATAGTTCACCAGTAGAGGGAGATAGTGTGACTAGTTTAGTGAAGGAGATGTTGAAAGGGTTATCATCTCAATTACCTGAGAATTGAAACTCCGCCTATATTGGGTTTAAATAAGGTGAAATAGTTGTTCTCTGTATGCAACATGGTTAAGGTCTTGTAGACTGAAACACAGTTGTAATTTGTTGGTTTTGTCTCAATAAATACATAACTTTGCTGTGAAGGAACCGTGCTGCTGTCTTTGTATGCTGATTGAATTTGGGTGGATACAGGACCCTACAGCGTGCACCGACCTTAAGCAGATTGGTGCTGGACACTTTGTTTACTATGTCTCTTCCCATGACAGAATGCGAGCTACTTCTTGCATGGCTAGGGCACTCATTGTGACCCCTTGGTGGTTGATGTATGCCACCAACGTCACATTATCCGATCAGAAACGGATAAATGGAACTAAACGAAGTGGCCATGCTTGTAAGGCATTGAAAATCGCCCTGAGTTCCAGAATATTGATGAGTAATGATCCTAAGATACCCTTAGTCCTCCGATGATTCCAAACTGCGCCCCAACCCTTGAGGCTGGCATCTGTAGTGATTATCTCCCACTGCGGATGGCTGAAGCCCAGGCCTACAGTAACTGGATTAGGATTTAACTACCAGGTCAGAGACTGAATGGTGAAGTGATCCAATGTTATTTGTTAAAGGCATAGTAAACACCAAAAATGTTATTGTTTAAAAAGAAAGATAATCCCTTCATTTACCATTCCCTAGTTTTGCATAACCAACACTGTTATAGAAATAAACTTTTTACCTATGTATCTACTTTGTATCTAATCTTCTGCAGACTGCCTCCTTATCTCAGATATTTTGACAGACTTGCATTTCAGGCAATTAGTGCTGACTCTTAAATAACTCCACGTGCATGAGCTTAATGTTATTTATATGAAAAACATGAACTAACGTCCCCTCTAGCTGTGAAAGATTGTCAAATGCATTTAGATAAGAGGAGGTCTTGCCTTCAAGAGTTTAGAAATTAGCATATGAGCCTACCTAGGTAGCTTTCAACTAAGAATACCAAAAAAAACAAAGCAAATTGGAAAGTTGTTTACAATTACATGCCCTATCTGAATCATAAAAACAAAATTTATGCTTACCTGATAAATTCCTTTCTCCTGTAGTGTGGTCAGTCCACGGGTCATCATTACTTCTGGGAATATTAACTCCTCCCCAACAGGAAGTGCAAGAGGATTCACCCAGCAGAGCTGCTATATAGCTCCTCCCCTCTACGTCACACCCAGTCATTCGACCAAGAACCAACGAGAAAGGAGAAGCCAAAGGGTGCAGTCCCCAAGAAGGGAACTCTTGTGAGTGGAAAAAGAGAACTCTTCTTTTCGTTCACCTTCCATCCATGCGACCTTAGAAATGCCAGTACTAACTCTGTATGAGACTTGGCAGTTTGAAAGCTTGAAGCTTGTATCAGAATGTCGTCTAGGTACGGAGCTACCAAAATTCCTCGCGGTCTTAGTACCGCCAGAAGAGCACCCAGAACCTTTGTGAAGATTCTTGGAGCCGTAGCCAATCCGAATGGAAGAGCTACAAACTGGTAATGCCTGTCTAGGAAGGCAAACCTTAGATACCGGTAATGATCTTTGTGAATCGGTATGTGAAGGTAAGCATCCTTTAAATCCACTGTGGTCATGTACTGACCCTTTTGGATCATGGGTAAGATTGTCCGAATAGTTTCCATTTTGAACGATGGAACTCTTAGGAATTTGTTTAGGATCTTTAAATCCAAGATTGGCCTGAAAGTTCCCTCTTTTTTGGGAACCACAAACAGATTTGAGTAAAACCCTTGTCCTTGTTCCGACCGCGGAACCGGATGGATCACTCCCATTAGTAAAAGATCTTGTATACAGCGTAGAAACGCCTCTTTCTTTATTTGGTTTGTTGACAACCTTGACAGATGAAATCTCCCTTTTGGGGGAGAGGATTTGAAGTCCAGAAGGTATCCCTGAGATATGATCTCTAACGCCCAGGGATCCTGGACATCTCTTGCCCAAGCCTGGCGAAGAGAGAAAGTCTGCCCCCCACTAGATCCGTTCCCGGATCGGGGGCCCTCAATTCATGCTGTCTTAGGGGCAGCAGCAGGTTTCCTGGCCTGCTTGCCCTTGTTCCAGGACTGGTTAGGTCTCCAGCCTTGTCTGTAGCGAGCAACAGCTCCTTCCTGTTTTGGTGCAGAGGAAGTTGATGCTGCTCCTGCCTTGAAATTACGAAAGGAACGAAAATTAGACTGTCTAGCCTTAGGTTTGGCTCTGTCTTGAGGCAGGGCATGGCCTTTACCTCCTGTAATGTCAGCGATAATTTCTTTCAACCCGGGCCCGAATAAGGTCTGCCCTTTGAAAGGTATGTTAAGTAATTTAGATTTAGAAGTAACGTCAGCTGACCAGGATTTTAGCCACAGTGCTCTGCGTGCCTGAATGGCGAATCCAGAATTCTTAGCCGTAAGTTTAGTTAAATGTATTACGGCATCCGAAATAAATGAATTAGCTAGCTTAAGTGTCTTAAGCTTGTTTGAAATCTCATCTATAGTTATTGAGTCAAGAGTCTCTTCCAGGGACTCGGACCAAAAAGCGGCCGCGACAGACGCAATACATGCAAGGGGTTGCAATATAAAACCTTGTTGAACAAACATTTTCTTAAGGTAACCCTCTAATTTTTTATCCATTGGATCTGAAAAGGCACAGCTATCCTCCACCGGGATAGTGGTACGCTTAGCCAGAGTGGGCCTATCCCACTCCTTAGTAATTATCTCTGTAAGCCTCTTAGGTATAGGAAATACGTCAGTACTCGCCGGTACCGCATAGTATCTATCCAGCCTACATAATTTCTCTGGGATTGCAACGGTGTTACAATCATTTAGAGCTGCTAATACCTCCCCTAACAGTACACGGAGGTTTTCGAGTTTAAATTTAGAATTAGAAATGTCTGAATCCATTCTATTGGGATCAGAACCGTCACCTGCTGATTGAAGCTCTCCGTCCTCATGTTCAGCATACTGTGACGCAGTATCAGACATGGCCCTATTATCAACAGCGCACTCTGTTCTCACCCCAGAGTGATCACGCTTACCTCTTAGTTCTGGTAATTTAGCCAAAACTTCAGTCATAACATTAGCCATATCCTGTAATGTGATTTGTAATGGCCGCCCTGATGTACTCGGCGCTACAATATCACGCACCTCCCGAGCGGGAGATGCAGGTACTGACACGTGAGGCGAGTTAGTCGGCATAACTCTCCCCTTGGTGAAATATGTTCAATTTGTACAGATTGACTTTTATTTAGTAGCATCAATGCAATTAGTACATAAATTTCTATTGGGCTCCACTTTGGCTTTAGCACATATAGCACAGAGATATTCCTCTGAATCAGACATGTTTAACACACTAGCAAATAAACTAGCAACTTGGAAAAACTTTTCAAAGTAATTTACAAATAATATGAAAACGTACTGTGCCTTTAAGAAGCACAGAAAAAAGTTATGACAGTTGAGAAATAATAAACTGAGAAACTATAACATTAAATCTTTTCCGGTAAAAACACAATTTTAGCAAAGGATTACCCCCATTAGCAATGGATAACTAACCCTGATAGCAGAAAAAAAGTACAGAAATAAAAGTTTTTTATCACAGTCAGCTACAATCTCACAGCTCTGCTGTGAGTGATTACCTCCCTCAAAATAAGTTTTGAAGACCCCTGAGCTCTGTAGAGACGAACCGGATCATGCAGGGAAGACAAGAGACTTCTGACTGAATTTTTTGATGCGTAGCAAAAGCGCCAAAATAGGCCCCTCCCCCTCACACACAACAGTGAGGGAGATCAGTAAACTGTCTTAAATTAAATAAAACGACTGCCAAGTGGAAAAAAACAGTGCCCAAAACATTTTTTCACCCAGTACCTCAGAAAATTAAACGATTTAACATGCCAGCAAAAACGTTTAACATCAAATAAATGAAATGTCATTATAAAGCCTGTTGCTAGTCACTGCAAATTAGGCTAAAGTCTTATGCATACAGTATTATCCCAGTGAAGTGCCATTCCCCAGAATACTGAAGTGTAAAATATACATACATGACAGCCTGATACCAGTTGCTACTACTGCATTTAAGGCTGAGCTTACATTATATGGGTATGGCAGAATTTTCTCAGTCAATTCCATTGTCAGAAAATAATATGCTGCTACATACCTCTTTGCAGATTAACCTGCCCGCTGTCCCCTGATCTGAAGTTTACCTCACTCCTCAGATGGCCGAGAACAGCAATATGATCTTAACTACGCCGGCTAAAATCATACCAAAAACTCAGGTAGATTCTTCTTCAAATTCTACCAGAGAAGGAACAACACACTCCGGTGCTGTTATAAAATAACAAACTTTTGATTGAAGGTATAAAACTAAGTATAATCACCACAGTCCTCTCACACATCCTATCTATTAGTTGGGTGCAAGAGAATGACTGGGTGTGACGTAGAGGGGAGGAGCTATATAGCAGCTCTGCTGGGTGAATCCTCTTGCACTTCCTGTTGGGGAGGAGTTAATATTCCCAGAAGTAATGATGACCCGTGGACTGACCACACTTAACAGAAGAAAAGTAATTTGGACTTTACTATCCCTTTTAAAAAGTTCTGAATGATCCCCGTTTCACTGACGGAGCATGCACAGCTGCAGCGGTCTCAGATATAATCTTGCAAAAGGAATTGAGTTTGATGCTGCTACCATGAGGCCTATTACCTTACTGTACTGAGCTACAGATGGGCAACGAGTCCCCTGAAGATCTTGATAAGCTGATTGGAGTTTGACCCTCCGCTGATCTGTCAGGAAAATTCTTATTGTGACTGAATCTATAAATCACTCCCAAGAAACAAACCCTTGTCTGAGGAATGAGAAAACTTTTGGAAATGTTGATTATCTAACCATGTCTGCGAAGAAACCCAAATAACATCTCTGTGTGAGAAATTGCTGAAGGTAAAGATGGAGCTTGAGCCAAGATATCGATCAGGTACGGAGCTGCCGCTATATATATATGATATGACAAGGCAAGATTTGATTACATATAAGACTCAGAAAAAGGTTAATTACCAGCAAAAACAAGTATTCATTACGGCCTACAGCAAAGAATAAGATAATATTTGTCAAATAATTAAGAAATCCCTCCCCATACTTAGGGTAGATGACACCATGGATAAGATAGTGGAAGGGGGATGTAAATTTGTAACAAGGAAATCTAGGACTTTGGCGAATATTCTTACTCCGTCTATGCTCCCTACAGTTGCCAGTGAAAACTGGTTAACTCTGAAGAAAGGTTTCTTCCACTGTGGCAGTAGAAGATGCATTTCATGCACCCATGCCACGCTGGGGGATACGTTCAAATCTACAGATAATGAAAAATCCTTTCATATAAAGGAATACATTAATTGTAACACATCTTACGTGATTTATCTACTCACGTGCAAACAATGCAACATTAAATATGTTGGTCAGACGACCAGACCCCTCAAAACAAGGTTCCTGGAGCATCTGAGATCCATCAGTGATGAGGACTCGGACACTCCAGTTGCCTTACATTTCAAGTCTGAACATAATGGCAATAGTAAACTACTATGCTTTCAGGGTATTCAGCACGTGAAAAGACCACCTAGAGGAGGCAATAGATTAAAACTCCTGAGTCAAAGGGAGGTCTATTGGATTTTCCAACTGAATATGAGGGTCCCTAAAGGGTTAAACTCAGACTGGGACATCAAACTCTATGTAGATTGAATCTATGTAACAGTTGGAGAAGAGGGTATCATTTAATAATAATTACTTCTTTGTCTAACAAAATCTGGTGAAACATAATTGTGGAGTATTCATTATTGAAACCTAAGTTTCACCTTGGCTACTATAATATTATAAGTTTCAAATGAAAAACAATGACCCTTTATTATTGGTAATACAATAATTTCATCTTATAATAGGCCTCATTTATTTAGATATTAGGTAATTTTTGGAGGTTTATTAAATATGTTATACATATGTTGATCATTTATGGCCCTTTAGGTGACTCAGAGTAAAATGATTTTCTAAAAATTAATTGAAGTAAGCCAATTGATCCATAGAATGTAACTTTGGTATTATACATATTAGTGTCTCTCTGTATATTCTGTTTTCACACTGGCTTACCTTTTACTTATTGTTTACAATGAACTCAAATGAATGTACATGAATTACCCTCCTTTTTCTTACTTTAATCTGACTTACCTTTAAACACCTGTGTTAGGGGAGTGGTTACTGCCTTTATTAAGGGAGAGTTTTCAGGTTTTGTCAGAGGTAACTGAAGAAGTGAGAACTACGAAACGCGTTTGACCTGTATCTTGTGTTGGCGTGTATGCCTTTTTATGTGCTATCAAATAAATAAAAGAAGCTTTTTATTGCTTATTGGTGCCGGTTCGTTTTTTGGCATTTCACCCTGACCGATCCATTTGAGTGCAAGGATTCTGGCTACTCCTTACGGAGCTGCCGCTATACCCTGAAGACAAATTGCAGAAAGAAGAGTTCCCAACACCTTGGTGAAAATTCTGGGAGCCGTAGCTAACCCACAGGGAAGAGCCACAAAATGATAATGTTTGTTTAGTAAGGCAAATCAGAGAAACTGATGGTGATCCGGATGAATAGGAATGTGAAGGTATGCATCATTCAGATCTATAGATGACATGAATTGTCCCTAAAGTACCAGGGTTAGAACGGATCTGATTGTCTCCATCTTGAAGGATGGTACTGTCAGAAATATGTTCAATGTGTTCAAATCAAATATTGGACAAAGGGTTCTCTCTTTATTCAGAAAAATTAAATGGTTTGAATAAAATCCCTTTTCTTGATCATTTAATGGAACTTGTTTAATGACTCCCATGTCCTCTAGATTTTTACACACTGTAGAAAAGCCACTCTCTCCTCTAGCCTTTTTGAAATACGTGACAGAATAAACCTTCCTTTTGGAGATTTGGACCTGAAGCTGATTCTGTAGCCCCAAGACACAATGTTTATGACCCAGGGGTCCTGAACCGACCATTTCCAAACCTCTTGGAACAGGCTCAGTCTGCCCCCTACCAAAGTTGAGTCTGGATTGAAGGCCGTACCTTCATGCAATTTTGGAATCAGAGAAAGGACTTCTTGTGCTTCCAATAATTATTTTGTGAATCTGTCTTTGTCAGGGTTTTTTCCCTGATCTGTTTGCCGTGTGCTGCTGGCAGCCATTTTACTCACCTGTCTTGCTGACCCTGGTGCATACTGTGTGATGCTGCTCATTTCCTGCACTTCATTTTATGGCCAGACTGGTGTCATCATCCGTGTGAGACAGGATGCAGTCTCAGAATTGTGATGTCATCACTTATTATATAAAGGGCCTCTGGACAATCTGAATGGTTACATTGCATATACAGTAAATAAGTTTGCCCTTTTCAAAGCCTGGATTCTATTTTAAATTTCCTCTAGAGGGGATTCTTTAGAGACTAAATCGGACAGAGTATCGCTCTGAAAAGCTGCTGCCCCAGCAACTGCCGCAATGCTCACTGCCAGCTGAAACATTAGGCCTCACTGTAGAAAAGTATTCCTTGAGTAACCCTCAAGTTTTCGGTCCATGGGGGTCTTTAAAGAACATACTGCCCTCTAAAGGAATAGTTGTTCTCTTAGCCAGAGCAGAAATTGCACCATCTCCCTTAGGGATAGTGGCCCATAACTACATACTGGTCTCAGCTATAGAAAAAAAAAATTTGAAAGTCACAGCCAGAGTAAATGGTACCCCCGGTTTGCCCCAGTCCTTGGTAATCTCAATAATTAAAGAAGGAACCAAAAAACGACTCAGGGGAGCAAGACCTGGACCTGAAAATATGATCTAATTTATGTATTGTTTTTCCTCTACAGGCTTCAAGTCCTGAACCCCTGAAGTCTTTAAAACCTCCTATAAAAGAAAACGCAATGTTCCATTTTAAATTGAAATGTCATCTCCTCAGGTTCCTTGTACGATTCTGAGGAAGAATCATCAGCAGATACCTCTCACTCTGATACGGAAGATAACACCTCTAAATCAGAGCCCTGAACCTGACGGAGTACTTTGGGTCTCTGATCCACAGTGTTAAATCTTTCTCTTGAACTTACTTGGAGGCGGTAAAGACTCCGGAGCCTTAGACACTGCCACCTGTAAAAGGGGCCTTAAACCCCTCCGAAAAATCAGATGTCTCTTGATTAATTTGCACAACTGGATTATTCACAGTTGGAGGTGAACTGGGCAAGCGAGAATGAGATTGCACAATTGACCAGGAGGACATACTATTACCTCCTTACATAATACACATTTATTTGTGGGAATAATAACATCAGTAGCTATCTCCTTAGAAACTGTAGGTATAGTCTCAGTGTTCCCAGTTTGCTTCATGCTAATGGGGTAGATTATATATAGTGAAAATACAACTGACAAATCAGTGTAATAGCCTTCTATGTAAACCGCAAAAGGCATTATAAATTAGTTGTGTGATCCTAACTGCATCGCTAAGTGCCAGTCTAAAGTAAAGATTAAAAAAATGTTACATGCTCTGGTAATACCAGTGACTGAATACCCAAGCTCCGGTAGAGCATCTTACCCCCTTCCTGAACAGTGACAACAACATGGTGTAAGCACCCCGAACTGCTATGATCTGAGCACCTCCACTGACTACACTCCACTCTGCACTGAATCGAAAGAGCTCTAAATGGCGCAAAACCGCACTCCTCCATCACTATGGAGGCACATGTAAGAAAAGGCCCCCATCCACTGCCTAGTTGCAGACTTTCAGTCACGTGACCGGAGCGATGTGGATGCGGCCATATAGCGTTGAAAAAAAACGCAAGATCCCCATGATATATGTTTCACACTGCCCCTTTTCACCCCAGTACTAGGGAACATAATATATTTTTTAGAGCAGGCTACAAAAATTTGGGTAATAAGATGAATGCCAAAAACTAACCCCCAAAGTGGTTACTGTGCACTTACCCTCCATGCATGGATAAGTCATGATACCCTTGTCCAGGGAATGCAGGCGATCTGTGGTTGTCACTGACAGACCAAATGATCTGTGTGATGTCACCGATTGCCTTAAGAGCCATGTAGAGAAAATCATCCATGTGATCAGAATTTGATGAGGCTTGGGAACTGCCTGATCTGCTGTGAAAGTGACTCCACTAAGAAGAATTATAAATCACAGCTTTCCAATAAATATCCCTCTCTT
This sequence comes from Bombina bombina, assembly GCF_027579735.1. Classification (NCBI taxonomy): domain Eukaryota; kingdom Metazoa; phylum Chordata; class Amphibia; order Anura; family Bombinatoridae; genus Bombina; species Bombina bombina. Next base: position 786,341,137 of record NC_069503.1, on the reverse strand, counting down.
CTGGGAACTATCCACTGAGGGTATGATAGAAATTTTTTTCTAAGACCTCTCTCTCTCCATGACGAGGCAAAGAACTACTGGGAGGGAAGGGGAAGTATGAGGGATATATGAAACCTCTGGTAGGGTGTCTTTGCCTCCTCATGGTGGCCAGGTGATGTAATTCCCAAGTGTAAGGATCATGGACTCTCACTACAATTTGAAAGAAATCCAATTTCTTCTTTCAAAATATTTTCATTTGGGTTTTATAACCTTGGAAAAATAATCTCGGCCTACTTGCACTTTAAAGTGTAATGACTGTTTACCACAAGTTTTTTTGACCATTGTCCTTTCTTGTGACCCAAACTAATTTTAATATTAAAACTGTAAACTTAAAAATATTATAAAAGAGTTCTGGAAATATGTGCTACATGTAGATAAATGGCAAATAACACAACAGATGATCATTTAGAAAATGTAATTGTAAAAGCTGGGAAGGAAATTGAGCCAGATGGTCAAAGAAGTACGATTTAATTAAGTAAACAACTATTATAGTCTTTTAGTAAAAACATTTTGTTTTTAAGCACTGCATACAATTGTGACAAACATTTTTATTAGCATAAATTTTCTCATAAAAAGGACCGTAGTTGGAAGTAGGGAAAAATTATAATAATAAATAGCATATTATTTTAAATAACACTATAGCTTAAATCCTAATTATACTAATTCAATTTACTACTTTTATTAAAGCCTACTTATTCCAAGCAAATTCTAATGGTACTGAACAATAAATACACTTACATCCACAAGCCAGATGTCATCTTTTCGGTTTTCCTTAAATCTAGCAAAAACAAAATAGTTATGAATTAATTCTAACAAAGTTTGTTATGTTATTCTAACACACAAAAATAAATGACAAGCACTGAAACACTAATTTATAATTATTATTATAATAATTTATAAAGCGCCAACATATTCTATAGGTACAACTGATATAAATGATACAATACTTGTAAGACACAAGACAGAATTTGACAAACAAGTATAGGAGGAATTGAGGCCAAAAAAATAATACTGTATTATATACAATATTGAGGTAGCGCCACAACTAAACCAATAATATAGATCAATATGCAATAAAAACACAGTTGCAGGTGTGCAGCACAAATGTACTCCAAAATCAGACAATAAAATAACGATGATATTGTGCTGTTAAAAAGTTCAGTGAATCACATTGATATAGTCCCCTTTAAGCAAGGAAAAAAGTTATTTCAATATCAGAAAAGAGAAACATATATTCTTGACTTCCCTTTTAGAGAGTTCTTGTTTTGGTATGTGTGTTTGCCGTGCAGCTCCCTTCCAATCACTGGTGTGATCTCCGTGAGATGAGGATATGTAAGCAAAAATCTGTAGAAACAGAAAGGGGGATGGAGCGCAGCCAAGGGAAAACACACTGATCTAAGTGCAGATTAAAACAAATTTTCCACTTTTATTCACAACAATAAAACCATCAAGATGTACACTTACAGACTTCACCCTCAAACATATGAGGTACGTAATGGCACTTTGTTTAAGATGTTCAAATCAAGGCAAAACGATATGCTGTATTGTCCAAAAAACTGTTTGTATCCCACTGAGATAAATACACTGAGCCCACTGTTAATGTTAGACTGTCCAGGGTGTTTCTGTCCCTTTATAGCTTATCGATTGCACATAAGGTTAAATCTTCAGTGTCACAAAATATGTTAGTGCAAATACGAAATGGGCCGTGATAGAACTCAGGGATACCGTTATCAAACGTAAGGAGGAGGTAAAATACCGTGGCAGCGGGGTTCTGGAATCAAAGCCGGCTATAAGAAACACCGCTGCACACAGCTCACCTGAACCTCCGTCAATGAGATGGGCGTGGCCTTACGCGTTTCGCTGGGCTCCTCCCAGCTTCGTCAGAGGCAATGCCCATCTAGTCTACTGACGTGTCTTATGTAGGGGGTGCTAAGAAATGTAATGGCCAATGGTAACTTCCCTTAAGTGGCACACCATCAATACAACAGAGCATAGTAACGGATCCGGACAAAATACACAAACATAAAAGGACCGTATGATACATATACTGGAATATCAATTTAAAAAAGTAGCTTAAAACATTTTTGTAGTAACTATAGACTGATATTACCGTTAATATAGCACTTATTGAAATCTAAAATATAACTCACAAAGCACATATAAAAATTTTTAAAAAAATAATATAACTTAAATGTCTAATAGGACAAATAAAGTAAAAACATAATATTTAAAAAAAATTAAAATATGTTTTAAGAAGAGATATATATTTTTTGTATCTGAATATAATAAAAAACTCCCACTGTAATAAATGTTATAGGAGTCACATTACAAACTCCCTGTAGTATATAAAATCCCGGCAATAGTACACCCCTATTAGGTGTCCAAAAAAGCCGCTAAGTCAATGTCACGGTTTAGACCACCTGGACCCATAGACCCCAGTCTATAGATCCAATACGTCTCCTGCTTTCTCAATTCAAGGAGGCGATCCCCTCCCCTCACTCTATTCCTAATATATTCAATGGCAACTACAGTTAACCCTGTACTATCCCTATTGTGACATTCCAAAAAATGTGCTGATAGGCCATGACTGTCTAATCCGTTTTCTATATTCCTGAGGCTCAGTGTATTTATCTCAGTGGGATACAAACAGTTTTTTGGACAATACAGCATATCGTTTTGCCTTGATTTGAACATCTTAAACGAAGTGCCATTACATACCTCATATGTTTGAGGGTGAAGTCTGTAAGTGTACATCTTGATGGTTTTATTGTTGTGAATAAAAGTGGAAAATTTGTTTTAATCTGCACTTAGATCAGTGTGTTTTCCCTTGGCTGCGCTCCATCCCCCTTTCTGTTTCTACAGATTTTTGCTTACAGGAGGAATTGAGGGCCTTATTTCCGTGGGAACTTACAATCTAGTAGGGAAACTGGAGGTGAGGACTGCAAAGGTGAGAATGATGAGGGCAATTATTAGCCAAGTGGAATTTATATGCTACTGAGTTGGATCGTAGGCTTCCCTGAATAAAAATGTCTATAGGGAGAGTTTAAAGGAAAACAGGTTAGAGGAAGTCTGACAGCGCAAGGAAGTTGGTGCCACACAAGAGAAGTATTGCAGTCTAGCATGGGAAGAGGTGATAATAAAAAATGCAAAGAGCAGGTTACTGTTGGATCTTAGGGGCGGGCTGGAGTATATTTGATGATTAGTGATGACAATTAGTGGGAAATGGCATTGGTAGGTCAGGGTGAGAATTTTGAATTTAATTGTCTGTGATTGGGGAGCTAGTAAAAAGTTTTGTAGAGGTGCAGCAGATAAAGAGCGTTCCCTTATAACAATCTACTTGTCCTGATACACAAAATAGTTTTACTTGTTTTTAAACAACTAGGGCACCTAAAAATAATTACTGAATAAATGAATTAATTTTCCTTATCTGGGGAACACATATGCCTAAGATTTTAATATTTTTGAGGAATTCTGAGCCTAATACTCATTGTAAACTATTTCTCATTTTTTTTAAACAAAAAGCTGAAAGGAGTCCACAGATTAGACAGGCAGCATACAATGTGCCCCTGCAGTGAATGAGACACTTAGTGACAGTTGTGTATTTTGAAAATCGGTCATGAGGAGGTTAAACAAAAAACAAATCCCTTACGGTGCAAAACAGATCTGCAGCTCATCTGCAGATAATCACAATAAGGGGTTAATTTTTATAGTAATAAAAAAGTAAATTTGTGCTTACCCGATTAATTTCTTCTATGGTACGACGAATCCACGGATTCATCCTTTACTTGTGGGATATTATCCTCCTGCTAACAGGAAGTGGCAAAGAGCACCACAGCAGAGCTGTCTATATAGCTCCTCCCTTAGCTCCACCCCCCAGTCATTCGACCGAAGGTACAGGAAGAAAAAGGAGAAACTACAAGGTGCAGAGGTGACTGAAGCTTAAAATAAAAAAATATAATCTGTCTTAAAATGACAGGGCGGGCCGTGGACTCGTCGTACCAGGGAAACTTTACTTATTTTTGGGTCCCATAATCACACCGAAGACTGTTCGCTATAGAACTTAGACAGCCGGAAGTGACGTCAATCACGTACGGACATATGGTCCAGGATTAAAACTGCTTGGAAGGTGCAATAATACAGTGGCTATGACTGGGCACTACTTGGGATAGACATCGGAGTATCTGTGGACTTATCTATCTCGCTCCGCTGGTCTTGGTTTGCCCCAGTCTTAAAGAATGTCCACAGCTACGGAACGGAGGCGATCAGAACTGATTTCAATTACAGCCGGAGAAGCCACACAGCACACAAGCAGTTTTTGGAGAGACGCACGACTGGATATCCAACAGAAAAGTATTAAGTGGGATAAAAGCTACACACTACGAGGATAGAAGGGACTGTTTTATTGTCCACTCCTGAATCTAGTGAGCTAAGTCCGAAAAGCAGAATCTCCTTTTCCTGTCAATTCTTAATGATTATATGCAAAGACTGTCTGATACTTTTTGAATTTCGTTACTGAACCTAGTGACAGGAACACTATATACTGTTTCACTTGACTGTGTGTAGGACCCTTTACCTCAATCAAAGGTGTGTGTAATTTCACTTTGAGCCTAATCTGTGGTCTTTTTGTATATATATATATATATATATATATATATATATATATATAAATACACACACACAATTGTGTTTGTGATTCAATTGTGTTTGTGATGAGTTTTGCTGTCATTTAGTCATTGCTTAGAGGGATATTATACACTATATTTCTCTTGTAAGGATTCATCCATACTTATGGGATATTCTCCTTCCCTACAGGAAGTGGCAGAGAGAGCACCCACAGCAGAGCTGTCCATATAGCTCCTCCCTTAGCTCCACCCCACAGTCATTCTCTCTGCCTGCTTAACTGCTAGGAAGGGCAAAGGGAGTGTGGTGACAAAAATGTTAGTTTTTATTTTCTCAAGCAAAAGTTTGTTATTTTAAATGGTACCGGTGTGTACTATTTACTCTCTGGCAGAAAAGGGATGAAGATTTCTGCAAAGAGGATGATGATCTTAGCATTTTGTAACTAGGATCCACTGCTGTTCTCACAAGGGCTGAAGAGCACATGAAAACTTCAGTTGGGGGAACAGTTTGCAGGCTAAACTGCATTAAGGTATGTTCAGTCAATTTTTTTCTAGACAGACTGTTATTTCTAGAAAAGGCTGTCAATATCCCCATGAAGGAAAGGTAAGCTGTATTCATTAAAAGAGGAATCCAAGCTTGCATAAAGGGCTCATAGTTACTGGTGACACTAATAGGAAAAAAAACTTTTTGGTTTAATTACAAATAAAACGTTTTTTGAGGTACTTTAAGGGGTCTTTGTGGCTTTTTTAAGGGCTATTAACCCACATGGCTAGTTTAGGAAACACTCTGTGGTGTTTTTTAGGTCCCATAACATTGAGTGAGGTGGGTGGGGCCTATTTTCAGTTGCACAGTTTATTTACCTCAGAAGCATCCAGCTACTTCTCCAGAGATTCCTGCTGTATCTGAGGGCTGTAAAGAGTCCCCCCCCCCACAAATCGTTCCTAAAGGGCAGGTAGGTGCTGAATGTTATTTTACCGGTTTTGAAGTTTTTTCAATCCGGTTTTTACATTAAGGGGTTAATTGTTTATTTGCATAGTGGTGCAAAGTTACTAATGCTTAATGATGCTACAAAATTTCGTTTTGTTTACTGCTTTTTTACACTGTTTTGCAGAGTTTGTGCAGCTTTTTTTTTCTCTTAAAGGCACAGTACCGTTTTTGTTTAAAGTGTTATTTTCTTTGATTAAAGTGTTTTCCAAGCTTGTTTGTTTCATTACTAGCCTGTTTAACATGTCTGACACCAAGGAAAATCCTTGTTCTATGTGTTTAGAAGCCATTGTGGAACCCCCTCTTAGAATGTGTCCCACTTGCACTGATAGGTCTATAAATTATAAAGAGCATATTTTAGCACTTAAAAATATTGCAATAGATGATTCTCAGTTAGAAGGAAATGAGGGTTTAGCATCTAGCTCTCCCCAAGTGTCACAACCAGTAATGGATGCACAAGTGACGCCAAGTACCTCTAGTGCGTCTAATTCATTTACTTTACAAGACATGGCCACAGTTATGAATAAAACCCTCACAGAGGTTTTCTCTAAACTGCCTGGTTTACAAGGAAAGCGTGACAGCTCTGGGTTAAGAACAAATGCTTAGCCGTCTGAAGCTATAGTAGCCGTATCCGATATACCCTCACAATGTTCTGAAGTATGGGTAAGGGATTTGTTATCTGAGGGAGAGATTTCCGATTCAGGAAAGACGCTCCCTCAGACAGATTCTGATATGACGGCCTTTAAATTTAAGCTTGAACACCTCCGCATATTGCTCAAGGAGGTATTAGCTACTCTAGACGATTGTGACCCTATAGTGGTCCCAGAGAAATTGTGTAAAATGGACAGATACTTAGAGGTTCCTGCTTACACCGATGTTTTTCCAGTCCCTAAGAGGATTGTGACTATTGTTACCAAGGAGTGGGATAGACCAGGTACACCGTTCACTCCCCCTCCTGTTTTTAAGAAAATGTTTCCCATATCTGATACCATACAGGACTTGTGGCAGACTGTTCCTAAGGTGGAGGGAGCTATTTCTACTCTGAAAGCACAACTGTCTTCGAATAGTTGTATGCTTAGCAAAAGATCCTATGGATAAAAAATTAGAGGGTCTCCTAAAGAAAATTTTTGTTCATCAAGGTTTTCTTCTCCAACCTATTGCGTGCATTGTTCCTGTAACTACTGCAGCTGCTTTCTGGTTCGAGGCTCTAGAAGAGGCTCTTCAAATGAAGACTCCATTAGAGGATATTATGGATAGAATTAAGGCCCTTAAGTTGGCTAATTCTTTCATTACGGATGCCACTTTCAAACTGGCTAAATTAGCGGCAAATAATTCAGCTTTTGCCATTTTAGCATGCAGGGCGTTATGGCTTAATTCCTGGTCTGCTGATGTGCCATCAAAATCTAAACTTTTGAACATCCCTTTCAAAGGAAAGACCCTATTCGGGCCTGCACTGAAATAAATTATTTCAGACATCACTGGAGGGAAAGGCTATGCCCTCCCTCAGGATAAAACAAACAAGATGAGGACCAAACAAAATAATTTTCGTTCCTTTCGGAACTTCAAGGGTGGTCCCGCTTCAGCTTCCTCTGCAGCAAAGCAAGAGGGGAATTCTGTCCAATCCAAGTCAGTCTGGAGACCTAACCAGGCTTGGAACAAAGGTAAACAGGCCAAGAAGCCTGCTGCTGCCTCTAAGACAGCATGAAGGGGTAGCCCCCGATCTGGGACAGGATCTAGTAGGGGGCAGGCTCTCTCTCTCTTTGCTCAGGCTTGGGCAAGAGATGTTCACGATTCCTGGGCTTTAGAAATTGTGTCCCAAGGATATCTTCTGGACTTCAAAGACTTCCCCCCCCCCCCCCCCAAGGGGGAGATTTCACATTTCTCAATTGTCTGCAAACCAGACAAAGAGAGAGGTGTTCTTACGCTGTGTAGAAGACCTACATACCATGGGAGTGATCCGCCCAGTTCCAAGAGCGGAACAAGGGCTAGGTTTTTACTCCAACCTGTTTGTGGTTCCCAAAAAACAAACAAAAAAAAAAAAAACTTTCAGACCAATCCACGGCTCCCAGAATTTTCACAAAAGTGCTAGGGTCCCTTTTGGCGGTTCTAAGACCGCGGGGTATAGCAGTGGCGCCTTATCTAGATGACATCTTAATTCAGGCGTCGACTTTCCAGCTAGCCAAGTCTCACATGGACATCGTGTTGGCTTTTCTGAGATCTCACGGGTGGAAGGTGAACATAAAAAAAGAGTTCTCTCGTCCCTCTCACAAGAGTTTCCTTCCTAGGGACTGTGATAGACTCGGTAGAAATGAAAATATTTCTGACGGAGGTCAGAAAATCAAAACTTTTAATCACTTGCCGAGCTCTTGATTCCATTCCTCGGCCATCAGTGGCTCAGTGTATGGAGGTAATCGGACTCATGGTAGCGGCAATGGACATAGTTCCTTATGCCCGCCTACACCTCAGACCACTGCAACTATGCATGCTCAAACAGTGGAATGGGGATTATGCAGATTTATCTCCTCAACTGCATCTGGACCAAGAGACCAGAGATTCTCTTCTCTGGTGGTTGTCTCAGGACCACCTGTCTCAGGGAATGTGTTTCCGCAGACCAGAGTGGCTCATAGTAACAACAGATGCCAGCTAGCTAGGCTGGGGTGCAGTCTGGAAATCCCTGAAAGCACAGGGCTTATGGTCTCGGGAGGAATCTCTCCTCCCGATAAACAGTCTGGAACTGAGAGCGATATTCAATGTGCTTCAGGCGTGGCCTCAGCTAGCTGCGGCCAAATTCATCAGATTTCAGTCGGACAACATCACGACTGTAGCCTATATCTATCATCAAGGAGGAACACGGAGTTCTCTAGCGATGATGGAGGTAACCAAAATTATCCGATGGGCGGAGGATCACTCTTGCCATCTCTCAGCAATCCATATCCCAGGGGTAGAGAACTGGGAGGCGGATTTCCTAAGTCGTCAGACTTTTCATCCGGGGGAGTGGGAGCTCCATCCGGAGGTATTTGCCCAGCTGACTCAGCTATGGGGCACACCAGAATTGGATCTGATGGCGTCCCGTCAGAACGCCAAACTTCCTCGTTACGGGTCCAGGTCCCGGGATCCCCAGGCGGTACTGATAGATGCTCTAGCAGTGCCCTGGTCCTTCAATCTGGCTTATGTATTTCCACCGTTTCCTCTCCTCCCACGTCTGGTTGCCAGAATCAAGCAGGAGAGAGCTTTGGTGATTCTGATATCGCCTGCGTGGCCACGCAGGACTTGGTATGCAGACCTGGTGGACATGTCATCTGTTCCACCGTGGACTCTGCCAATGAGGCAGGACCTTCTAATCCAAGGTCCGTTCAAGAATCCAAATCTAATTTCTCTGCGTCTGACTGCTTGGAGATTGAACGCCTGATTCTATCAAAGCATGGTTTCTCTGAGTCGGTCATTGATACCCTGATTCAGGCTAGAAAGCCTGTTACCAGGAAAATCTATTATAAGATTTGGCGCAAATATCTTTGTTGGTGTGAATCCAAGGGTTACTCATGGAGTAAGATTAGGATTCCTAGAATTTTGTCCTTTCTCCAAGAAGGATTGGAGAAGGGATTATCAGCTTGTTCCTTAAAGGGACAAATATCTGCTTTATCTATTCTTTTACACAAACGTCTGGCAGATGTTCCAGTCGTTCAAGCATTTAGTCAGGCCTTGGTCAGGATCAAGCCTGTATTTAAACCTGTTGCTCCGCCATGGAGCCTAAACTTGGTTCTTAAAGTTCTTCAATGGGTTCCGTTTGAACCTATGCATTCCATAGATATTAAGCTTCTATCTTGGAAAGTTTTGTTGTTAGTAGCTATCTCTTCGGCTCGAAGAGTTTCTGAGTTATCTGCTTTACAGTGTGACTCACCTTACCTAGTTTCCATGCAGATAAGGTGGTTTTGCATACCAAACCTGGGTTTCTTCCTAAGGTTGTTTCTAATAGGAATATCAATCAGGAGATTGTTGTTCCTTTTCTGTGTCCTAATCCTTCATCAAAGAAGGAACGTCTGTTGCACAATCTTGATGTGGTTCGTGCTTTAAAGTTCTACTTACAAGCAACTAAAGATTTCCGTCAAACATCTTCATTGTTTGTTGTTTATTCTGGTAAATGGAGAGGTCAAAAGGCTACGGCTACCTCTCTTTCCTTTTGGCTGAAGAGCTTCATCCGTTTGGCTTATGAGACTGCTGGCCAGCAGCCTCCGGAAAGAATTACTACTCATTCTACTAGAGCAGTGGCTTCCACATGGACATTTAAAAATGAGGCTTCTGTTGAACAGATTTGTAAGGCGGCGACTTGGTCTTCGCTTCATACTTTTTCCAAATTTTACAAATTTGATACTTTTGCTTCTTCGGAGGCTATTTTTGGGAGAAAGGTTCTACAAGCAGTGGTGCCTTCCGTTTAAAGGTACCTGTCTTGTCTCTCCCTTCATCCGTGTCCTAAAGCATTGGTATTGGTATCCCATAAGTATGGATGAATCCGTGGCTTGATACATCTTACAAGAGAAAACAGAATTTATGCTTACCTGATAAATTTCTTTCTCTTGTGATGTATCGAGTCCACGGCCCGTCCTGTCTATTTAAGACAGGTAGTATATTTTTATTTAAAAAACTTCAGTCACCACTGCACCCTATAGTTTCTCCTTTTTCTTCCTAGCCTTCGGTCGAATGACTGGAGGGTGGAGCTAAGGGAGGAGCTATATGGACAGCTCTGCTGTGGGTGATCTCTTTGCCACTTCCTGTAGGGAAGGAGAATATCCCATAAGTATGGATGAATCCGTGGACTCGATACATCACAAGAGAAAGAAATTTATCAGGTAAGCATAAATTGTTTTTTCTTTGCATAAATGTTTTGTAGCTGATTCATTTATATAGCCCATCTGGGTAGGTTATAATTTTGCTTATTTTTAAATAACATTATGCTGATTTTCAGACTCCTAACCAAGCCTCAAAGTTTTAGCTGTATACCGATATATATGGACTTCAGACTGCTTCTGTTTGTATAATGGCTTTTCATATGAAGGGGAGGGGGGAGGATCTGCTATTATCCCCTTTCAGTGGGTGTCCCAGGCTTATCTCATTAACAGTTCTAAAGTGGGAGCTTCTAAGTAAGTTTAAAAGGTCTATTATATGCAGTAATGAAAATTGGTATATACTGCCCCTTTAAAAGGACCACTAAACAGAGTAGAATGTAATAATTGTATAATAACAAATTATACAATACAATGACAAAAAAATAGAACTTACTTTGAATTTGAAGTGAGTAGTACAATATTTTCTGGCAAATTTCAAAACTATTCCAAATATTCCCTCCTGCCGTATCATCTGACAGCCATCAGCCAATCACAAAATGCATATATGTATATACCATGCACATGTTCAGTAGGAGCTGGAGCCACAGAAGTTTGCATATAAAAAGATTGTGCAAGTTTTAATAATAGGCTACATATTGTTATGGGGAGGATTTATTATTGTTATAAGTTAGCACATGTCTGAGGAAAGGATGAATACCCCAAAATGTCACACTAATATATTTGGAGTGTTCCAGTAAATCCAGAGAACGAGTCAGTTTTTGTGGATATTTGATGTTGCCTTGCACCCTGGTACTGAGAGTCCAGTCAGTGAGAGTGCACTTGTTCCTTCGCTATATATTTTGATAGATTTTTTATCAGAAAGCATTTAACGCATATATTATAAACTAATTACGTTTAATAGACTTATCAGATACCATTAAATAAAAAAGGTTAAAAACTAAAACATAATATGTAGATTACTAAGTGTTGTAACTATTAGGTCTCCAATGTTTAAGTATAATTATGTTAAAAGATAAGAAATATTCTTCAATTTTATTTCTTCTGGTTACTAGTTATACCAGTTAAGCATCAGTTCTTTCCAACTGGGTGTGTGCTACAATTAGTAATGCTGACAGATTAAACTAAAACATATCTGCAACTAGGTCATACATCCATCACATATTAAAATAAATACCACATGTTCCCAGCCATATTAATCACTGTATTTGCCCTGTGGGATATTATGTATATAGAATTACACTAAATTTAATAGGAGGTGAAGAAATGCATTTACAATTAGCACACCAATTCAGTAAATTAAAGTGCAGTGCACCTTATACATAAAAATTCTCTCCCTCTTTCTCACTAATGCCATTCCATTTATTACATGTTTCCCAATCTCATCCCTCAGCAGCTGCTGGTATACAGATTCACATACCACAGTTGCACAAATAAGAACTCATGCGCACTACTAAGTTACAGTGACTGGGTGCTCACAAGCAAAGAAGTCTCAGCCACATGAGATAAACACACTATGGGGTTTATTTATCACAAGGCAAATACCCAGATTAGTGGCAGGTTCGCTCATTTGGAGTCTGCAACTGATCAATCAATTTGATTGAAATAAAATCCACCCTTGGTGACACCCATAACTGTACAGAAGCAGGAGAACTGGAAGGGCCACCATTTTCTGAGTGAAATCAAAGAAAAACTGGACAAAATAATGAAACTATATTGCAAAGTTGTTTTTCTACACATTATTATTATGTGTATGACCATGTTTGTCCAAAAAGGATAGTAACAAAAAAATAAAATGTAAATTGTTAAAACTGACTATAGCTCAGACGTCGACCAATTAAAGTGAAAGTAAATCCTAGCGTTTTACAAACGCTAGGATTGACTATTGAAACAAATAAAGGGGACTTTCATTCATAACGTATAAGATACTTCATGTAGAAAGCTACTTTATTTGTTTCAATCGATCGCCGTTTTTAGATGCTACAGCAGCCCACGGCTAAAAATTTTTTTTTGCTAAGTGGTGACGTTTTAACCTCTTAGCCAATAGCCGTCTGGTAAATTCGGCTCTCAGCCATGGGCTGCTGTAGGAGCTAAGAGCGGCGATTGATTGAAACAAATAAAGGAGCTTTCTACATGAAGTATCTTATACTTCCTGAATGAAAGTCCCCTTTGTTTCAATAGTCAATCCCAGCATTTGTAAAACGCTAGGATTTACTTTCACTTTAAGGAGCGAGGAAATTTAGTACCACATGACACATTGTTTTACGGGTTACGGTGCTTGTGTATAGTTACATGTACAATAACCCAAACAGGCCAGAAGTAAACCTCTAGGATCTGTGGCTTCAGGTAGCAGCTCATGCTGCTTTTATTTTTAGAGAGAGATAAATACAACATTTCTTGAACATAAAGTCAAGGGATACTATAGCAAAGCCAATTAAAGTGCAGAAAAGTGGATTTCAAACACTCAAAAGAATATCTTAAATGGGCAGTAAACACCTTGAGATTTTTTTATATAAAATGTTAAATGGATGCAAAGTCAAAATTAAACATAAAATGATTTGGAAAGTGAATGAATGAACTTTTATTATTGATTTTGCTTACTTCTCTAGGTATCCTTTGTTAAAAATACTATGTGAGCTCAGGAGCGGCTGTGCAGATTAAAAGGTAAGTATTTGAAGAAAAAGTGAAATGTCAATTTTGATGAATTAAAGTCCCCTTGTTTTTAATAGGATTATTAAAAACCAGGCACAGATTCATCGAAATTGACCTTCACTTTAAAGTGATTGTAAAAAGTTTAGTAGTTTAATACACAGTATATACAATTATTTATAAAACAGTGGCACTTTAATTCATTAAAATATTTAAAGATGCTTCCTTTGTAAAATATTTGCCATTTAGAGATGGTAAACATTACGGTACTCCTAAGCCCGCTTCACATTCTTTATTTAGCTGAGCGATGACAAATCCGGCTTTATCGAATCATTGCGTGCCCCACTTGACCATCAGCTCGTGGGGCATGCAACGATTGGATGAACCCGGATCTGTCATCGCTCAGCTAAATCAAGTATGAGACGTTTACCATCATAAACTTTACAATCACTTTAACCATCTGGCAGTGCTGTTTTCAGCTATGTTTATAGCAATATTACAAATTGTAACAAAAAAGCTGCTGCCATAGAATGCTTAATGCTAAGACACATGCACACTCCTAAACACTTATCAGCCAACCTAGATTAAGGGGACATTCCAACCTAAATAGGAATCCACATGGATGCATTTCACTTTTGAATTGAAACAATTTTGCAATATACATGTATTAGCAAAAAAAAATCTAATTAAAACTATAGCCATTTCAAAAGTGTATTTAAATATGCACTGTGCACCAGGATTTTAAACACAGCACTTACTTAGACAGCCTAAGGTGCTTTTACCATCTGGTAATGACTCAGTATGTTAAATACTGACATGATACAAGTCACACTGGTGCTCTGAGCAGCTGCAGTACTTAAAATGCTGGTGCACTGAGAAAGTCTAGCTATGCTTCACATGCACGTGCAGAGAAAAATGCTAACACTAAACCAGTGATAACTTTTGCTAGAAGCATTTTGCAAACATATGTATATTGCAAATATGTTTATATTCAAAGATGTAATTCATCTATGTCCATTTAAATTTTGACTGGAATATCCCTTTAACTCTTCAATAAAGGGGAACAAGAGAACAAATAAAATTTGATTATAAGTACATTAGAAAGTTGTTTAAAACTGCACGCTCTGAAATATGAACGTTTAATTTTGACTTTACTGTAACTTTTTATTCGGGAAATATACTTAATTTATTTTGCCCCCTTTTCATGTAATTTAGCTCTGGAAATTGAGCACTCTCTAATTCTTGGGACTTGAAATGCACCTTGCCGACTTCTCAAGGCTAACCCAGCTACTTATCCGTCCCTAATTGGCTTTATCAGATAACAAATGCAAAAGAATTCCCTGTATACTAACTTTATGACAGAGGCTAGCCTTGTTGTCTGTGGTCTAAAGCACAAATTTGGCTCCTCCAAATAAGACAAATGGTGGGTGACATTTGGCTACTGAAAAATAAATTGCAGCCAAAAAAACAATCGTTTAAAAAACAAAAACAAAAGTTAAGACTTGGCCCAAATGCTATTCTATAGCAACAAAACAGATGTCTTGTAATTACAAGGTGTTTACTGTTTCTTTAAATACACTAATATATATATATATATATATATATATATATATATATACATACATACATACATATACACACACACACAATATATATATATATATATATATATATATTTGTTTAAATGGGCACATATTGCAAGCAATGATGGGTGTATCTAATATTTGTGCATTATCCAAATGCCAAAGTAAGAGTATTTCAATTCAATTATTATATAAAACTCTAGATTTGCATGATCTTTCCATAGACATGGTATTGGATTTATACTGTGTTTATATTTTTGTGCACCAAAAATAAAAAAAGTGCAAGATCCCATAGCAAATAAACTCCGCCCGCAGCACAACAATGATGAAACCGGCTCCCTCCAATCATGGCGTACACCCCATAGGTGTCCAGCTCGTGAGGCCACGCATCGATTGGAGGAAGCCAGTTTCGTCATCGATATGCAGTACAGCCGGTCTAGGTTTCCTAAAGAAAAAAAGTATTTTAAAAAAACTGCTGCAATGTAAAGTTTAATGAATGAAAGTGCCCCTGTTTTTAATAGTACAGGTAGCCCTCAGTTTACGTCGGGGTTAGGTTCCAGGAGGAATGGTTGTAAATCGAAACCGTTGTAAATTGAAACCCAGTTTATAATGTAAATCAATGGGAAGTGAGGGAGTTAGGTTCCAGGTCCCTCTCAAAATTGTCATAAGTAACACCTAATACATTATTTTTAAAGCTTTGAAATGAAGACTTTAAATGCTAAACAGCATTATAAACCTAAAAATATAGATTGTATCATCATCAAACTAAGTTTAATTTACAAAAACATTTGCTAAACATCACCTAATAAAATAATTACACAACAGAATGCATCATCATCAAACTAAGCTTAATGAACAAAAACTTTTTTTACTTGCATTTGTCTGCAAACAGTTCTGTGCCTGCTAAATTTTTCTCGATAGATCTGGTCTGATCTTTGTACACAGATAAATTTAAGGCTGTTAAGTTGCATAACTTTGCTGCAAAACAAGCGGACAGCTCCACCTACTGGCTATTTTAATTAGTGCATTGCTTTCCAAATTACTGAAAAAAAAAAGGTTGTTATTCTGAAACGGCGCAAATTAAACCGGCGTAAATCGAGGGCCACCTGTATTTTTAAAAACCAGGCACTCATTCATTCAACTTTACATTTACTTTAAGGAAAGCTTGCACAGTGTAGCCACAGAACAGTGCTGTTTGAGGAGGACAGCCTGATGTGGAGCAGTGCTGCAAAGCGAAAGCGCTATCAGTTCCTGCATGTGGCCTCTTTATGCAGAAATGCTGCATTATTTTCTGCAATGACATCTCAGATCACAGCATATTTTCTGCCTTGGCGAGTGTGAGATGAACATATTTCAAAATGTTATACACAGTTAAAAAGTTACATAACTTATATAAAAAAGGCCATATGAATAACAGAGCATCATAGCCACTGTAAAAATGTAAAGTTTATGCTCTGTATCTTGCAAGCTAACCTGAAGTGCACTATACATCTGTAAAAACGCTGGCAATGTCCCTGACCTGTGAATGTGCACCGCTTCTGCCACAGACCGGAAGAATACCTGAGCTCCAAAATGGTGGCACCCAGAATGTAGAAAATGAGCTTGGCCAACTGGTGCCAGTAAGGGGTACTTTGAAAAGAGCTGCTAAAACAATAGCATGGTGAGTATTAAAGATATTATTTTTGTTGCATAGCAGTTTAATGTTCTTTTTTTTTAAAAAAAATTAAAATAATAATAAAAAAAAAAAAAAAACAGCTTTTTTTTTTTTTTTTTTTTTTTTTTAACTCCAATACCAGCACCATTTACATGGCCACTGCGCTAATCTAGGTGTATGCGCTGTCTTGGATTGGTTTGCTGCTTCATGGTTGGACACTTGTGTTACGGTTACCCTTAGTCTCGCTGAGAGATGGACCGCTTAGTAGCCTGGATCCCTATTGCTAAAGAGGGGAGAAGCTGCTTTCCATAGTATTCTATATGAGTCTCGCAAATATAGAATAATCTCCCTTAGCTGCAGTACAGCTAGGATACCCTTCTGCCCACAAGAACGAGTCAACGCTGCGATTGAGGGTCAAACAAGAACTCAGGACTGGGATGCCTAGCCTGCTTTTTATTAAGGTTACATGCACACAGGGCACTCCCAGGGGAGAGGGGGGGAAGCACAAAATCCCCCATCACACATTTAGATAGAGAGCACTGTCCTTTGACAGGCCACAATAGGATTACAGTACTTAAGATAACAAGTTTACAAGTTCATCTTATCAATTAGCAGTCTGGCTCCAGAGGTGATTAGACAATAGTTTCTAAAAGCTGAAAAAAAAGAGTTAACTCTTTATGAAATGATACTTGTTACGGTTTTCTTGGAGCCCTTCTTAGGCGCTGGCTTGCTGGTTCAGGCATTGCTGCTGGGAAATAAGCTCTTCACAACAAAATAATTAATGCTTCTGTAACAGTGCTCCCTTTCTGTGGAACACTCTGGCAGACACTGTCTGACCCCTTTTCGGGGCAGACTAAGGCTGTCCAGACCGCTGGTTATGTGGGGCTGAGGTCGGTTTGTCTGGACAACCCGTCGGCGTTGCCATTCTGTTTCCCAGGTCTGTAAGTAATGGTGAAATTGAAGGGTTGCAACGATAAGCTCCAACGTAAAAGCCTGCCGTTATCTCCAGAGACCCGGTTCAGCCACACCAACGGGTTATGGTCGGTGACCAGAGTGAACTCCTGACCATATAAATAGGGAGTCAATTTCTTTAATGCCCACACCAAAGCCAAACACTCCTTTTCGACCACTGCATAGCTGACTTCGCGGGGCAGGAGCTTCCGGCTGATGTAGGCAACTGGATGCTCCCCTCCATCTTCGCCTACTTGGCTGAGGACGGCTCCCAGCCCGAACATGGAAGCATCTGTATGGACGATAAAACGTTTGTTAAGGGCTGGGGCCGCCAAGACAGGAGCGTTAATTAGAGCATTTTTGAGAGCCTGGAAAGCCGTTTCACAGTGGGGAGACCACAGGACCTGTCGAGGTAAGTTCTTCTTGGTCAAGTCAGTCAGGGGTTTGGCAAGTGTGCTGTAGTCTGGTACGAACCGTCTATAGTACCCTGCCGTGCCCAGGAAGGCTAGGACCTGAGTCTTAGTGATGGGGGTGGGCCAATTGGCGACAGCTTCTATTTTGGCCGGCTCTGGTCGCTGCTTTCCACACCCCACCCGGTGACCCAGGTACTGTACCTCGGCCATCCCAAAGTGGCATTTCTCTGGCTTCAGAGTCAGGCCAGCAGCCCGGATCTGATCCAGAACCATTCCCACATGAGCTAAGTGGTCCTCCCAGGACTCACTGTGGATCGCTATGTCGTCCAGGTAGGCGCAAGCAAAACTCTGGAAGCCATCCAGGAGCCTATCCACCAAGCGCTGGAATGTAGCTGGGGCATTCTTCATCCCAAACGGCATTACCCGAAACTGATATAAGCCGAATGGGGTGACGAATGCCGACTTGGGGATAGCCTCCGGGGCCAGGGGAATCTGCCAGTAACCTTTGCAGAGGTCAATAGTGGTCAGGTAATTTCCCCTGGCCAAAAGAACGTGTGAGTAATGCGGTGTAGGGTACGGGTAACGGCTAGGTGGCCTGCTAAGGGGATGTCGTGGCCTATTTTGAGGATTTCTTGACGGTATTTGTGGGGCACTACCAGCTGTCGCCTACGCTGTCCCCTTTTCTCTGTCCAGCGGTATAGTTTCCCTTTTTCCCATAAGAATGTTTCGTTATCTGCCCCGCCCCCTCCGGTCTCTGCTCGTTCCCGGTACTTTTGTAAGGTCGGGTCAGTCTTAGACTCTGCCTCGAAAGCATCTGGGGTGTCCCAGGGTATGGGGCCTAACCTGTCAGGCAAGGTCGGGGTAGGTCTTACCTGTGTCTCCCGCACTGGTGAGAGCTCTCGCTCCGTCCGGGCTTGGGCCCGTGTAGTCACTGGGTCCGCCTCGTTGTTGCATACTGGAGCATAGGCAGAAGTCATGGGGCCCAAATCGTTGCCCAGTAGTACTTCGGCAGGTAAATTATCCATTAGGCCCACGTTCACAGCCCCCTTTCCCGCTCCCCAATCAAGATGCACTTTAGCTGTTGGAATTTTGTACACATCCCCCCCCGCCACTCTAACGGCCACAGTCTGTCCGGATCGCTTGTGCTCTGGCACCAAATGACTCTGTACCAGCGTGATAGTAGCCCCTGTGTCTCGCAATCCCTCGGTAGATCGCCCCTCGAGCCATACCCTCTGCCGATGGTGCTGGCGGTTATCTGAGGCAGCATATACAGGGTCTGCCTCGTGAAGCGGCCCCACATATCCCTCCATAGGGGCCTCTTGGTTAACACAGAGGGCCCGGGCCGGACGATAGGACCCAGAGGGGTAATTGTAATTCCTGGGTGTCTGGTGCGTATTAAGGGGGCAGCTAGCCATGAAATGCCCTCGTTGCTTGCATCGGTGGCAAGTCGGTCTGGGACGCTCAGAGCTGTTATTGGGTGGTCCTGAGTGTCGGACGGGCCCTGTGGGCACCGGGGCTCGGAATTCAGCACGAGGGGGTGCACGGTAAACCTCTCTGGGTTCGACCCGTGCTGGAGCTCGGTAGTTCATGGGTTCGTGAAGACGGGAGTCATAATGTTCATCGGCCAATTTGGCTGCTTCTTCTAAGGTAGAAGGCCGCCTGTCTCGCAGCCATTCCTTCCCTTGCTGTTCCATGCCATTATAAAAATGTTCTAAGAGAAACAATTGTAAAATTTCCTCCCCAGTCACCGCTTTACTTCCGCTCAGCCAGTGATTTGCCGCTCTCCGCATTCGGTGCGCCCATTCCATATGGGTATCGTTAGGCTTCTTTTCCGTGCCCCGAAACTGTCGGCGATACGTGTCCGGAGTTACAGCGTACCGTCGCAACAGTGTCTCCTTAACTAGCTCATACTGTGTCACTTCCTCAGCACCCAGAGTACGAAAGGCTTCCAGGGCTCGCCCGGATAGTTTCCCAGACAATATCGTGGGCCACTCTCTGTTGGGAATCTGGTGCAGGGCACATTGCCTTTCGAAGTCCGCCAAATATTCATCAATCCCTGTCTCGCTCTCTAGGAAGGGTCGAAATGCTGCATAGGGTATCTTGGGCCTCCCAGCATTTTCGACAGGGATGATTACCTGCGGGGCTTCAGCATTGCGGTGTGCGTTCGCTAGGTTGAGTTCATGGGCTCGAGTCTCTCGTATATCCTCGTCCGCCTCCGCCATCAACTGCTGTACCAATTCCATGGAGGGGTTCGGCCCGTATAATGAGAGCCTTTCCCGAACAATCCTGGTTTTTTCGTCACTAATCGTGGTCGGTGTTTCCGCCATTATGAAGCTCTGATCCAGTTCGGTCAATTCTGCGATCAGCTCTCTCCTCGGCCGGTTGCTGGCGTACCCCCCTCTGCTTTCAAGTAAATCCTTTAGGGTTGTACGCTTCAATTTTTCGTAAGCGCTCTCCATCCGTTCTGTACCTCTCCTAGGAAATCCAGGAAAATCCCGCCGCTGCCACCAAATGTTACGGTTACCCTTAGTCTCGCTGAGAGATGGACCGCTTAGTAGCCTGGATCCCTATTGCTAAAGAGGGGAGAAGCTGCTTTCCATAGTATTCTATATGAGTCTCGCAAATATAGAATAATCTCCCTTAGCTGCAGTACAGCTAGGATACCCTTCTGCCCACAAGAACGAGTCAACGCTGCGATTGAGGGTCAAACAAGAACTCAGGACTGGGATGCCTAGCCTGCTTTTTATTAAGGTTACATGCACACAGGGCACTCCCAGGGGAGAGGGGGGAAGCACAAAATCCCCCATCACACATTTAGATAGAGAGCACTGTCCTTTGACAGGCCACAATAGGATTACAGTACTTAAGATAACAAGTTTACAAGTTCATCTTATCAATTAGCAGTCTGGCTCCAGAGGTGATTAGACAATAGTTTCTAAAAGCTGAAAAAAAAGAGTTAACTCTTTATGAAATGATACTTGTTACGGTTTTCTTGGAGCCCTTCTTAGGCGCTGGCTTGCTGGTTCAGGCATTGCTGCTGGGAAATAAGCTCTTCACAACAAAATAATTAATGCTTCTGTAACAACTTGATTTACAGATAAACACACACAAATTTCTTGAACGCCACCCACTTGCTACCCCTCTAGGAACAAAATTGTGTATGTACAACTGCTATAATATCAGTTTTATATCTATATACAAAATAAAATTAAAGTATATCGCAAAATTGCCCAGAATTTGTTAGAATGGCCTTTAAACAAATGAAGCCACTTTATAATATAGACAGTGAAAAGAGTGACTTTGCCAATAACTCGGCTGCAAATTAGTGAACCGTATATTTGCAAATCCCTCTTTGAAAAGATTCCCATTGTTTTGTAAAGTCATTTTGCAAATTCAGCTAGTTTAGCATTAGGTCTAAAATAACAGCTAAGTAAAACTTTTAATTTTGACCATGACATTTATCACAGGCTTAACAATAGCAACAATAACATTGTCCCCAGATGTGAAAAATCCAGACCATTTGAGCTGCAGCTATGTTACAAATAACCATAATCATAGCAATGTAATATGGCTTGAATCTCTGCTTAACGTGAATGTCAAGTTTGATGAATCAGTGCCTGGGTTTTAAACACCCTATTAAAAACAGGGGCACTTTCATTCATCAAACTTTACATTTCACTAGTTTTGTTAAAATGCTTACCGTATATACTTGAGTATAAGCCGAATTTTTCAGCCCACTTTTTGGGCAGAAAAATCCACTTCGGCTTATACTCCAGTGAACAAAAAAAAAAGAACTTACCGAGGACTTGCGCTAGAGGTAAGGAGCCTGCGCATGCTCTGTTTCATAGCATGAAAGACTAGCATGAACCCCGGACGCAAACGAGCAATATATACGGTAAGCAGTTACAATAAATAATTGTTTATTTTTGTAGTGTCACAATTGCAAAGCATTGCTTGAAGACACCGCAGTTCTTTTCTTCAGACATAAAAGTTCTTTGCAAATATGACATAATATACACATACATATTGTCAAATTATATTTTTTTTTGGGGGGGGGGGGGAGGAGCAGATAGAGTTTATTTTGATTGTACTCTAGTTACAGTATTTTTAGAGTTGGGTTTACGGTACGGTATATTTTTATTTTATGGTATGGCATTTTTTTTTTACGTTTTTTTTTTACTGTTAGAAATGGATCCCAGTACTTCTAATCCTGCACCAAAACAAAAACGCAGGTCATACGAAGCTGCTTTCAAACTAAAGGTTGTGTCAAGAGCAGAAAAAAGCAATAACAGTATTGCAAGTAGGGAATTTGGTGTTGATGAAAAACAAGTGAGGGAGTGGCGGAAAATGAAGGCTGACTTGGAAAAGATTCCAAAGGCAAAAAAAGCTAGACGTGGTTTAACAACTCCATATGGGGCTCTAGAGACTGAATTGCATAAATGGGTTATGGAGTGTCGTCAAAATGGTTACTGCGTAACACGCATGGGAATTCGCTTACGTGCCCTTCAAATGGCTAAAGATGACAAATTAAAAGCACCAGGCATTGAAAATTTTGTTGCATCAGCAGGATGGTGTACTGGCTTCATGAATAGGTATGGCCTATGTTTGCAACAAAGAACAAAGATTTCACAGAAGTTGCCAAAAGACCTTGATGAAAAAGTGATGTCATTCCATTCATTCATCATAAAACAAAGAAAGATCCATAACTATGACCTGGGAGATATTGGGAATATGGATGAAACACCTATGACCTTTGATCTTCCAAGCAACAGAACCGTGGCAAGTTTGGGAGACAAAACTGTTTTACTCAGAACCACAGGTAATGAGAAAAACCATTTTACAGTCGTTCTGTCATGTTTGGCTAATGGAACTAAGCTGCGGCCTGTCATTATTTTTAAAAGAAAGACCTTGCCTAAAAAGGTCAATTTCCCACCACGAATTACAGTGCGCGCACATGTTAAAGGCTGGATGAATGAAGATGGAACAAAAAAGTGGCTGGAAGAAGTTTGGAACGGACGACCAGGAGCAGCCTTAAAGAAAAAACCATCATTGCTAGTTTGGGATATGTTCAGAGCCCACACATCTGATGACATAAAAATATTGGCAAAGTCTTCTCAAGTTACTTTAGCCGTTATTCCAGGTGGGCTTACATCTGTATTACAGCCCTTAGATGTGTGTTTAAATAAACCTTTCAAAGACCGTGTGCGAAAGATGTGGTGCGAATGGATGTCATCTGGTCAAGCCCGACTGACAAAAGGTGGAAATATGATGAAGCCTGACATAGAACTGATAGCAAAGTGGGTTCGTGATGCATGGGAAGACATTCCAGAGGACATGGTGAAGCACGCCTTCAAAAAATGTGCCATAAGTAATGCTATGGATGGCAGTGAAGACAGTGCTTTGTATGAGGACGACAGCTGTGATAGTGATGACTGCGAACTCTGTGACAATGTATATGATGATAACCTCACACAAGCTACAGCTGAAGCTCTGTTTGGACATACAGATGAGGAGGAGGAATCCAGTTTTGAAGGATTTTGATGCTTGTGTTTTAGCTTGGTACTTTAATGTTATATATTGTTTTTGTTGAATATACTGATAATATATTGTTTTTGTTGACCCTCTTTTCCACATGCCTCAATTAACCTTTTAACGCCGTTATGCCGTTCTATTCCGTCATATTTACACTGGGCTTTAAAGCCGTTATGACGGAATAGAACGTCATATCAAACGGCTGTCCTGAAGCCTTCTGCGCTTCAAGGACTTGATCGCGGTCTGGAGGGCGTTCCTAGGGTTGTAGGGACGCCCCCCAGATGCGATCCAATAATTGAAATCTCGCGATCGTATGCACGATCGCGTAGTTTCAATTTGTCTACATCGGAACAGGTGTTCCGATGTAGACACTTTAACCCTGTCACGAAAGGGTTAAAGCAATTTTATTGTTATCTACCTGTATTTTTATTTTTGAAATTTACCGTGAGCTGCTGCATTTCCCAGCCTCGGCTTATACTCGAGTCAATAACTTTTCCAGGTTTTTTGGGGTAAAATTAGGGGTCTCGGCTTATACTCGAGTCGGCTTATACTCAAGTATATACGGTACTTTTTAATCTTGAAAGCCGCTTCAGCGATTCCCCCTCCTGCCGCTCGTCACTTCATACGTTAGCAATGATGAATACTGCATCCTCCAATCAGGGCTTACCCCCCAGGGGAATCATTGCCTGAGGCAATGCCGTGATTGGAGGAAGCCGGATTCGTCATGTTTGACATATGAAGAGGCTTGCAATGGGCGGGGGAAGCACTGGAGCGGCTTTCAAGATTAAAAGGTAAGCATTTTAACAAAACAAGTGAAATGTAAAGTTTGATGAATGAAAGTGCCCCTGTTTTTAATAGGGTTTGTAAAAAACGGGCACTGATTCATCAAACTTTACATTTCACTTGTTTTGTTAAAATGCTTAAAGAAGGTGATCTACAAACAGCATGGCTCTTAGGCTTACATGCTAAGGGGTTCAAGGGGATAGCAATGGAGGAGAGAAAACGGTATAAAGAAAGGTTAGTGTAGGTTGTATGCATCCCTGAACAGTAGAGTCTTTAGGGAGCACTTGATGTTTTCAAAACTAGGGCAGAGTCTTGTGGAGTGAGGCAGAGAGTTCCACAAGATGGGAGCCAGTCTGGAGCAGCCCTGTAAGCGGGAGTGTGAGGGGTTATAGAGAGATTGGAGGTGGAGATTTTGGAAGAAGGAGGGAAAATAAGGAGCTCAGTTTCTAGGAGATTTAGCTTGAGGTAGTGAGGACATCCAGGACGAGATGTTAGAAAGACAGTTAGTGACACAGGTTAGCAAGGAAGGAGATAGGTCTGGTGCAGAGAAGTGGATTTGGGTGCAGTCGGCATACAAATGATATTGGAACCTGTGGGACTTTATTAGGGAATCTAATGATGACGTGTAGATTGAGAAGAGAATGGGACTGAGGACAGAGCCTTGCATTTTATACTAGCCAATTAGCATTGCTGTCTGTGGACTAAAGCCCAGGTTGGCTCCTCCAACTAATGCAAATAGTGGGTGGAGTTTGGCTATTGAAAAACACTTGCAGTAAAAATGATATAGGGGATAGAAATGTCTAAACTGAATTGTGCATCAGTGCATTTCACTTTTAAACAGTAGAATTTTTTTTCAATAAACTAACGTTTGGCAAAAATGCTTCTAGTAAAAGTTATTATTGTTTTTCAGTAGTTTGTACTTGCTTTAAAAATTTTCTTGAACTATGTGTACATACATTAGACTGATAGTGTACTGTAAAATTGTTTTTCCCTCAATGTGTTTTCAACGACTTGTTACACCATTTACAGAGTATAAAATGTATGAGAAATTGCTTATTTATATTTTTGCTGGTTTTGTTTTTTAAAACCACAACCCATTAAAATGGGTTGAGCTTGCAGAGAAATCCCATGTCTTTATTGTATCACTTTCTGTACACAAACATGCTTCTTTATATTACCTGTCTGTGTACCAAAGTTCAATACTTAGAGAGAACATTTAAAACTCTGCAGTACATATAAGAAGTCATTCGGAACACATTAAGGGGGGAGAATATGATAATACAGTGTCCGTTTAAGTATAGAAACCTTCAGTATAGGTAAAGATACCACAGGCATAATCAGCTATTTCAGATGCTGATATGAAGGTAAAGGAGCTATATGTAAAACAATTTAATACACTCCAGCAGGTAAAATTGATCATTGGGAAAAAATTAAATGGGAGAAAAATTTAGGGTAAAAACGGTCCCTTTAATTCTTTATAGCATGTAATTTTAACACTAGTGAACTCTGTGTTTAACCCCGCACAAAGGTGTTAAACAAATAGTTAACGTGCCACTCAGTAGCCTCCAAGAACTGCTGGTCTCAAGGGGAAACGGACAGTGACCCAATCAGCAACAGCAGTCTCACAAATGCAGCTGCTGATTTGCTCAGGACTGTAATTCCCTGAGACTCCCAAGTGCTACCTTAACTATGTGTTTAACCCCTTTGCAGGGGTTAAACACAGACTTGCAGGGTTGCTAGTGCTTGCATCGCATGCTCTAACAAATTAGAGTATGTCATTGTTCCACTGTAATGGGTCTTTTAATGTGCTGTGTGCTTGGGAAAGAGGCTAAAGAGATTTAAAAGAACTGTCAAGTGCATGTGTTTTTACTGATGGAAGAGTGTATATTGTTGCTGTAAAGAAAAAGGGCAGCATGTGAAACCTCTCAGAATGGAAGTGGCATTGCAAGGTGCCAATGGCTTTATTTAAAGGATAATAAAAATGAATAAAATATCTTATAAATATGAATAAGGAAAGAAGCATATTCTATACTGTAACAGTAAATACTTATTTTTTAAGACTACATTATCATCATCTATTTGTATAGTGCCGCCAAATTCCATAGCGCTGGGTAAAGTAATAGGGGTATACAATGACAAGGATTTGTGATAAACTACAAAACTAAATAAATCTAGTACAGGAGGAAGAGGGCCCTGCTCCAGAGAGCTCACAGTCTACAGGTTTAGGGTGCAGAGACATAAGGTTGGGGGTATCTTGTCAAATTGGTTTTATTTGCAGCAGTGAGTCAGGCAGTTCATGTATTAGTTTGGTCAGGATAAGAGATGGAAGAGAGATGGTAAGACTCTCTGAATAGGTGGGTTTTCAAGGAGCGTCAGAAGCTATACAAGGTTGGAGACAGTCTTATGGAGCAGGGTAGAGAGTTCCAGGAGGGCAGGAGAAGCACGTACGAAGTCTTGGAGGCGGGAGTGGGATGTAGAGATAACAGGAGTGTAGAGGCGTAGGTCAGAGGTTGATCGAAGAGGACGGGATGGGGAATATTTCACAATGAGAGAGGAAATATGGTTGGGAGTTAGACTGTTGTTGCTTTGTAAGTCAGGGTTAATACTTTAAATTGTATTCTGGAGTGTATGGGGAGCAAGTGTAGAAACTGGCAGAGCGGAGCAGCTGATGTAGATCGGCGACTTAGGTGGATGAGTCTAGCCGAAGCATTCATAATAGATTGGAGGAAGCAGAGGCAGTGTTTTGGAAGGCCATTTAGAAGTAGATTGCCATAATCAATGCGTGACATAATGAGGGAATGAATAACTATTTTTGTAGTTTTTTGAGTAAGGAAGGGACGAATTCTGGAAATGTTGCGTAGGTGTGAACGGCAGAATTTGGTAAGTGCTTGTATATGTGGGTTGAATGTGAGTTTTGAGTCAAGTGTGACCCCAAGACAGCGGACCTGGGGTGAGGTGTTGAGAATAGAGTCTCCAACCGTCAGACAAATGTCAGGTGTTGGATGTCTCGAAGAGGGGGGAAAAGGAAGCAGCTCAGTTTTGGACAGATTGAGTTGGAGGTAGTGTGAAGACATCAAAGAGGAAATTGCAGAGAGGCAATTGGAAATCTGGTTGAGTAAAGAGGGAGAGATATCAGGAGAGGAAAGATAGATTTGGCTATCATCAGCATATAAGTGGTACTTGAATCCAAAAGGAGGCTATAAGTTTTCCAAGGGAGGATGTATAGAGAGAGAAAGCAAGGGACCCAAGACAGAGCCTTGCGGTACTCCAACTGAGAGAGTCATAGAATCACAAGATATGTTGTTAAAGGAAACTGAAAACGAGCGGTTTGAGCGATATGAGGCAAACCAGGAGAGGGCTTTGTCTCGGATGACAAATGAATGTAGTATTTTTAGGAGGAGAGGATCGTCAACTGGGCCTTTTGCTTTAGCTGATAACAGGTAATTTGTTACTTAAATAAGAGCGGTTTCTTTTGAATGTTTAGGGCTGAAACCAGATTGTAGTAGATCAAGTAAGGAGTTAGTTGTGAGAAACTGAGTAAGCTGATTATAGACCAGTCACTCCAATAATTTGGAAGCAAAGGGAAGTAATGAGACTGGTCGATAGTTAGAAGGGGTCCAGCGAGGGCTTTTTTAGGATTGGTATGATTGACGCATGCTTGAATGTATCAGGTAATGTGCCAGCGGTGAGAGATTGGTAAGAGAGATAAGAGAGAGAGATAAAGTTGTGAAGGAATAGGTTCAAGTGGGCAGGTTGTGAGATGAGCCAAGGATAGCAGTACAGACACTTCTTCTGTTACAGGAGGGAAGTAGCATAGAGTTTTGATAATAGAAGGAGTGGGTAGGAGTGCTGGGTTTAAGAGGTGTGAGGTGCAGATATATTTTCTAATGGTGTAAATTTTATTTTTTAAGTGATCAGCAATAATCTGAGCAGTGAGGATGGTAGTGGGCGGGGGTGCAGGCAGACGTAGAAGGGAGTTATAGGTTGAGAACAGCTTTCTGGGGTTGGATGCGTGAGATGACACAAGGGAGAAGAAATAGACTTTTTTTAGCCAGGCTAAGCGCAGAGTTGTAGGACTTAAGGATGAATTTATAATGCCAGAAGTCAGCACAGCTGCATGATTTCCTCCACTGCCGTTCAGCAGCCCGTGAACATAGCTGAAGATATCTGGTCTGTTTGGTGTGCCAGACAGAGAACAGTGGAGGGTGCAGCTTTGTCAAGTATTGATTTTAGTGCCGAATTATACTGTAAAGCCACGAAGTTTGGCAAGAGTGGGATGAAATGTTGGAGAGCAGAGGATTCAGTTGAGTGGAAAAGTCTGAGATCCAAGTCATTTAAATTCCTGCAAGGTAGTTTTTTGGGGGCTTGCGAAGATGTAGTAGGTAGAGTAAGAGAGAAAGTTAGTAGATGGTGGTCAGAGAGAGGAAAGGGGACGTAAAGGAAGTTGGAAACGGCACAGAGATTAGTGAAGACTAGGTCTATGGAGTTGCCTTCACAGTGGGTTGGAGATGTCCACTGGGACAGGCCAAAAGAGGTGGTAAGGGGATAGAAGTTTAGAGGCACCAGGCATGTTAAGATTATCAACGGGTATGTTGAAATCCCCTAAGATGAGAGAAGGGACATTACAATAGAGAAAATGTGGAAGTCAGGCTTTAGAGTGGTCCAGAAATTGTGATGCTGGGCCAGGGGGCCCAATAGATAACTGCAACATGAAGAGCTACAGGGGAGAAGATGCAGATAGCATGAACTTCAAATGATGGAAATGAAAGAGAGGGGGGTGAAGGAATGCAGTGAAAGGTACTGTGTGGAGACAGGAGAATTCCTACTCCCTCCTCTCCTTGTTTGTTTCCTGGCCTGGGAGTGTGATTGAAGTGCAGGCCGCCATAGGACAGAGAGGCTACAGCAGTTGTGTTAGAGGAGGAAAGCCAAGTTTCAGTGAGGGCTAACAGGTTAAGTGAACGTGAAATAAATAGATTGTGAATAGATGTAAGCTTATTGCATACAGAGCGTGCATTCCAAAGGGCACAAGATAATTGGGGTGTACTAACAGAGAAGCAGTTAATGAGGTTTAGAGGCTTACGTCGGCAAGGTGTATGAGGTGTCATTTGGGGTAGTGAACTGAGGGAAGCAGAGGGTGGACCTGGGTTAGGCGAGACATCCCCAGCTGCAAGAAGAAGAAATATGGTGAGCGAAAGGAGATGAGAATGTGTCTTATGTGAGTGTTTAAGTTTAGAATCAGTGAAGCATGGCTGGCTGAGGGATGTGAGATAGGAATACCATTCATGTGTGTTGTAGTGGGGGGGTAGAAGAGAAGGAGAAATATGAATTGTCTGAGTGCTGTTTGTGAAAGGAAGAGCTGTGACTTTAAGGAGAAGGGAGGAAAAGGTTAATGCAGACATTAGAAAGTGTAACATGTTTGCAGTTAATTTAGGGAGATTTAAATGCACTTGTTTCTGTGTTGTCCACTCCTTTGTCTAACTCCTTGTTATAACTCCCTACACTTATGCACTAACACACTTACAGAACACATGCTGCAATGATGTAACACACTAAGGCAGTGGTCTCGAAGTACCGGCCCTGGGGCCATATGCAGCCCTCAAGATGGTTTAATTTGGCCCTCCCTTGTTTATTAGGTAAACTTTTAATTTGGCCCCATCAATTTCTGTAGGGTTTTAAGAGGTGTAACAAGTTGATGTTCTATATAGGCACTCACAAGATAAATCTAAAGACAAGCATTTTTTTGTCCAGTATAGACACCCATGATGTACTGCTTGGATAAATGTTACTTTTTATCAGTTACAGATCACTTCACAAGATAGATATACACTGTGTATGACTATTGTTGACTACAGCTCTTACCATGCACTACTACTTGGGTAAATGTCACTTTCAGTTTCTAGTATATCCAGAGCACTAACTCTGTTCAAGTGGCCCCCATGGGAGAAGAACACTTGACCAGTGGCCCTCTGGATACAATGAGCTTGAGACCCCTGCCCTAATGGTATTTAATTTAAAAAGGTAATAACAGTCACATGATCCTAATTAGCAAAGGTCATAAATTACAGCAGGATCAAACAAGGCCTGAGTAAACAATGCAGATGACACCTTTCTTATCAAAGTGGAAGACAGAGAAAGGAAAGTTTTAAGGTAATAAACACATAATTAAGATTTGTAGGGGATAATGGCAGCTATATTGTGTTATGCAGGGTTAAATGGATTCTGTCCTTTCACACATACCTGGTGAGAGACTGCTCTATTTTATTACAATATTTTATACTATAACACATTTTCTTTTCTTACTAGGTTTCCCTGGTTTATCCAGCTGTGTAGATACTAAAGAAAATCTTACAGATAAAGGCCAAGAGAGCATCTCCTAGCTGTATAATCAGGAAGTGAGGGGTGAGCTGCTGTCATATACTCATGCATATCCACACTGCATAACTAACTTCTAACAGACTCCAAGAACAACTTTGCTTGCAAACACCTACACAACTAAAGAATTAGAGAGAATCCATATACAAAATCTTATGTAAATAGAATATATTGGTAAAAATACACCATGTACAAAAACTTACTACCTACTTAAAGGGACACTGAACCCAATTTTTTTCTTTCGTGATTCAGATAGAGCATGACATTTTAAGCAACTTTCTAATTTACTCCTATTATCAAATTTTCTTCATTCTCTTGGTAGCTTTATTTGAAATGCAAGAATGTAAGTTTAGATGCCGGCCCATTTTTGGTGAACAACCTGGGTTGTCCTTGCTGATTGGTGGATAAATTCATCCACCAATAAAAAAGTTCTGTCCATAGTTCTGAACCAAGAGAACAAAGAAAAATTGGTAATAGGAGTAAATTAGAAAGTTGATTAAAATTGCATGCTCTACCTGAATCACAAAAGAAAAAATTGGGGTTTAGTATTCCTTTAAATGAACCCCAATTTTTTTTTCACGATTCCGATAGAGCATAACATTTTTAAAAACTTATCAAATTTGCTTTATTATATTACTATCCTTTGTTGAAGGAGCAACAAACTACTGGGAGCTAGCTGAACATTTCAGGTGAGCCAGCGATAAGAGGTATATATACCAATTCTCAATTCGCTCCCAGTATGTGCATTGCTGCTCCTGAGTCTATCTAGGTAGGCTTTTTTAACAAAGGATACCAAGACAATGAAGTAAATTGAAAATAAACTGGAAAGTTGTTTATAATTGCAGGTTCTGAATCACAAACGTTTTCATTTTGACGTTACAATACATTTCAAAGCATAAATCAGGATATATGAAGGTTAAGGTCATGCTTACAAGGCATTGTTATGTATTCCTGGTTAAAACGTTTGCAAAACAAATAAAATGGTTATTTCTTACTACCAGATCTAGATATGCAAATATATATGTCAAAGGATTCAGCTTGCAAAGTCTACAGTGTGCACCTCCAATTCTAATTGGAAAAACCACAATTTTTAAAAATTACAGAAAACAGAAAAATCAAGACACCCAAAATTCCTTTTTTAAGATTAAGATAGAGATTGCAATTTTAAACAAATTTACAATGTATTACCTTTATCACATTTTCTTTGTTCTCTAGGATTTTTTTTTATAAAAAGCTAACTTTAGAGCACTATATGGCAGCAGTTTTTGTAATAATGTTATCCACTTGCAAGGATACTTCATAGCAGCACTATTTCCTACCATGTAGTGCCCCAGACACCTACCTAGGTATCTCTTCAAAAAATAATACCTTGAGAACAAAGCAAATTTGATAATAACAGTAAATTGAAAACTGTGTATATTCTGTCTGAATCAAAAAAGACATTTTTTGAGATGCATATCCCTTTAAAGCAGGCGACAGTGTGAACTGATAGCAAAAACTACATTTTTGTGTTATTTGTACTAGAATGCTGCATTAGTGAGAAAAAGTAGATAGATAGACAGGGAAAATGAACATGGGGTATAAGATGTTAATACTGTATTTTATTATTACTGTTTATCATCATGGTTTGCTAAATGCTACAACATTTATAGCACTGCAAACTATGCAATGTACAAAGAAAATTGTGGAGATGAAGAACAGAATGTTTGAAAAATAAGAGGTGATCAAGGCAACAGCATGAGGCACAAATAAGTGAAGATATTGGAAAACTGCTACTTCTGGCTTGCTGCATGCTCTGTGGCAATAGGGGTTTCCCTATAACAATGAGGCAATGGTGTTACTTACGAGTCATCCAAATCTTCTACTAATGCAGAAACAGATCTGATGGCCAATAGAAAAGAAGAAGCTGCAACTGAAAACAAAAGAAAATATACTAAGATTTTTTTAAGGTAAATTTTTACACAAATTCTCATGAAGATTAAAGAAGATGATGCACAAACCATTGCATTACAAAGAAAGTAATAATTATTAAGTGCACAGTAATATTATATATACATACACAGTGTGTGTGTGTGTAATATATATATATATATATATATATATATATATATATATATATATATATATATATATATAGTGTATTTTGTCATTATTCTGTATAAATAACCAAATATAAATATTTGGGAACGTAACCATAATGCTGGCAAATAAATGTAAACACAAAGAAACATCAATTAAACAGAGGTTGCATTTATATATTAACACTTGGGTACCAAAGGTTAGACAGTCACTTGGCACATTTGTGTGCAGAACGAAGGTACCCGAGATCCGCATGCCTATAAGGGTTAATTTAAAATAAGTGCTCCCCATTTACCTGTTGCAAGGATGAAGCGAAACCCGGTAGCTGCCATATTCAGAGGATGTGATACCGGAAGGAAATCGTTTTAGAGCTTGCAAGCAGCTTGCAGTCAGGCACGCCCTCGTGGAAGCGATGGATCAGTGACAGCAGGAAGAGGAAGGGCTGTAGGCGGCAATAACACTCAATGCTGCCTGTACCATTACTATTTGAGTTACATTATGCTATGTGACTTTAGCTTACAAAAATCACTGCGTCTCTTTCAGTTACAAATTTACAGCGAATGTGTCTTTTCCTTCCATGTATAAGTAAATGGCATATGCCTAAATAGGTTTATTTAGCTGGTAGTTGCTGATTCACTAAACCGCATTCATTAACGCTGTGGAATCTTTTGGCGCTCTACTAATAACTGATAAAGATAATAATAATCATCTCTCCGTTTGGTTAGTGAACCTACTGCGTAGAATAAAAAGATATTGCTGAATCCATGAAGACCTTTTAGGGATTTGTTCCAAGTTTGCTAACGCTTTAGTGGTGCAGTGTATTTTCTATGGCGTAAAGTATAGCTAAAACGCAAAATATACAATGCTTTTAACATTTAAGTAAATATGAGTTTGTTTTAAAAAAAAAAAATCTTACTTAAAAATAATGTTTTTAGGTTTGAGGAATTGCTGCATCCCGTGCACCACATGGATGGTTATTACTCTGGAAAATAACTAGTAATACTACTGTCCCTGGAGAAAAGCAGTATGATGAAACGTGTTGTCAATAACCCTGTGGTTAAAAAAAGAATGCGGGGAGAACAACAGTTATGTGTAAACATAAGTTCCTTGCTGCTTGTTAGAAGTTCATATCTGTGTGCTTCATAATACCTGTGAAGTACAATGCATTCTGTGATAGCACAGACCGATTATTCAGTGTCTGGAAATCCTGGCACATTTTAGCCCTCAAATGAGAGAGCCATACAGAAAATGAGCTGAGGAAAAAAAAAAAACCCTTTGTGTAAAGTGTAATTTGCTTCTATTATCACATTTATTATGTTCCCATGATATTCATTGTTGAAGAGATACATAGGTAGTGTCTAGAGCACAGGGAAATACTGCTGCAACCTAGTGCTCTTGCAGATAGATAACATTCTTGCAAAACTGCTGCCATATTAGAGGGACAGTAGAATTGGTATTGTTTAAAAAAATAGATAATCCCTTTATTACACATTCCCCAGTTTTGCATAACCAACATTGTTATATTAATCTATGTTTTATCTCTGTGATTACCTTGTATCTAAGCCTCTGCAGACTGCCCCCTTTTCTCAGTGCGTTTGACAGACAGGCAGTTTAGCCAATCAGTGCAGACTCCTAAATAACTCCACGGGAGTGACCACACTGTTATCTATATGACACACATGAACTAGTACTGTCTAACTGTGAAAAACTTTCAAAATGCTCTGAGCTGAGGCGGTTTTCAACGGTTTAGAAATCAGTTTGAGCCTACCTAGGTTTAGCTTTTCAAAAATACCACCAAGGGAACAAAGCAAATTTAATGATAAAAGTCAATTGGAAAGTTGTTTAAAATTGCACGCCCTATCTGAATCATGAAAGTTTAATTTTGACTAGACTGTCCCTTTAATTAACTGTTAATCCATTTCCACCCCTGTGCTGAGCTGTTTGGAGTTTTTGGTGCTGGTCATTTTCTAGTGAGAAACCCACATAATATATATATTGGTTGCTGGGTTTTTTCCAGCAGATTCAAACTAGATTATTTTATGTATACATCATGACACATGAGAACTCTACAACAAAATGAGTGAAAAAAATGTATATTAAGATTTTAAAAAACAAGGTTGTAAACTATTGCATGTGCTTTTTTTAAAAAAAAGAAAACCGCAAACTTGTTAACCCCTTAACGACACATATCGTACAGGGTACGTCATACACAAACTGGTTGTTGAAAACCAACAACGTACAATATTGAGGCATCACTACAATACCTTTTTTGGCACAGTGATGCAGAGAGGGCCACTCTATGGCACTCTCTGCATTGGCCAAAGATGGTGCAGATCGTCGGTGGGTGGGCAGCTGCAGGGAGGCAGGTGGGCGGCCCATTGCTGGACAAGTTCCGGGGCTGACACTGACCACTGTTCCTGGAAGGTGGGCGGGAGCTCGTGGGGGGGGCTGGAGCGCGCAGGCAACAGTCCAATCGGTGGGAGAGGGAAAATGTTGTTGGGATCGGGGAGGGGGGTAGGATATTGAGGGGGGCAACTACACTATGGAGAAATTGGGGGGGGGGTTAAAAAAAGCAAATTTGTTAAAAAATTGGGTACTGGCAGGCAGCTACCAGTACCTAACATGTCCACAAATAGGAAGAGGGGGGAAGTTAAGAGCTGTTTGGGGGGGGGGGGGGTTGTGGGGGTTAGGGAGAACCGACACTGCATGAACTTTATTTATTGTAGAAAAATGCTTTAAAAAATATATATTATTTATTTTAGTACTGGCAGACTTTCTGCCAGTACTTAAGATGGCGGTGACAATTGTGGGGTGAGAATAGAGCTGTTGTGAGGGGTCAGGGAGAGATCAGGGGGTGGGATGTGTCAGGTAGGAAACTGATCTCTACGCTAAAGCTAAAATTAACCCTACACTCCCTATAAGCTACCTAATTAACCCCTTCACTGCTGAGCATAATACAAGTGTTGTTCGCAGTGGCATTTAGCGGCCTTCTAATTACCAAAAAGCAACGCCAAAGCCATATATGTCTGCTAATTCTGAAGAAAGGGGATCTCAGAGAAGCATTTACAACCATTTGTGCCATAATTGCACAAGCTAATTGTACATTTCAGTGAGAAACCTAAAGTTAGTGAAAAAGTTAACAATTTTTTTTTTATTTAATTGCATTTGGCGGTAAAATGGTGGCATGAAATATACCAAAATGGGCCTAGATCAATACTTTTGGTTGTCTACTACACTAAAGTTAAAATTAACCCTACAAGCTACCTAATTAACCATTTCACTGCTGGGCACAATACAAGTGTTGTTCGCAGTGGCATTTAGCGGCCTTCTAATTACCAAAAAGCAACACCAAAGCCATATATGTCTGCTATTTCTGAAGAAAGGGAATCCCAGAGAAGCATTTGCAACCATTTGTGCCATAATTGCACAAGCTGTTTGTAAATAATTTCAGTGAGAAACCTAAAGCTTGTGAAATGTTTGTAAAAAAGTTAGCATTTTTTTTTTTTTTTTATTTGATCACATTTGGCGGTGAAATGGTGGCATGAAATATACCAAAATGGGCCTAGATCAATACTTTGGATTGTCTACTAAAAAAAAAAGTATATGTATGTAAAGGTATATTCAGGGATTCCTGACAGATATCAGTGTTCCAATGTAACTATCACTAATTTTGAAGAAAAAAAAAATGGTTTGGAAATAGTAAAGTGCTACTTTTACTTATTGCCCTATAACTTGCAAAAAAAGCAAAGAACATGTAAACATTGGGTTTTTCTAAACTCAGGACAAAATTTAGAAACTATTTAGCATGGTTGTTTTTTGGTGGTTGTAGATGTGTAACAGATTTTGGGGGTCAAAGTTAGAAAAAGTGTTTTTTTCCATTTTTCCATCATATATATATTTTTTTTTATACAGGGAGTGCAGAATTATTAGGCAAGTTGTATTTTTGAGGATTAATTTTATTATTGAACAACAACCATGTTCTCAATGAACCCAAAAAACACATTAATATCAAAGCTGAATAGTTTTGGAAGTAGTTTTTAGTTTGTTTTTAGTTATAGCTATTTTAGGGGGATATCTGTGTGTGCAGGTGACTATTACTGTGCATAATTATTAGGCAACTTAACAAAAAACAAATATATACCCATTTCAATTATTTATTTTTACCAGTGAAACCAATATAACATCTCAACATTCACAAATATACATTTCTGACATTCCAAAACAAAAACAAATCAGTGACCAATATAGCCACCTTTCTTTGCAAGGACACTCAAAAGCCTGCCATCCATGGATTCTGTCAGTGTTTTGATCTGTTCACCATCAACATTGCGTGCAGCAGCAACCACAGCCTCCCAGACACTGTTCAGAAAGGTGTACTGTTTTCCCTCCTTGTAAATCTCACATTTGATGATGGACCACAGGTTCTCAATGGGGTTCAGATCAGGTGAACAAGGAGGCCATGTCATTAGATTTTCTTCTTTTATACCCTTTCTTGCCAGCCACGCTGTGGAGTACTTGGACGCGTGTGATGGAGCATTGTCCTGCATGAAAATCATGTTTTTCTTGAAGGATGCAGACTTCTTCCTGTACCACTGCTTGAAGAAGGTGTCTTCCAGAAACTGGCAGTAGGACTGGGAGTTGAGCTTGACTCCATCCTCAACCCGAAAAGGCCCCACAAGCTCATCTTTGATGATACCAGCCCAAACCAGTACTCCACCTCCACCTTGCTGGCGTCTGAGTCGGACTGGAGCTCTCTGCCCTTTACCAATCCAGCCACGGGCCCATCCATCTGGCCCATCAAGACTCACTCTCATTTCATCAGTCCATAAAACCTTAGAAAAATCAGTCTTGAGATATTTCTTGGCCCAGTCTTGACGTTTCAGCTTGTGTGTCTTGTTCAGTGGTGGTCGTCTTTCAGCCTTTCTTACCTTGGCCATGTCTCTGAGTATTGCACACCTTGTGCTTTTGGGCACTCCAGTGATGTTGCAGCTCTGAAATATGGCCAAACTGGTGGCAAGTGGCATCTTGGCAGCTGCACGCTTGACTTTTCTCAGTTCATGGGCAGTTATTTTGCGCCTTGGTTTTTCCACACGCTTCTTGCGACCCTGTTGACTATTTTGAATGAAACGCTTGATTGTTCGATGATCACGCTTCAGAAGCTTTGCAATTTTAAGAGTGCTGCATCCCTCTGCAAGATATCTCACTATTTTTGACTTTTCTGAGCCTGTCAAGTCCTTCTTTTGACCCATTTTGCCAAAGGAAAGGAAGTTGCCTAATAATTATGCACACCTGATATAGGGTGTTGATGTCATTAGACCACACCCCTTCTCTTTACAGAGATGCACATCACCTAATATGCTTAATTGGTAGTAGGCTTTCGAGCCTATACAGCTTGGAGTAAGACAACATGCATAAAGAGGATGATGTGGTCAAAATACTCATTTGCCTAATAATTCTGCACTCCCTGTAGTAAATTATAAGATATGATGAAAATAATGGTATCTTTAGAAAGTCCATTTAATGGCGAGGAAAACGGTATATAATTTGTGTGGGTACAGTAAATGAATAAAAGGAAAATTACAGCTAAACACAAACACCGCAGAAATGTAACAATAGCCCTGGTCCTTAAGGGCAAGACATTGAAAAATGGCCTTGTCCTTAAGGGGTTAAAAGAAAAAGGGATTATCTTCAAATAAACAAGTGACTTTGGGTATATGTATATAACGTTGATCTAGTGAGCCTCTACTCAAATAAATGCACATTTATACATTCCAGGTAATCACTATTACCACAGTGTTCGTCTGGCAATAAAAATAACATTGCTTTAATGCCTGAATTCTTCCATCTGAGGCCTAACCCAAGACCACCTTGCAAGCTGCTGCATGGGGAGCATGATACCATTTGTAATATGCAAAACAGATCACTTCTTTTTTTAAGAAATAGAGGAAGTTTATTAATACCTTACTTAAAAAATCTACAAGATCAAATTGTTCTTTGATGAAAAATTGAAGGGAATAGTTTTAAGATGATAATTAAACCAATATGTTGCAACACCAACATTTTTGTTTAAAAATATAGATAATCCCTTTATTACCCATTCCCCAGTTTTGCACAACCAACACTGTTATATTAATACACTTTTTACCTCTGTGATTACCTTGTATCTAAGCATCTTCTGACAGCCCCCTGATCACATGACATTTTATTTATTATCAATTGCCTTTTATTTTAGCCAATTAGTGTAGTGTCTGCTACAATCCACGGACGTGATCAAAATGTTATCTATATGGCTCACATGAACTAGCTCTCCTCTGTTGTGAAAAGCAAATCAAAAGCATGTGTTAAGAGGCGGCCTTCAAGGGCTTAGAAATTATCGTATGAGCCTTCCTAGGTTTAGCTTTGAACTAAGAATACCAAGAGAACAAAGCAAAATTGGTGATAAAAGTAAATAGGAAAGTTGTTTAAAATTACTTAATTTATTTGAAACATGAATTTTTTTTTTGGACTTGACTGTCCCTTTTAAGTTTATTATGAGAAATTTGAACTGAAGTAATTTGTTATGTATATGTGTATATATATATATATATATTTTATTTTTATATATATATTCTTTTTATTGAAGCTTTTCACAACAAAAACATTAAGCATATTATTAATTACATATACTCAAGAACTGTTGATAACTATGCAGCTGAAATCAAGCGACCCCAATGCTTCTGCTTCCCAAAAATGCAGTCTATGCGCTATGTATACCTTTCATAAGTGCTAGTGTCTCTGGACAACCTATGGGTTGATTAAACAAAGAGTTCAATACAAGCTGGGAGTCCATCCTCCTCAATATGAAACTG
Source organism: Bombina bombina (assembly GCF_027579735.1). Lineage (NCBI taxonomy): Eukaryota > Metazoa > Chordata > Amphibia > Anura > Bombinatoridae > Bombina > Bombina bombina. The sequence goes on along the minus strand of NC_069503.1, from coordinate 786,301,792 downwards.
CAGTCTGGGACTAAAACAATCCTATAAAATTGAATTGAGGAGATAGCCCAGGCGCCTACCAAAAGGAGGCGGGTACTAAAACAATCGAGGGTGTCAGAACTGATCTGATTAAAAATTCAATTTAATTACAAAATGACATAAAATACAAACTAACATGGATCCATGAAAGCTAACAATAATACATTAAGATAATAAACAATATAAAAACATAAAAGCGACAATATGCAGAATTCAATATAAAATCGACAATATGTAGAATTCAATATAGAATCACAGTGTTGGTGGCTGGTGAAAGGTAGGTACGCTGACTGAGCTGTGTAGAACTCTGATGCGGTGCAAGGTAATGTGGAAAAAGAGGGGGGTGTCTTTCCGCCCTTGTGTATCAAATAGGTGTAGGAGAATAATGAAGGGGTTGTGTAAAAGAAATAAAAAATATAAATAAAAATGAGGACAAGATTAGAATCCTAGGGGTGATGCTAAAAGGCCGGATTTACTAAAAAACAGACATGTAGTGACTTAGAAAATCAGTCTCCAATATAAAAAATGAAACGCCGAGTACGTGATTAAACGTATCTAGCTGAGTCCAAATACAATGGTGGAAACGTTTATGATAGTGTCCAAATAACAAAAATTGAGTGATAATTTCCAAATGTAAAAAATGCAAAAAAGGGAACAAAGTGAAAAAATAGAAAAAATAGAAAAAATGTGAAGGTGTCCAAAAACAAAAATAATCGATAAATCAATCCAAAGGGGTGGTATCAAAAAGAAAAAGATTAAAGTAGATAAGGTTACGTGCTCTGGCCACAACAAACAGTGTTTGCTGTGTCACTTGATTGTAGGGATCACCACTACGGTGTGTGTTGCTATTAGGGCTTGGGGTGTGACGATCTCTTCCTAAAACAAAAAAATAATAATAGTGTAGGTTGTATAACAATGTTGAAAAAGTAGAAATAAGGCTTACCAGTGTCTACGCGTTTCGGCCCGTATCAGGCCTTTCTCAAGACTGGTTTTTTCATTCAGGAGTGGTGCCTTATAAAGAAACTGCCCCGGATGTAATCTTTAATTACTTCCGGTAGGGCAACTAGCAGCATTCGTTTGTTTTTACAAACCCTGCAATTGTTTTTGTATATGTATACATTGTATCTATTATGTGTTACATTCCAATAGTTTTGATTATTTTATCTTGTATATCTGTACAGAATAAGTACAGGATGGGCATAGTTTGTCTCTCTCAGATTTGTAAACCGTGACGTCACTTCCGGTTAGAGACGTGCTTGAGCTTAAACTTATAATAATCTCCTTAGAGTGTTATTTTATTGCATTTAGATCCGTATCAAAGATTCGCCATGTTGGTACTTATATTATAATTGAGATGGAGCTTTTTGCTAAGGAATAACCTATATCCTGCTGTTCCGTAAATGACGTCACGAGTAGGTGCACCTTTAGCCGAGCGAGCAATTTCTTCAGTTTAAAATTGATGTTAAAGTATGATGTTAAAATATGATGTTAAAATAATGTTAGAGTAATGTTGAAAAATGTAAAAAAGGTATTAAAATCGCCTAAACCAAACCTTGGTTAAAAAACTAATTGTCATTATTTATGTTGAAACATAAATTATTCGAGAAAACAAGAGGGGAGTATTACTTATAATATGACTAAGCAAGGGTATTAAATAGACCAAAATCAACTTTCTAAAAAACTCTAGTGGGTAGTTTAAATCTAGTCGTAAGCCTTCGCTGTTTAACTTATCATATATGTTTGTGTAAAATCCTTATCTAATGTTAGTAGATTGTGTCATTTTAATAATGATATTTTTATTTTTATTTTTATTTTGGCAGCAATGCTGGTATATGTCTACCCTCTTCTTAGAGAGGTGTTCTGACATATACAACCTAGAATGGACATATGTGTATATGTATAAACAACAATTTTAGGATAACATTAGAGAGTGGAGTGTGGAATGAGTTAATAATAAAACCTGCCATACCTCTAAACGAATGTCAGTTATAATTTCTTTAGGGAAAGTCAGAGATCCATACTGGACACTCTCGATTGTTTTAGTACCCGCCTCCTTTTGGTAGGCGCCTGGGCTATCTCCTCAATTCAGTTTGCCTCTCGGTGTCAGCTAGGTGCACCTTATCCCGGGCTGAGGTACACAGTAGGCGCTTTCTCCACTTACCACGCTAAATCCTATAAAATTGACACAAGTATTTTGAGCACTGGACGCTAAGCTGCTACTGACAACAATTTATACATACAGTTCTGAAAGTAGTAATAAAGAATACGATAAAAAATAACAAATATATAAAAACAAAAACGATCAAGCCTCGTGCATCCAGGTTTATGTTCTGATTCCCCTATCTCTGTGAGAAACAATAAATGCAAATTACGTTATACAGGCCTGAATTTCTCTTTATATTAAGTATTTATTTATCTCCTGGGAGATATTAAATTGTTAGGGCTAGCTAAAAGGAAAGATTCCCATATAAAGAGCACATCCTCGAAGAAGTCTAGGTTACCTATTTGGAGATATTGAAATCTCTCTAGCATTAAATCTTTGTTTACTAATTCTCTCCATTCACTCACGCTAGGTATATTAGTTGATTTCCAGTATCTAGGAATTAATTGCTTTGCTGCGTTTAGCATAATTTGAAATAATTGCCATTGAATCTTGCATGCTATCTGGGGTGTTTTTTGGAGTAAAATCAACTCAGGACTCGGGCATAGTTGTGTTGATAGAATCTGATTGATATCCCTGAAGATTTCATGCCAAAAATGGTTAATGGATGAGCAATCCCACCAGATGTGTTTCATGTGTCCTGCCTGTTCACATCCCCTCCAGCAAGCCCCTAGGCTTTTCTTATATGTGTTTAATTTTTTCTGGGGTTAGGTACCATCGCATAAAAATCTTTATGTTTGTTTCCTTTGCTCCCGAGGAATGAGCTGACCTAGCCAAGCTTCCAAACCTAACAAGCCACTCCTTGGGGGTTGTATGTGTAGACATTTCCCTATCCCCGCCAGCCGTGTAGGATGGTAACATTGCGAATCTATTCATTAGCACTAGCTTATATAATGTCGACACTGATTTGAGAGTCTTCGAGTTTGTTAAGCAGGCTTGTTCAAATTGTGTGGGGGAACGAATTAAGTCATTTTTGTATGTGTGTGAACATAAAGTGCCTGACCTGATGGTAGTTAAACCAAGAGGAAAAAAAGGGCAGAGAAAGTGATTCAATCTGCTACTTTGTTTTTGGCTTATTTTTGTCTAATAACATATGGACCTGAATCCATGAGGAGAATGAGGTGATAGTGTTTTTTTCTGTTTTGAAGCCTGGGGGAAATTCAGGATTTGACAGTAAGTTCGTAAGTGGGGAGTATTTCTTGATGGTATACACCCAGTCCCTCCAAGTCTCATTAGCGATATACGATTGGGAGATTATCGGATTCTTCAGAGCTGTAGAATTCCAGCATTTATTGCCCATGTGTTCTGTTCCCGTCAAGTAAGTTTCTATCTGCACCCACCCTTTAGCCTGATCTTTTCCATATCCGCACCAATCTATTACCCTTTGGAGTGATATAGCCAATTTATACGAAGTGAGATGAGGAAAACCCAGCCCTTCCTGCGTGGGTGTTTTGTAGATTGTGTTTTTGTTTATGCGTGGTGGTCTACGATGCCATATGTAATCATTCATTATCTTTTGCAGAATGTCAATTTCCCTTGAGATATGCTGAATAGGGACTGTCTGGGGTATATATAGTGCTTTGGGTAATAGTACCATTTTTGCTGCCTGAATCCTACCCAGCCACGAGATGTTTTTCAATAACCAAGAGGAGGTCAAGGTATGAAATTCCCTAATTAATTCCCCATAGTTAAGTTTGCTTGTGGAGTATCTATCAGGTGTGAGGTATATGCCCAAATATTTGATATATTTGGTCTGCACTTTAAGAGGGCAGTGGGCTCTAATATTATCCAGCATCTTCTGTGGCACTCTAATCTGAAGTAATTCCGATTTTGTCATATTAATTGAAAAGTTAGATACCTTCCCGAAAGATGTAAGCTCTGTCACGGCATGAGAAAGAGAGTTAGGAGGGGTCTGTCATAGTCAATTATAGATCATCCGCGTATATTGCGAGTTTGTGTTGACTCAGTCCTATTTGGATGCCCTGTATTTGGTGATTTGCCCGAATCCTAATTGCAAGTGGTTCTAAGGATAGCACAAATAATAAAGGAGAAAGGGGGCAGCTCTGTCTGGACCCATTTCTTATTTCAAAAGCCTCCAACAATGTCCCATTCACCCTTTCTTGAGCTGTTGGGTTAGAATATAAAGCCATTATTTTTTGTATAAACTGAGTAGGGAAGTTGAACCGTCTAAGAGTCGTCTGTAAGTAAGTCCAGTCAAGTCTGTCAAATGCCTTTTCGGCGTCGGTGGAGAGGAATACAGTCGGGATGTCTGTTGCAGAAACATAATCTATAAGGTTTAATACTTTCACAGTATTGTCCTTCGCCTCTCTAGAAGGCACAAACCCTGCCTGGTCCTGGTGGATCAACTGTGGGAGGATTTTATTTATGCGGGTGGCTAATATTTTGGCATATAGCTTTAAATCAGTGTTTAACAAAGATATTGGTCTAACATTTGCTGGCTTATCTGGGGATTTGCCTGGTTTTTCTAGGACCGAAATGAATGCTTGTAACATAGTGTCTGGGAATACAGATCTCTCTGCAACATGGTTAAACAGGGAAGTTAAATGTGGGGCGAGATATTTTGAGAAGATTTTATAATATAGGCCAGAGAACCCATCCGGGCCAGGTGATTTATTTAATTTTAAAGTGTTAATTGCCTCTATTACCTCAGTGATCTTAAAGGGTCGGTCCAAAATCTCCCATTGCTCAGCATTAAGTTGCGGGACTTGTATCTGATTTAGGTATTGTTGGCAAAGACGTTGGTGGGACTGTTCACTTTTATTTGGAAACAAATTATAAAGTCTGTGATAAAAGCTTCTAAACTCTTCAGCAATTTTAAGAGTGTCTTCCACCTATCTGCCTGATTCTTTTTTAACCGAATGTATATGTTGTTGTTTTTTTAAGGCTCTTGCTAACCATTTTCCCGGTTTATTCCCTTCCCTATAAAACGTTTGCTGCAGTGATAGCAGTTGTCTTTGAGACCTCATCTGTAATAATTTATTTAATTGATCCCTCTTAGAGGTTAGTTTGTCCATAATTAGCACATTGTCTGGGGATTTTTTATGCAAGAGATCAAGATCTGCTATTTCTTTGGCTATTGAGGATAACTCCTCACTTCTTTTCTTTAATACATGAGCTTTAGTTTTAATAAGTTCACCTCTAATTGTGCTTTTGTGGGCCTCCCAGAGGGTTGTGATCGAGACATCAGGGGTATCATTTAGTGAAAAATAAGTTTTAATATGTTTGGCTAAGGCTTTTATCTGCTTTTTCCCTTTTAGTAGCGACTCATCTAACCTCCATTGAAAAGTTCTAAGAGGGGCTGAAGGCCAAGCAATCGTACAGGACACTAATGAATGATCTGACCAGGTGGTATGTGATATACCTTCCGATTTTAGATAGGACAAAACCAGGTGGTCTACAAAAATGTAATCGAGTCTAGAATAACATCGGTTAGGAAAAGAGAAAAATGTAAAGTCTTTCTTTTGAGGATTTAGGTATCTCCAGGTGTCATGAACTCCCAGTAACTTAAGATTTTGCCAAATGCTATGCATCTTAGGTGTTTTAAGTCGTGTAGTCTGGTTAGTGCAGTCAATCTCAGGGTGAAGAGGTATATTAAAGTCCCCTGCCATAATCAGGGCGCCTTTATTCTGGGCTAAGATGGTGTTGGTGTTAATAAATTTACTTTGGAACTTGTTTGGGGCATGTACATTTACTAGTGTTATTGGTTTGCCAAAAAGTAACCCCGTAACACACAAAAATATACCTTCTTTATCAGTTTCCACATGTATTTTAGTAAAGGCAATGGCTTTATGAATTAAAATGCTAACCCCTTTCACTTTCGTGGAAGGATTGGTGCTATTAAAGTGTTGTGGGTAGTGTGCTGAGAAAAATTTAGGAATGTGTTTAGACTTAAAATGCGTTTCCTGTAACATAATAATATGCCCCCCTTTTCTTTGTAGGTCTAGGATGGCCATCCTGCGCTTGTTCTGAGTGAGGATAGTGAACCCCTGCTTTAGATCTCTACTCAACATTGTTTCTTATATTTGAAGCTAGATTAGGTGATTTTAATAATGAACCGTACCTTTCTGAAGAAAACTCTGGATGCACTTGGCCGAACAACCAACTGAAAATGAAAAAAAATAAATATAAAAGTGGAAATAAAGATGCAAAGAAAAAAAATAAAAAATTCACATTTGGTAATTTAACCATACAATTATTACATCTTCCTAAATTAGGTGATGTGAAAATATACATCTTACCTAGAGGAGAAAAATTCTCCCTACTGGATGAGAGTTATTGTATTACTTATTACAGGAACAACATAGACATTGTAGCCCGTATAGGCCTTTGATTCTGAACCTGAGAAACAACCTCACAACATTGCTGTTGCGTATAACATATACAACCTCTGTCATTTTAACTTGAAAGAGTATGAGAACCAATAACTCAAACATTTAACTCTATAACTTAACAGTTTAATTCTCTAAACTAAATATTCCAACCTTAGACTCAATTAGTTTATTAAGTGACCAGTTCTGAAATAGCCCTCCAGGTGTATCTCCTCTAAAGTAGTAAGGACAGAACTGAAAGAGAACATAACAAGCGGGTGAAGGATACGTCATATCCATTACTGATTCATCCCTTCTCAACTGGCTGTTGATTGTTGCTTGTGTTATTTCTGCGAGACTTTCTTAACTGGACTAGTTGCCATTCTTTCCTTTGAGGCAGTGGTCTTGCACTCAGACCAAGGCTTGATTGGTCATGTGTAGTTGGGCAACTCTCCAATTCCGGGGGTGTGATGGCTAAGTCTTTGCAGATCTTAGGTATGTCTCCTGGTGAAGATGCCAGATGATGATAAGATGAAAGGGAAATCCCCATCTGTATGGGATGCTCATTTTTCTGAGGAGTAGAGTGAGAGGCCTAAGCTCTCTCCTTTTTTCCAGTGTTCTCTGTGAGAGGTCTGCATAAAGCTGGATGTCCGCATTCTCATATTTTATAGGTTGCTATTCGCGGGCTTGTTTCATAATTTCTTCCTTTGCTTGGAAATTTGTGACATAAACTATCACATCTCTGGGTGGTTGCGATTCCAGGGGCTTAGGGCAAAGTGCTCTATGAGCCCTGTCAATATCCACTTTGGAAGGTATCTCTGTGTGTTTAAGAAAGTTGAAAAGATCCTGTAGATACTGCTCGAGACCAGAGGGTGGGATTGACTCTGGAATCCCTCTGATGCTAATATTATGCCTTCTGACCCTGTTTTCTGCATCATCCATTTTTTCCTCAAGATCTTGGAGAACTTCATTCTGTTTGAGTATGATATTATGCATGTCTGTTAGTGCTTCAGCTTGTGTATCTTGCGTGTTTTCCACTGCCTCCACCCTGCTGCCTATTTCTGATATCTCCTTCTTGAGATCACTAATTTCGTCTTTGATGCATTGTTTTACTTGTGTGACCAAAGTGACAAAGTCTTTCTTGGAAGGTAGTGATTCAAATAGAGCTTTGGGCACACTTATGGAATCCCCTGCAGTTTCTGAGTCAGACTCAGATGAGGAATAAGCTGCTATAGATTCAGGGTCTTCTGTAGTAGAGAGCGCGGCTGATTTAGCTTCTATTGATTTTAAAAAGTTATTGACTGAGGGGGTCACCTGGTTTCTTTGCTTAGGGCCAATTCCCTTTTTATTGGGCTTTTTTGGTGACATAATTGTGTTTTATTCACTGGGCTGATCTTATTGCAGAAGATCTTAAAAGCAGAGCTTCTCAGGAATATGGAATATCAAGAATATAAAGCAGGACAAAGGTTGCTTGTGTGAGTAAAAAGTATTATGAACCGTTCTCAGTGTTCATGACTGCTGCATTGGCAAAATATAATAACTTTTTTTTTTTTGCTGAGTGATATTGTTGTTTTTATTGCTCCTATATAGGTAGCTTGATGTACTGTCTTTTTCCTTAATGATTGCTGTTATGCTCTGCATTAATCGTTATGTCTTATGTTAAGTCCGTATTTGTCCCTTATTGTGCCCTGTGTGACTGCAAGGTATATTTCATCTCCCTTGCCCTCTATTATTCAGCCATCTCTGTCGCAACTTGTATAGATGTTAATGTCTATTGTGGAGCCGACTGCGGCCTCTGAGTTGGTGACGCAGTTACGATTTGTTCCGGCACCAGAGCGGCCTAGAATGCCTGATTCACAAAAACGTGTGCTTCTGTGCCGTATCTACAGTCCGGAGTGTTTATCAAGGTGCCTCTTACCTCTACCACTTGTAAATGCGTGTGCGTAGTTATATCACCTCAAGGGTTCAAGGGAGTTCCGGCAAGATTAGGCCCAGCGTTTTCGTCACTAAACGGTAGTTGTTTGGCGTGTCTCAAATTACTTTCTGGATGTCTCAGCATAAAGCCGCATCGAAGTCGCATCCATCCACCACTTTTGGTGTGTTTTTCGGCAGGTGCACTTACGGGGGATTGTCTCTCATCCAGTTTGGGCTCAGGTGCTCTCTCAAGCCGCGTCCATCTCCTAGGCTGGCTAGCTCCACCCCTCATGTATATATTTTTTAAACTATTAAAATTGTTCATTTTGTATTCTTTGTTTTCACTGTATTTCTTACTTTTTGTAATTGTATTAAAAGAAATTAAAAAAACAAAAACTGAGTGGCTATTATCAGCTCTGAAAAGGGAAAAGAAACAAGTTAGATAAGTGGAAAGTTGTTCAAAATTGCATGTTCTATCTGAATCATGAAAGAAAAAATGTGGGTTACATGTCCCTGTAAAGTAATTAGTAATAAGTATCTGCGGATATTTTTTTTTTTTTAAAATTTTATTGAAAGGAAACAAGTACATTTGCCATAACAAAAGAAGAATCCAACAAACAGATAGATTCTCGTATACTTTGTACAATTCTAGCTCTATCTAGAGCAGTTACTCTTGAGTTCATTATCCTTTGATTTTGAAAGACCTTTGCCTTATCCCTATTAGGGAGAAGGCAGTTTCATTCATACAACAACAAAACAAACAACAAGAAAAAAAAAAAGAAAAGGAGGTACCCAACTCATTACTCTCTCTGCAACCAGCCGCCCCCGGTCCCCGTCACCCCACTAAGGATGTTCTATCCACTATTCCAAACCTCAATACCATTCAGGAGGGAAACCCCTGATAGAATTAAGGTTTCAAAGTACTCTGTTCTTCGCAGGCGAGGGATGAGGGAGAATTGTGTATCTCTGGGATAAGATAGTATGACTCTTAACCATGTTGAAAAGTAAGCTGTAATCTTTTTCTTATGTGAAGGTGATATGGTCATTTGCTCAAAAATTATTTGAGACATTGCAGAGTTTAAAAAACACGAGATCGACGGAGCTCTGTTACTCTTCCAGTTTTTAAGGATAAGATTGCGCCCTACCATAATCACTGTATTGATAAGGTTACGGTTATTTCTGTTGTTTTCTGTAGGGGCAAGGAAAAAGATGTATCTGGATGTAAGTTCTATTCTGTTCTCTAACCTCTTATTGATCCAGAACTCGACTTTGCGCCAGAACTGTTTAATTTTAGGACAGTCCCAGAAACAATGGACTATGTCTGCATTTGCATTATTGCATCTGGAACAATTGTTACCTCTATTAGAAGCCTGTTTTGTAAGCCATTTAGACATTTTCCTAGGTGTAAGATATGCATTATTCATTAGCTTTAGGTGTGATTCTTTCCAGGATGTAGAAATGGTAGCTTTTTGGACCCATTTAAAGCCTGTATATAGTATATCTACAGATACGTCAGAGAAATAGGAATTCCATTTTTCAGAAAGACTATTAATACTCAATTGGCCCTGTTTAGCAAGCATAATCTTGTATAATAATAAAATGCTGTGGTGGCCCGATTTATAATAAATGAAATATTGTTCAATTTTGCCCCATCCTTCAGTATCAAGGATTGATATTTTACTATCAGTGATGAAATGTCTAATCTGAAGATAGGCAAAAAAAAATTTGTTTGACAGAGAAAAACTACTAGCAAGTTCCTAAAACGTTCTTATTTGAAGGTGGTTATTTAGACATTGGTATACATTCGATAGGCCTTTCTGAGCCCAGACATTATAAACTTCATTAGATAACCCAGGAGTGAATTTTGGATTGCCTTGTATTGGAAGTAGTGGAGTAATCTTATAATTAATATCAAATGATATATTTAATTTTTGCCAGGCATCAATGGTATTATATATTATAGTCATTGTTTTAATATCCTTTGGCAACTGAGACACTGGGCAATGTAACAGGGCTTTTAAAGCATATGGTTTACATAGGTGTTTTTCAATTTGGAAATGTGTGAGATAATTAGCTTCTGTTAGCCAGTCAAAAGCTGATCGGGCTAATATAGCGATATTATATTTTTTAATGTCTGGAAAAGATAAGCCACCTTCCTCGGATCCAAGAGATAGTTTGGTTATGGATAGCATATGTCTTTTATTATTCCATATAAAGTTAGCTGCCTCACTATTGAATCTTTTTATATCTTGGGTCTTTATAAATAATGGTAGATTTTGCATTATATACATCAATTGGGGAAAAAGAATAGTTTTTATAATCATAACTTTAGCAGACAGGGAGATAGGAAATGTTAACCAACGTTGCATTTTTTCTGAGGCTTTTTTAAAGAAGATAGAATAGTTAAGTTTATACCATTTATTAGGGTCGGAATGTAGATTTAATCCTAAATAGTTAATACTATCGACCTCTTGAAAAGGATGTTCTTGAATGCTTGCCTTAGTCTTATGTAGCCATAACATTTCAGATTTACTAACATTTATTTTATAGCCCGAGAAAGAACTAAACAGGTCAATGATCTTTAGTGCCTGTGGTATACTCCTCTTTGTATTTCTTACGCATAGCATCAAATCATCTGCATATAATGCTAATACCACTTTTTCTTGACCTAATCTGATGCCTTGTAGCTCCTGTCGTAGAGTAATAGCCAAGGGTTCTAGGGCAAGGTTAAAAAGTAAAGGAGAAAGTGGGCATCCCTGTCTTGTCCCCCTGTTTAAAATAAGATCTGTGGTATAGCTACCATTAATTAAAATGCTGGACCTTGGATGATCGTATATGGTTTGAATAAATTTTACAAAATGACCTGTGAAGCCGAAAGAGACCAATGTTGAGGATAAATGCTTCCATTCTACCGAATCAAATGCCTTTTCGGCGTCTAATGTAATTAATGTGAAGTCTTGGTTATTTGTTTTCCGCTCCGCTATTTTATGCCAGAAATGCTCTATTAGTAAGATTATCTTCCTAATATTTTTCGTAGAAGTTCTTTGAGACATGAATCCTGTTTGATCGGGATGTATGATGGGGTCAAGAAAGGATTTTAATCTATTTGCAACAATATGTGTCAATAGCTTATAATCTGCATTGAGTAATGAGATGGGTCTATATGACTTGGGATCTAATGGATTCTTCCCTTTTTTCAAGATCAATGATATAATTGAAGCCGTAAAGTATTTAGACATGCTTAGACCCTCAACATAATATCCATTAAACAATGAAACTAAAATGCCCACTATCTCTGCTTTAAGTATTTCATACATTTCAATAGGTATTTGATCTGGGCCCGGGGATTTATTAGCTTTGGTGTTATTTATAGCTTCCAAGACTTCCTCATTTGTTATTGGTCTATTAAGAGTGTCACAGGCTTCTGACGTTATTTTAGGCCAGTTAATCCCATGCCAAAATATATTCTTATTGTCAACATTAATCTCTTTGGCTTCATATAAATTTTGATAGAATTCTAAAAAGACATTTTTTATTTTGGAGTGTTCCGTGACTCTATTTATCCCATCATTAATGGCTTCTATTATATTTGATTTTTTCCTCGCTTTATCTAGTATGGATAAATATTTGGCGGATTTTCCATATTGGCCTTTATATTTGATGCTAATTCTAAGTTCTTCTAATTCAACTTTTTTCTTAATAAAGATATCTCTTTCTGCCTTGAGAGCATTATATTTCTCTCTTAGTTGTTTAGAAGGATTATAGAGATATTTACGATGTGCGTTCTGGACTTGTCTAGATAGTCGGACCTCCCTTTCTAAACGTTTCCTTTTTTTTGAGATCATATAGGCTTTAATATCGCCTCTTAAGTAGGCTTTGGCGGTTTCCCAAAATATTTCTGCTCTCCCTCTATACTCTTTATTCGTCTGCTCAAATTCTTGCCACTTATGTTTTAACCAATTATTAAATTCAAAGTTGTTTACCAAAAAATTCAGAAAATAGAAATTGTTTCTTTCATTATTTTGCGCTGGTTTTAATTGAAGATCTAATGAGATGATGGTATGATCTGAAATCAATATGTCAAATATCTCTGTCTTAATTTCTAATTTAATTAATGAGCTAGACAGTAGAAAAAGATCTATACAGGAAAAAGATCCATAACTTTTAGAATTGCAGGAAAAAGATCTGGTATCTGGATGTTGTAGACGCCAGATGTCGTGGAGTTTAAGGCTTTTACAGATTTGTTTGAAAATATGTGCTTTCTGTTTGGAGAAAGCTGAATTTATGGGAGTAAATTTGTCCAATATATCAGAGGGGATCAGGTTAAAGTCTCCTGCTAAAATTAAATTTTGACCATGGAACTTAGACAGCAAGAACATCAAACTATTCCAGAAGCTGGAATCTGTATTGTTGGGAACCATATACGTTACATATCACCATCCGAAAATTATTGATTTCAATTTCCAGAACTAGCCATCTCTCATACGGATCTAAAATGGTGTTTATGATATTATAAGATATTTTTTTATTTATCAGAATCGCAACTCCCTTTTTCCTTCTGGAACAAGGGGTGGCTATCACCTCCCCAACCCATTTACTTTTAAGCTTAAGTATTTCCTCCGCTTTCAAGCGAGTTTCTTGTAGTAGTGCTATATCGGGGCTATATTTGCCCAGTTGTCTAATTATCATTTTTCTTTTGATTGGGGAGGTGATGCCCCCCACATTCCATGAAAGACATCTAATATTCCCCGTCATTGGGGACCAAGTCAACAACTAGAAAGATGTGAGGGATAAGTGGAGGTGAGGAGGAGAAGAGGAAGGCAGGCTGGAGCAGAGAGAGAGCGAGACAGAGGGAGAGCGAGAGAGAAAAAAAAACAAAAAAAGAAAAAAACGACCTTTCATACAACAACAAAACCTTTACAGCCGGGGTGCCACCTAGGCACTCCTCTATTTTATATACCAATTTACAATAACTAAAACACATTTTTATTCCAATAACATTATGTACCTTTTCCATTTCTGACCTTTTCAAAAAAGTTGGAAAAAGAAAAACAAAAAAACAAACCCAGCATAAAATAGAAAAGAAAAAGAGGGAGAGCCGGTAATATGACCAATTACCAGTGCGCCTATTTTGTGGTCACCCATTTTCATGTAAGAGATATCTTATGTTTTTCCAGATAGGCTTTAGCTTCCTCTCAACTATTTAGTCTAGATATTCCCTCCTTCTCTTGTATAAATATTTTTGCAGGGTACACTAATCTTGCTGAGAGACCCTCTTGGATCAGCCTTGTACAAAAGGGTGCCATTTCCTTCCTTCTAGCAGCTGTTTCAGCAGAGTAATCTTGAAAAACTAAAATCCTGCTATCTCCCACTTGAACATTTTCAATCTTTCTGTATGCTCTGAGGATATTGGTTTTATCTTGGAAGCTCAAGAATTTAATTAATATTAAATATTATATTCCGTTAGCTCCAGTTCTAGGTGGGCCCAGCCTGTGGGCTCTTTCTACAGCTATTGGAAGCTGGAGCTGCTCTATTCCTAGGGCTAGCGGGAGAGTTGTTGTTGCAAATTGCAAAAGATTTTTATACTGTTCTGTTTCCGGTAAGCCTATAATTTTTAGATTACTCCGCCTAGATCTATCTTCTAGATCGTCTATCCTAGTTATTAGCGTCATATTTTTCTTTTCAAGTTCAGATATTCTTAATGCATGATCATTACAAATGTCTTCTGTTATAGATATTAGGTCTTCTGCCTCAGTAAGTCTATTGGAAAATACTTTTAATTCAGATGATAGACTGGATATTTGAGTTTTAAGGAATTCAAATTGGGGTAAAAAGATATCGCTAAGTTGATTAACTAGTGGTTGGAGATCAAGTCTAGGATTACTTCCTTCACTAGTATGTTCCACCACAGCATCAGATAGACGCGATTTTTTATCTTTGATTTTAGGAGGCATGGTCTGTGGAGGTGTGCGGGAAGTGAGGAGGAATCTTTCCATATATTATATGTGATTGTGAAAAATAAAACGTGAACGAAAAGCTATTAGTGTGCTATTATAAAGAAAATTTTAAGGGGGGGGGGGAATGCCCCAAAAGTGAAATTACAAGAGGTCTAAGTGAGGGGGGGGGGGGGGAAAGGGACCAGTGGGGATAGTGAAATAGTGCAATACGTGAGGATTGTCAGAATAAATTAATAGACCTCACCTGCTGTCTTTTATGGTTCTTTGTGTGTGTAGTTACTATTCTGCAACGAATTATCTGTTTACTTAATTGTTTACCCTCTGCAACTATTTAATGGTTTAGTGAAACCCAAAAGACTTCCTAAACTTGTGACTAATTGAGGCAGTAAGTTCCTCTTTAGTTTTTCCCAGATAGAGTTTTATAAATTAGATTATATTTACCAATTAAAGTTTAAGAAGTGATCGCCTAGTGCCAGATCTGTGTGTTTACAAAGAAATTTATCCTTCTCTCTGCTTGATATCCTCTGTTACTCTTGATACAATTTCTAACCAATGAGACTCATATAGATTATAACATCAGACATGTAAGCTTTAAAAGGATCCAGCCCAAATTTGTTTACTACACAGGAACCTCTAATATATCATATCAGTTATTTATCTAGAGAGAATTGTACCTCATGTACCTAACCCCTGAATAGTATTAGGCGTGCGTTGACCTTTATATAATAATAATCTACAGGGAGTGCAGAATTATTAGGCAAATGAGTATTTTGACCACATCATCCTCTTTATGCATGTTGTCTTACTCCAAGTTGTATAGGCTCGAAAGCCTACTACCAATTAAGCATATTAGGTGATGTGCATCTCTGTAATGAGAAGGGGTGTGGTCTAATGACATCAACACCCTATATCAGGTGTGCATAATTATTAGGCAACTTCCTTTCCTTTGGCAAAATGGGTCAAAAGAAGGACTTGACAGGCTCAGAAAAGTCAAAAATAGTGAGATATCTTGCAGAGGGATGCAGCACTCTTAAAATTGCAAAGCTTCTGAAGCGTGATCATCGAACAATCAAGCGTTTCATTCAAAATAGTCAACAGGGTCGCAAGAAGCGTGTGGAAAAACCAAGGCGCAAAATAACTGCCCATGAACTGAGAAAAGTCAAGCGTGCAGCTGCCAAGATGCCACTTGCCACCAGTTTGGCCATATTTCAGAGCTGCAACATCACTGGAGTGCCCAAAAGCACAAGGTGTGCAATACTCAGAGACATGGCCAAGGTAAGAAAGGCTGAAAGACGACCACCACTGAACAAGACACACAAGCTGAAACGTCAAGACTGGGCCAAGAAATATCTCAAGACTGATTTTTCTAAGCTTTTATGGACTGATGAAATGAGAGTGAGTCTTGATGGGCCAGATGGATGGGCCCGTGGCTGGATTGGTAAAGGGCAGAGAGCTCCAGTCCGACTCAGACGCCAGCAAGGTGGAGGTGGAGTACTGGTTTGGGCTGGTATCATCAAAGATGAGCTTGTGGGGCCTTTTCGGGTTGAGGATGGAGTCAAGCTCAACTCCCAGTCCTACTGCCAGTTTCTGGAAGACACCTTCTTCAAGCAGTGGTACAGGAAGAAGTCTGCATCCTTCAAGAAAAACATGATTTTCATGCAGGACAATGCTCCATCACACGCGTCCAAGTACTCCACAGCGTGGCTGGCAAGAAAGGGTATAAAAGAAGAAAATCTAATGACATGGCCTCCTTGTTCACCTGATCTGAACCCCATTGAGAACCTGTGGTCCATCATCAAATGTGATATTTACAAGGAGGGAAAACAGTACACCTCTCTGAACAGTGTCTGGGAGGCTGTGGTTGCTGCTGCACGCAATGTTGATGGTGAACAGATCAAAACACTGACAGAATCCATGGATGGCAGGCTTTTGAGTGTCCTTGCAAAGAAAGGTGGCTATATTGGTCACTGATTTGTTTTTGTTTTGTTTTTGAATGTCAGAAATGTATATTTGTGAATGTTGAGATGTTATATTGGTTTCACTGGTAAAAATAAATAATTGAAATGGGTATATATTTGTTTTTTGTTAAGTTGCCTAATAATTATGCACAGTAATAGTCACCTGCACACACAGATATCCCCCTAAAATAGCTATAACTAAAAACAAACTAAAAACTACTTCCAAAAATATTCAGCTTTGATATTAATGAGTTTTTTGGGTTCATTGAGAACATGGTTGTTGTTCAATAATAAAATTAATCCTCAAAAATACAACTTGCCTAATAATTCTGCACTCCCTGTATATTGGGTTTATACATCTGCAACAATACAAATTATTATTCTCTCCTGTTGCCTCTTTGTATAAAAAAGTTTAGGGTTCAACAGAGATATTCAAATTATGCAAGGGCATGAAAAATAATAATCTCTATACGAAACTAACTAGGAACCACTTGGAGGATAGTTTGGATACTGTTTGAACATCTAACATTCAGATATAATTATGAGGTTATAGCAGAAAAGTATCTAACACAATATCCTGACCTTCCACACCCTTGTTTATATTAAGCAATAATAAGAAGTAGTAAATTTCTTTTCAAGAATAGAAAATATTTAACCAACAAAATAATTCCTTAATTCAGAAGGAGAAATTCAGTGCTGAAACCCCTGATTTTCTGCTTATCGTCTTGTTTGACCCTTAGGTCTTATCCATGAAAGTCATTTATCTCCAATAAAGAGAAATAGGCATGAGCCAGAAGTAGATAATGCACAGTCTCTATGTGTCTGAATACAAAGTTCTCACAGATTCTGGAATAGGTTTGATTAGAATAACAGCGTAAGAGTAAATGCAAGTTTTTATAGTATTTTTAGTAGCACCCAGTAAGGTTCTTTAGGGCTAAGGAGACCTGCGGCTTATGTCCAAGCTTGCCCCTGGATATGAATCAAAGTGCCCCAGACCCAGACCGCAGTATTTACAATGTTCAGTCCCTGTTTGTAAATTGTCTGGTTCTAAGATAGGGGCATAATAACTTTCAAACATTCAGGGCCTGGTGAAGGCAAAATTTCAGATCAAACACCTCAGTAGCAACTTTGTCTATCACCTTCTAACTCCCCCAGCGGCAACAGCCAAACTCACCGCCGGTATCTCATCTCGTCCTGACTGTTACCGCCTCACAATTTGCGACGGGGAGTCCTCAACATCGCGGTCTCAACTGACCGGGGCTCCACTAGTGCTCCACGCACCCCTCTGCAGCTCCGTGTGAGAGACGCGCTGTGTAGGCGTGGTTAGCCTCGGTTCCGGCCCCGCTCTCAGCCAGGTGAGTCTCGCTGGGGCCCGTCTGCTCACGGCGTTGAAGGTATCCTCCGCAGGTAATCAACTTTTACAAACCGTTTCTTGTTTCCTCAGTCTGTAGAATATCCAGGGGCAGTGTTGACAGCTATATCCCGCCGTATCTTGTCTCCTTAGCTATCACGTCCTCAATCTCTGCTCTTTAAATGGTGCTCTAAGTTAAGGTGGTTTTTCAGTTAGGCTCTCCAACTGTGGCCCTAGCGAACGAGCCAAAAGCGGCTATGTGTAGGTTTCCAGGTCCGCCCTGATGGCAACAGGGCTTAGTCCTAGGGAGTGGAAGAAGGACACTCCAACAACGGACTGCGACCGTTAAGATCTTAGGAGAGCTCCTTCAGGTAGCACACAGGTAGCACACTGCTGTCGAGTGCTCCATCTAGCTCCTCCTTACAGGAAACCAAAACGTCCATTAAGCAACTTTTGAGTATCTGCGGATATTAACACTTGTCCAAGCACTAATAAATTGAATTTTCACAAATATGTACACAATTGGCTTTCTTACTGTATGAAATATTACCCCTTTTCTAAGCATAGTTATAGTAGCCTTATGGTGACAGTGGTGTATAACCGCTCCCTCCTCCTTTCTACGGCCCATCTGTAAAACTGCAGAAGGATTAGATAATCTTTGATTACAGCACTCAGCCAAAGCGTGAAACGCATAAGATCAGTTTTGTACACACTTGTGTTCCATCTCTTGAGACCAAACTTTTAACTTTTTCATAATAAAGCTTTTTGATTTTATGGTTTCAGAGATACTTTTTTTTTTTTGTTCTATGTGTTATGGCTTCCAAAGTCCTCAGGATTCATCCCTAGTTTCTCAATACAACATTTTGGAAGACAAAAACAAACTGGTATCTAGCTAAAGTTGAACAATCTTTGTGTAACAAAAATTATGCCAGCTCCAAATGGAGAGGTAGAAGGCCTAATAAACTCCTTTACCAGATTTTCATCAATATATTATTTAAGATGACACATTCCTGGACCTGACAAATAAAACATTCTTCCAAATAGAATTGAAGCTCCTGTAATTAAATTAATAGGGCAATTATAGAGACACCTAGTTCATGGAGGAATCCACAACATAAAACTGTAGAGTCTCTTTATTACCGAGGTCTAAAGTAAAAGAAATAGGTACAATCTCTAACAACAGAGCTAGATTTCATGGGGCTATCAATCATTGCCAACAAACAACTGGATAGAAGTAGACTTCAACTTAAGCGTAATCTTAACATAAGCTGCCAAAGTAGAGTCAATAAAACAGCTAATTGCCCAAGAATTAACAATTGATTCATTCTCTGTTGTCTCATTGAGCTACTGCAGAAAGATGGTAACACATTATTTAACCCCTAAACGACCAATGACGTGCCCTCTCTGCATTGGCCAGCGATGGTGCCGATCATTGGTGGCGTGGGAGGGATAGGAGGGAGGCGGGTGGGCGGCCCATCGCTGGAGGCATCAGGAGGGTGTGTGAGAGGAGCGGGTGGGACTGCTTACACTACAGAAATAGTGGGAAGGAGGGAGAGAAGGATAATAATAGTTTAGTAAAATAATCTGGGAGGGGGTAGGATATTGAGGGGGGGGCAGCTACACTATGGGAAAAAAATGGGAGTCAAAGTTAGAAAAAGTGTGTTTTTTCAATTTTTTCAGCATATTTTATATTTTTTTATAGTAAATTATAATATATGATGAAATTAATGGTATCTTTGGAAAGTCCATTTAATGGCGAGAAAACCAGTATATAATATGTGTGGGTACAGGAAAATTACAGCTAAACAAAAACACCTCAGAAATGTAAAAGTAGCCCTGGTCCCAAATGGTAAGAAAATTGAAAAATGGTCTGGTCACTAAGGGGTTAATAATTCAGAGAGACCAAAGTAAAACTGATCTAGAAGAGCTGGAGAATTCCAGTTAGTACACTGGCAATGTGGCAGAAGTCACACGCATAGCCCTCTGTTGGCTTCCTTCCTTGCCAAAGAGCTCTTAAAGCAATCTGCTCAGAAGCAGTACGATGAGGATGATCATATAAAATCCTCATAGCAAATACAAAATAGTCCCAGGTGTTAAAGGGACATGAAACCCCAAATTTTTCTTTCACGATTCAGATAGAGCATACAGTTTTAAACAACTTTTCCACTTCTATTATAACATTTGCTTAAAGGATTACTTTCTGTTATAATTTTTAAGCTAAACAACTAACATATTAAAGTTAATAAACATTAATTAAAACCTACTGACCTATATTTTCTCCAAAACAAAGTTTCATAACGTTCTAAAAGTTATATCTTTTATTCGCCGATGATGTCACGTTATCCTGCCCACTATTTTCAGCACTGCATGTTCAAAATACTTAAACCAATAACTTTGTGTTTAAAGCGCCATTTTGAAACCTAGGTACTGTAAACGGATTGGTACAGAGCAAAGGATACCCACGGAGTGGGTTTGGAAAACAATAAAATTTGCAGACAAGATTTCTGATATACGGTAGCGATATGTTAATGAAATGCTATTGATAAAAAGCGTATTTGGGGTAGTTAGTTAGTAACAGGCATAGAAAATATTTACTTACAGTGGCCTTTTAATTATCTTGGTATCCCTTGTTGAAAAACATATCTATTTAGGCTCGGGAGGGTGGAGCTAGCTGCTGATTAGTGACTGAACTTGTATGCCCATTTTAATTGTCTTACAAATGTGTTCAGCTAGTTCCCAGGAGTGCTGCTTCTTCAATTAAATATACCAAGAGAATGAAGCAAAATCAACAGAAGTAAATTGGAAAGCTGTTTACAAATGTATAATCTTTGTGAATCATGAGAGAAAAGTTTTGTGTTTTCAATGTCCCTTTAAGTACTTCACTGTTCTTTTGAATAATTTTATACATCCACATTTGAGGTTCATCTGCCAATAGGGCAATAGCAGTGCAAACTTTAACAAAGTCTGTAGCATAAATCCCAGGCCTTACTCAAAATAAAATTTGACAGGCAGTAATAAAAGTCAGGAATTGATGTCTATCCCTACCAATTTTGTCTGGCAGTGGTTTATTCAGTTCAGGAGAAAGCAGAGTCCTGATTGCTGTGCACCAGAAGTTGTGGATTGACTTGAACCCTCAGTATTAGATGAAATCCTGGCTGTAGGGGTAGCAGCAGATCCCCTAGCAGTCTGTGTCTGGGCTTTAATTCCTTCAACTCACTGAAGTAAATTTAGCTGTGTTCTTGCCTGAAATAGGTAAGCACAGCGAGTTGCTGAGACAGGGTAATGATAATATTTTTTGTCATATCTTCTGGGCCTAGATATTTAAAAGGGGGTGCCTTATTTGTATGCTGAATCAGGGAAGACAGTGATGGTCAGCAGACAATCTCAGGAGCAAGCCAGGGTTAAAACCAGGAAAGCAGAGTAGAAACAGTTTTCCAATATTCAAAGAACTTCCAAATACATACTGTAAATGATAAGCAGGCTAAAGTCAGAAACTAGGTAACCCAAAATAAGCTGCAGTACACAGATAGAGCAGAATTGTAAACCGGGTCACAAAAAGCCAAGGGTCAGCAGCTGGTAAATCAGTCTCTAATTTGCGGTACAGGAAGAGGCCAGGCAAAGGCAACATAAAGGGTCAGGAACATAAAAACGCAAAAAACTACTCAGGAGAATAACCAAGCACAGAGTGCTGGTCTCAAGGGACTTTTAACACTTCCTGTTAATCTTTTGGCTCCAACACTGCTGCAAGGTAATTTCCAATTCTAATAGCACCATCTGTATCGCTGGTCACAGAGTCTGTATAAAATAAAGGAATTCCAGCCACCCTTCCTTCCATGCCATGCTGACTTCAGAACCTTTCACATCCAAACTGTAATGCTCGTGGGATATTCCACTATCAGACCAAACCTGGCCAGTAGTCTTCTTATCCCGGCGTCAAGCTGAAATGATAGGGAATATCCCAGAGCAGAGAAAGTTTGCAAAATGAGGTAAGCGGTATTAACAATAGGCAGGGTAGTCTTTGGCGGCAACAGGTAGGGAATCCAGCGGTATGGCAGTTCAAGGAGTGGAAACAGGCAGGAATCGGCATCAAAGGGAATCCAATACAGTTCAGGAATAAGCCAATAGAAGGAAGGCAGAGTTCAGTAACAGTATAGCAATTCAATGGTTCAAGGGTTAAATAGGCAGAGTGGTCATACAGGCAGAGTTCAGCAACTGTATGACAATCCAGTATTTTAGGGTTAAAGGGATATTCCAGCCAAAATTGGAAACCACATGGGTGCATTTCGGTACTGAACAGAAGCAATTTTGTAAGATAAATGCATTAGCAAAAATGCTTCTAATAAAAGCTATAGCTGTTTCAAAAGTGTATTTAAGTATGCACCGTGCACCAGCATTTTAAACACAGCACTTGCTCAGAGAGCCTAAGGTGCTTGTATCATCTGGTAATGACTCAATTTGTTAAGTGCTGACATGATACAAGCCCCACTGATGATCTGAGCAGCTGCATTATTTAAAATGTGGGCGCAGTGACAATATCTAGTTATGCTTCACATGCACGTGCAGAGAAAAATGTTAACACTAAAACAGTGATAACTTTTACTAAAAGCATTTTTGCCAACACATGTATATTGCAAATATGTACCTATTCAAAGATGTAATAAATCTATGTCCATTACATTTTTGACTGGAACGTCCCTTTAAGCAAGCAGAGTAGTCAGACAGGCAGAATTAAATAACAGTATGGCAATCCAGCACTTAAGGGGTTAAGCAAACAGGAGCCGACTCTACTCTAGGCAATGAGCAAAACAGTAGGCGCCGCGTCCCTAGCCACAGCTAGAGCAGCGCGGTGTGGCGTGACACAAACCAGAGCTAATCTTAGCACAGGACCTCTTCAGTGATCCAGAGCACAAACAAGAGACAGAGGTTTCTAGCAGATTTAACCTTTATCAACTTAGTGCTAGCAGGTAATAGTCTTACATTCAAAAAAAGAAAAGAGAAGAGGCGCCAAATGGTGTGTATCGTTTTAAATTCAGTAGGCCATGCCCCCAAATAAAAACTACTTACAAAATTTCCAGCACTTGAGAAGTGCCACAAATGCCTTCTGAACTGTTAGCAGCCGTCCAGCTAGCTGAATTGTACCAGTACTGCTTCAATAATGTGCTGTGTGAGACAAAAAACACAAAAGTGCCACAATAGTGTGTATCAGTGTGATCACTTGTGAAAGCGCAATAATTGAAATGTACTCACAGGATATAGGGCACTTGAGAAGTGCCACAAAGACCTCCTGGACACTTGTCAGCTGTCCAGCTCACTGATTTCACCGATATCCTCTGGGTTCAATAGTTCAGGTCACAAAAGGGCTCCAATGAAGCACTCTACGATATACCTGCAGCTCAGTGTCCTGTTACTTGCATAAATGGCTGTCAGTATTAAATGCCAAAAAATGCCGTGCTACTTGTGATTGTAATATAAAAAGATATTTATTTAAAAACAATGTTACACTACGCGTTTCCCGGTTGCTAAGACCGCTTCCTCATTTAACATTTAACACTTTATTGTATCACATAGCACACCATTACTGGCAATTTAATAACTGCCAGTAGACGAGGGCGCCTCTAATTTCACTTCAACAATAGTCTTACATTGTCTAGAGCTTCTGAACCTGAATAGGTATCTGCGGCCTCACCTAGAATAGGCATTTTTATCTCACCTAGGGGAATGCCTCTCTCTCAGGTAGGGTTGCCACCTCAGCCATGTTTTCCTGGACACTTATGAGTTACACATGCTTTAGGGTGTGCAGGGAGGAACATGTATTGTGCTGTTCATCAGCACTTTTCATTTGATGTCCAGAGTCTCAATACATGTTCCTCCCTGCTTACCCTGCCGCATGCATAACACATAAGTGTCCAGGAAAACATGGCCGAGGTGGCAACCCTACTCCCAGGACAGACTGCATTGAAAGGTAATATTAGATTATGGGTATACAAATAAAGGAACATCTCAACTACAAGTATCAGTTTGAAAGGTCTCTCCCAGGACAGACACCGCAGAGAGGTGACATTGGCCCTGTTCATACAAATAAGGGAAAATCTCACCAATTAGTATAAGTATGTAGCTGAAATGATTAACAGAATTATCCTCTTGATTGTAGGCTGTATGTTCATAGGCAGCATGTTCCAGGTGTATGTGTTTGAGCATTATTAAAGTTATATTAGTCTGAAATGTCTTTATGTTTTTAACTGAGGTTTTAATAAAACTATTACCATTCATTATGTCATCTAAAGAAGCTGGCCAACACTGGAGCTGCAGTTTGGGTCACACACATGTATGAATAGCAATTTGTTTAAAGCACAAAACTAGTGAGGGCTGCAGACCTCTATAAAATTATATATCTCTTTCTTTCTTTCTTTCTTTTCTTTTTCAGCCTTTATTTGTATAGTTGTATGAATATTCCTTGCCATAGTTTTGGTTTATGTATTAATAAAATAAAAACAATACTAGTACAAAAAAAAATAAAATAAGATGTGTTATAGTGACATCTTGTGGTATTTTGAATATAAAGCATAATTTACAAATACTGCTGCACATTACTTTTATACAAATAAATAATACTAAATACAAAATAAAATTTAGAGATCACTTCTGTATAGAAAAAATATATTTTTAAATGTTAAGTACACGGGGGAACTAACCTGCTGTGTTTGACAATGACTGACTAATCTAAAATCTATTTAATGACTCTCCTGTGTAGAGAATATTAGTGACATACTATTAGTTGGCTTTCCTCTCCTCTTAGATTTAGATCTTAACACGGTTGGGTTAGCGCATATGAAAACTTGTTCCCCCCCCCCGGGCCTTGATGTTTACGCAAAGGGGCTGAACGCCCCTGGGGGGAAACAAGTAGGGATGCACCGATACCGATACTAGTATCGGTATCGGTACCGATACCAAGTATTTGCATGAGTACTTGTACTCGTGCAAATGCACCGATACTTAAACCGATACCTCCACTTCCTACCCATATGCTATCTTGTGGCGTTTTTTCAAACTGCATTTTCCCATTTCATTTTAAACTGGAGTGGAGACTAAACTAAAGATTGTTTACTACTGTTCTGCCAATACAAATTGCTGTTATTTGTATTATTGTAGGAGAGATCACTGTACCTCGTTCAGACAAACCCCTGAAGTACTGGGCTGTTAATAAACAGATTTCCAGCTCTGGCTAAAATGGCCCAAAAATATCTTTCTGCCCCATGCAGTATGGTGGAAAGTGAAAGACTGTTCAACTTAGAGTCGAACCTCCATACAAATGTCAGATTGATGTTATATAACAGCCCTACAACCCAATTGCATCACCCCTTTAAATGTAATATTTTATTGTAATATTTTTTATTTATAAACGTGTTCAGTGAACTTTTTTATTATTTCATAATGTCTTCTGAATTACAGCCCTTTATAATTATAAAGAAGGAATCTTAAATAATTAGTCTGTATTGTGCTTGGTAAACTGTCACATGACATTAAAAAAAATATCGGTAATTGGTATCGGCGAGTATTTGAAAACAAGTATCGGTACAACCCTAGAAACAAGGATTAGTTGGTTTAAGAATCGTCTTCTGTCAATCAATTAGACAAGATGGTGGGCGGGAGTGCTGCGCTTATCGGCGGAGCAGTTTAAAGGTAAAAATATAAGAAAATAAATAGATTTAAAAAAATTCATGCTCATTTTTAAGTTTATGCAATGCCGTGAGGCTGTACTTTTAAGTTCACCTTCACTTTAAGGTACCTTATTGAAATATTACATATAAAATCTTTAAAAAATAATAATAAAAATGATTACAAATGATTAAATATACTGTAAAATATATAGATATATTCTATGGATTATTTAATATTTTTTAATAATGTTATTATGAGTGTAACTGTACTTTAAAATGCATTTTTGATGTTTTTGAGCAATTTTTTTTAGTCTTGTGTAACAGTTAACCAGAAATCTGAAGTTGCGCTAACCCTGCCGCAATTTAAATTCAATTGCGCTCGAGTGAATTTGTTTACTTTCAACTCGCAATATGTGCGCTACAGAATATACCCCTTATCGCTCGTGCGCAACTCGTAATCTAGCCCATAAAAAGCAACCCAATGCCTCTTTTGTCCTGCATTTTGAAATCTTAAACAAACTAGACAACTTATTTACATCAGAAGTTATGAGATCCTTTAAACTTATAGATTTTTATTATTTCATCTATGCTAATAAGCCAGATAAAATGTTAGCCAATAGGTTGAAAGAAATCACTAGACTGACTGCTCTCCCACAAATCCAAAAACCAGATGGTGCTATCACCATTCATCCACATGATACTGCAGATATATTTGCTAATTTTTATCAAACACTATATGCTATTCTCAGGCCTAGTAATAAGATATCACTTTCCAGGGACATTCAAGAATTTTTAAATAATTGTCAATTAGCTAAATTAAAGGGATATGAAATCCAATTTTTTTTTCTTTTCTTTTTTTTTTTTTAAATTATAATTTTTATTAAAGGATTACTTTCTGTTATAATTTTTAAGCTAAACAACTAACATATTAAAGTTAATAAACATTAATTAAAACCTACTGACCTATATTTTCTCCAAAACGAAGTTTCATAACGTTCTAAAAGTTATATCTTTTATTCGCCGATGATGTCACGTTATCCTGCCCACTATTTTCAGCACTGCATGTTCAAAATACTTAAACCAATAAATTTGTGTTTAAAGCGCCATTTTGAAACCTAGGTATTGTAAATGGATTGGTACAGAGCAAAGGATACCCACGGAGTGGGTTTGGAAAACAATTAAATTTGCAGACAAGATTTCTGATATACGGTAGAGATATGTTAATGAAACGCTATTGATAAAAAGCGTATTTGGGGTAGTTAGTTAGTAATAGGCATAGAAAATATTTACTTACAGTGGCCCTTTAAGGTTCAAATCGAGGCTTACATACATCGAATGTCAAAACACATTAAACTGAATAAGAGTAATGGGTACATGTTTCACAGCTAGTACAAGTTAGAGAAAATATACATAACATGTATATATGACATTTTACACTCGTAATGAACATAATATGTGCCAAATAAACTGCATACCAACTAAATGTCTCATGAGGTCACTTTTGGACCTCACAACAATGTACAAAATGAATGTTCATAGTCGGTAAACTGAAACACAAGGAGACCACTCTTGGGTCTTGAATAATGAACCTAGTTTTTCTTATTTGTTTTTGCTATGAAAAATGAACGCAACCATAATTAGTTATATGATATAAACTATTATAAAGGATTAGGAATATAACATATAATACTGATGTTAAATTGTGAAATAAATTCTGGGGTTGGCATCACCTAATGAGTATGAGATCCCACTGGAGATAAATGTATATAGTAGTATTAGCATGCCCTATAATATGCTTATAATTCTGCATGGATAGGCTCCCTACCCATGAGCATGGTAATCATATGTATGGGTATTGTTTCAGAACTATTCATTCCATGCAACAACTCTCAATTTGGTCTTAAAGCAATTCTATTATAACATATCATATAGGTATATATAGGCCCATGATGGTATAATCAGGACTAGGCTTGGATGCATGTTATGAGTAACTGCCACTTTTTCTTTTCTTTCTCTCTTTTTTTTTCCTTTCCCCTTTTTCTCCTCCATTTCCTTTCTTTTAAATGTACTATGTCCTCTGTAGAGGAACTTTATTATGGCTGAAACTGTAATCCCCCCTGAAGGACCTCATGAGTAGACTGACTTCCACCACAAATGTAGAACTCAATATTCCCACTCATGACAGGAGAACACCCAACCACAGGTTTTCAAAGAGAATCCTAACACAGCTGTAATCTGTAATACTAAACTAAGGGGTAAAGTGTGGGGTTATATATAACTTGAACTGCTTTACTAGACTATTCAAAGGGCTATACATGTCTCTCTGTTTACTATTTAGAAGGGCTAGGTAGGTTACATTACTATTTAAATTAGTTACATTAGATATATGTAATACATAATCAGAGTTAGGTTTCCAGGTTTATTATATAGGCTACACATTGAAAAAGGGAATCAACTGAGCACTAAAGTGCTTGAAAAATAAACTTTGAGATAGGATAACATAACATTAACCCATCTTAATTAGTTCTTGTACCGCTAAGCAGGTGGACTATATTTATATATGCAAAAAGCATAATGATCAGGTATCATAGCTATGGTGTATGTAACATTAAATAGTTGACGTATAGTAATATATCAGGGATCCTAAAGCATTTGGCTCAATTGCCGTCATTAATACATGGATGGTGTAGAGTGAAGTTCTATTAAAGGCTCTATTGTTTTTTGTAAATACAAAGCTAAGCTCAGCTATATCAGAGATTTGGTGCTTTCTGAACTCAAGGCTAAACTTAACCAACTATTGAATATTAAGACAAAAGCATTATCTTGTGGGAAATACCTTACTAGGCAAGAGGAGATAACGTCCCAGAAGTACTAAAGGAAGTAGGAGGGTGCCGGGCAGATTGATGTCTGTTGGAAAGCAATGAGTGTAAAATAACAAAACAAAAAAACAAGAAAAAAAACCGGACAGCTATGAGTGTTATGCAGCACTTTTGTCATGCTAAGGTCGCCATCTAGTGGAAAGAAATTTGTATTCACCTCTAACCAAGATTATGCAGATTTCTCATATTCGCAGTTTTACAGGTATTTAATCTCGAACGTATGGGCAGTTCTTTTAGATTTAAGACTAAGGATAGATCTCTTAGCACTGCTATGGTTAGTTGAAAAATGCACAATAAGAAAAAAAACAAGAGACAAACAAACAAAAAAAACCTGAACCATTACGTGGTAACTCTGTTAGGAAAAACTTAGGGCTGCGCTGACTAGAGGAGTGCACAAGATTGTAAAGCAGGCTATAAACACTCAATAGTCAATTAACTCTTCCCAATCCGGAGATCCACTCACTAGGTAATCAAATATATATAATCTTTGACAGACATTTACACAGATATAACTGCAACTAGTATCCATCATCCAATTGCCGGCATTTTAGAAAATACATTCAAAACAAATAAACTAATGGACTGCATTTACATACTATTTTCTATTGTCCTAATGGGAGAAAAATAGACATCAATTTATTATTTTATTATTTTTTTATTGTCCCAATCAGGCATTTAGAATCCTTCTGCAAAAGTTTAGTTTTACTCGGCTGCTAAACAGTTACACTTATCTTGCTTTTAGGATGGCACAGCTAAAAAGAGAGTCTGTAACATAGCTTGATGTGATCTCTGTAAGAGTCAGCCCACTCCAGATCTTCAACACAGCAAATCCCCTCCAACCTGACACACACAACTGGGACCCAAAGCATGTGAGTGGGGGGAAGAATATCCCCTATCGCTTCTTAGAATCTTAGCAGTCATGGTCGAAAGGACTCGATTTCCAGACATTAGGTATAAGGCTGAGCTGGATGTTTGCGTTTTTGTTTTCAGGCATGCAGTCTGCCGCTACCACAAACAGTAGAGCCTTGTCCTCCATGTGTTCTTGTTCTCCTGAGAACCCTGACACCAGGTCAGTTAGAGTATCGGCTAATCATAACTCTGTCTTAGTGACTATCATATTAGGCTGTGTAGTGGATCTGCTTAGAGTGGTAGGCCGAAGCCTACCTTCAGTCACTGGGATCTTTCTCCCTGTCGCAATCGTGACCAGCTCCAACCCCTCTGGACTGTTTATCTGCACGGAAGGTGTAGCGTTAGGTGGCTCTTCATATCCAGCTTTACATAGGTTCCGTTGGAGAGCCGTGGGTTCAACTCTTTCCTCTTTATGTAGCTTAGGAGTCGCATTAAAGCAATTATCAAATAGCTGGTGAAGATTCTGGAAGTGTTCTTCAAATAAATGCAATAGCGCTGTCCCCAATTTCTTTTGTTCATCCATGCTGAATGTTGTAGGAAGACTTCTTCCAGTAGTGTCCAGAGTAAATCACTCTGGTTTGTTAACCCAGTGACCTGGGGGGGTATATACGCGGTAGCTTTTACCACACAAACAACCAGACTTGTAGAGGAGGCCTCACAACCTCGTGTCTAGACGCTGTGTAGTTAGCTGAGGAACATAGGTAGGGCTGCTGTAAGTAAGGTAGTCTTGGAATCCCTTCAAGCTGTATTGGGTATATATGCTTAGAACAACCAAATAGTGGATAAAATATGAATAATAGCTCTTAAAATGTTAATAAGATCCAGGAACTCACTCCAAACGCTTCCTGCCGCAACAGCTGTAGGCTCCGCCCCCCAATTTTTTTCCTTTTATGATTCAGATAGAGCATGCAATTTTAAACAACGTTCAAATTTACTTTCATTATCAAATTTTCTTCATTCTCTTGGTATCTTTTGTTGAAAAGCAGGGACATATGCTTAGGAGCTGGCCCATTTCTGGACCACTATATGGCAGCAGTTTTGCAATAATTTTATCCATTTGCAAGAGCATTAGAGGGCAGCACTATTTCCTGTCATGTAGTGCTCTAGATGCCTATCTAGATATCTCTTTAACACTGAATATCATGGGAACAAAGCAAAATTAGAAGTAAATTGGAAACTGGTATGCTCTTTCTGAGATACCACAAGAATTATATATAGCCCAAATAACTGTAATATCTAAGCATGGAAAGTGCAAGAAACATTGTAGTAATTTCAGGACCCATTTATTTCTTTGATTAATCAGGACATTAAATTATTTACCAAAATATTAGCATTTAGACTAAATGAATTGATGCCCAAATACATCCACGGTGGGAGGATTTGTTCTAGCTGGAAAAATATATATATTTTTTTTTTTTTAAGTAGACAACCCAAGGTATTGATCTAGGCCCATTTTGGTATATTTCATGCCACCATTTCATCGCCAAATGCGATCATATAAAAAAGATTGTTAACTTTTTCACAAACTTTGGGTTTCTCACTAAAATTATTTGCATACCACTCTTGCAATCATAACATTTTTTATTGTTAAAGCTTCTCTGGGATCCCCTTTGTTCAGAAATAGCAGACAAACATGGCTTTGTCATTGTTTTTTTTGTAATTAGAATGCCGCTAATTGCAGCTGTGCACCACACTGCTATTATTCCCATCAGTAAAGGTGTTAATCAGGTAGCCTTCAAATGGAGGCTTTCATTAAGGGGTTAAATCCTGTGATATGATAACAAGTCGTCTTTATCTGTCTCACAGATAATCATAGAAACACCTTGTAATTACAATATTATTTTGCAGCCATGCAATGAATTAACTTATTAGATAAATGCACTTTTTAATGTATTAACACAGTATTTGTTGTAATTGTTTATCAATAACCGAAATCTTAGCATGCATACCTTTACCATCCAGTCATTGCTAAATCTATATTAGCAAAACATGCTGTCTTGTGCAGTTCTTATTTAATCATCTCTGATGAAGCCAATTTGAGACAGATACTGTATGTGGCACGGTTTGACAAGTGTATCTTGCCATATGCACTTTAAATTCTTAGAACTAGAAAACCTACAATTGTGAGTCTTAAATTACAGCAAGTGGTAGAAAAAATAACTATTTACATAATTGTACTATGCATATTACAATTTCAAAGTGTTTACTGTTACTTTAAGGCGATTGACATGACTGCACACATAAATGGATTCACAGGGTAATATTTAGATACCAAAACTGTACATTGGCCTGAGGTAAAGAAGCTTCCAAATTTACTTTAAAATATACGGTCATGTGAAAAAGAAATTACATCCTCTTTGAATTTTATGGTTTTAAGTATTCAGACATAATAATAACAATCATCTGGCCCTTAGCAAGTTTTAAAATTAGATCAACACAACCTCAGATGAACAATGCATGACATATTACACCTTGTTTTTATTTATTTAACAAAAATAAAGCCAAAATAGAGAAGCCATGTGTGAAAAACTAAGTACACCTTATGATTCAATAGCTTGTAGAACCATCTTTATCATCAATAACTTAAAGTAATCATTTTCTGTATGACTTTATCTAGTCTCTCACATCGTTGTAGAGGAATTTTTGACCACTCTTCTTTATAACGTTGCTTCAGTTCATTGAGATTTGCAGGCATTCATGTATGCACAGCCCTCTTAAGGTCCCGCCAAAGCATTTCAATCAGGTTTAGGTCTGGACTTTGACTGGGCCATTGCAACACCTTGATTCTTTTCATGACTGCAAGGTGCCATGGTCCTGTGGCTGCAAGATAAGCCAAAATCATCACCTGTCCACCACCGTGCTTGACAGATGGTATGAGGTGTTTTTGCTGATATGCTGTGTTTGGTTTTTGTAAAACGTGGCTGTGCCTTATGGCCAAACATCTCCACTTTGGTCTTGTCTGGTCAAAGGACATTGTTCCAGAAGTCTTGTGGTTTGTTCAAATGCAACTTTAGGAGAAAAGGTGGTGATAGACTGCGCTGGAATAAGAGGGTATAGCTAGTGAGTTAAGATAGGACTTCCTCTAAAGGTCCCAAAGGAAAAGTTTAGTGTACAAATAGGTAACACACCAGCGCCAAAGAATGGCAACAATACCCTAAAGAACACTGAGTCAATGTGTAGATGAA
Organism: Bombina bombina; assembly: GCF_027579735.1. Lineage (NCBI taxonomy): Eukaryota > Metazoa > Chordata > Amphibia > Anura > Bombinatoridae > Bombina > Bombina bombina. The sequence continues at coordinate 786,269,474 of NC_069503.1, read as the reverse complement.
TAAAGGTATACATTTATTACTAAACTTTAAACATAACAGCACTGAGAAAAATAGAAAATGGTCTCAAATATTTTATAAAACAATAATCAATTTACCTCACTGTATGTGACGATAAAAGAATGTATAGGTTGGCCAACCTGAATAATAGATAATAAATAATAAAATATATGTTTCCTTAAGAAGGTAGTTAATTTAAAACAGATACACAGCGTTAAATAGTAGCAGCACACTGCAAGAGGGCAATTTTAGTTCAAACTAGAATAGAGTAAAAAATGCAGTATAAAATGTAGTATAAAATACAGTATCATGCAATCTCAAATTATAGCAGCAAAATAGGAGAGTCTAAGAACAGTGCATAAAACACTGATGATGTAATACACTGATATTCGTGGTTATACACAGTCTTTGTGATGTATAAGAAGCCTCTTAGAATATAGAAATGGAGTTCTTTTGGCAGATTGTATCAATATGTGACAAGCCGTTAAATAATACTAAAACAACTTGTTTTTCTCCGTATGCAGCTGAGAGGTACCTTTAAGAGTGACCCTGGATTTGTCTGTGTCAAAAACACTATGATGCTTCTAGTAGAAGCTAGGTAAGGTATCCTTGAGTTCCGAAAAATAGCCGATCGTGAAGCCGGTTCAGCGTTCTCCAGCTGTGAGCCTTCAGAGTGCGCGCCTTCTCCGGAAAGGCTCTCTGATTGACCCTCAAGTTTTTGGTGGGAGTGTCCGCTTACGATGTGGGTGCCGGCTCTACGGCTTCAGTTAAGAGTATCTCCTAAGGCGTTCTTAACGTCTTCTCTGGTCTCCTTGGATGATAGAAATGTGGCAGCAACGCGTTTCAACTGAGAGTACTCAGTCTTTGTCAAGCTGCTTGTCAGATGTCTCTATGGGGTTTAAATAGCCCCTAGCAATTCGCTAATTAGTGCAACATAATTGATCAATAGAAATATTCGATGGGGCTACAGTTTTATGCAGCAATAATAAACATAGTAACCTGCTTAGAATAATATATTTAAAGGGCAACATAATAAATATTTAAAGGACAACATAATAAACATAGTGACCTGCTAAGAATAATATATTAAAAAGACAACATGTATACTAAGGATGAGAGAAATAATTAAAGATAATTAAAGAATATATATTCCTTGAATATGTAGCTACGCTATTATCAATAAGGTAGTGACAGAAACTATAAAGCAAATTAGAGCAGTGTGCGTATCAAAAAACACCCTATTCAGATGATGTACTTGTACAGAACTATTATATGTATATAAAGGTGACATAAATAGAAATGCTATATTCAAATATTCGAGATCCTCTGATGTGGGTAGGGAAAGGGGACTAATGTATGTTTAATTAGTTGATAAGACACGTATTGCACTCAAGTGTTTAATAAACAGTTCAGATTAAAATCTAAATTTAAACCTTCAGGTTTAAGTGTACGGAGTTCGAATATCCATTTTGCCTCATTTTGCAGTAATAAGTGAGATAGATTCCCTCCTCTTTTCTTTTCATTTATTTTGGCTATTGCTGTGAAGTTAAAAAATTTTAAATTATTATTACAGCATGTCTTAAAATGTTTAGCCACCGGAAGATCTTTATTTCTATCTTTATCAGAGTTTTCAATAGAATTTATATGCTCCCTAACTCTCTCTCTTATTGTTCTCTCAGTTTCACCTATATACTGTATTTTGCATTTTTTACAAGTTATAAGATAGATAGCATTAATATCAATACATCTTATTGTTTCTTTTATAGTGTATTTTTTATTTGTATTTGTAGAAATGAAGCTTTTTGTTTTATTCGCATGCTTACATGCCTTACATGTTAGGCAAGGGTAAAACCCTTGTAATTTTTCTCCAAATAGGTCTTTGGTGGTTTTGCAAGGATTTGGTTTATAGGTAGGAGCTAGTTTACTTTTTAGGTTTTTGTTTTTTTTTTTATACAAATTTAGGATTGAGTGGAAGCCTAGACCCTATGTGAGGGTCAGACTTCAGAATTTTCCAATGAGCTTTAAATATTTTTTCTAATTTATGCCTATCTTCACTAAACTCAGTGATAAAAGGTAGGAAAATTTCAGCATTTGTAGGGATATCAGATGTGGTTTCTTTTGTTTTGTATTGTAGAATATCTAGTCTTTCTATCTCTTTTATCTTAATTCTTTCTGTTTCTACTTTATCTTCCGGATATCCTCTTTCGATAAATTTATTTTTTAAAGTTAGGGACTGTCTCTCAAAGTCACAATCATCTTTACAATTTCTTTTTAATCTCAAGAACTGTCCTTTTGGAATATTATTTTTCCATTTGGGTAAGTGACAGCTCGTTTGATGGATGAAATTATTGGCATCCACTTCTTTAAAATAGGTTTTAGTTGTTACAGCATTGTCTTTTATGTTAATTTCCAGATCTAGATAGTGGATATTATCTTTACTGATATCAGCTGTAAATTTTAGATTTAAGTTGTTATCGTTCATACTATTTAAGCACTCCAGTAGCAGATCATTACTTCCCTTCCAGATAATAAATAAATCATCAATATATCTTTTGTATACAATTATATTATTTTTATAGGGGCTGTGGTTAAAAAATGTAGTTTCCCAATTTCCCATGAACAGATTTGCATAGCTAGGGGCAAACTTAGTGCCCATAGCTGTGCCGCAAATCTGCTCATAGAAGGTATTTTCATACAGAAAAAAATTATGTGTAAGAATAAATTTGATACTTTCAAGAATGAACTCTCTTTGCTCTTTTTTGAAGAGCGGGTCATTGTTTAGAAAAAAATCAATTGCTGTGATACCATCTTCATGTTTTATGGATGTATATAATGCTTGTACATCACAAGTGACTAAAATATATTCCGTGGACCATATAAAATTTTCCAAAAGTAATAGTAAGCTAGTAGAATCTTTAAGATATGATTCCAAAGTTACAACATATTTCTGTAAAAATCTATCAATATAGGCCGACAGGTTCGCAGTGAGAGAGTTTATACCTGCAATAATCGGTCTACCTGGTGGTTTGGTAACCGATTTATGGATTTTTGGTAGAGCATACATAGCTGGTATTATAGGATGTTTAGGAAGCAGAAAGTCAAATTCTTTATCATTAAGTATACCTATATCATGTGCTTTTTCCAGATGATGTTTGAGAAATAATTTATAGATACCAGTGGGGTTGACTTTTAATTTTTTGTAAGTGCTAGTGTCTCCAATTAATTCTTCTACCATTTTATTATACATATCCTTATCCAAAATTACTATCCCCCCACCTTTGTCCGCTGGCTTTATAGTAATCTCTTTGTTATCTTCTAGTTCTTTGATCAGTGTTTTTTGTTTCATTGTTATATTATGTTTTAATTTCTTGGTTTGATTAATGTTTCTGAGGTAAAGAAGCTTCCAAATTTACTTTAAAATATACGGTCATGTGAAAAAGAAATTACATCCTCTTTGAATTTTATGGTTTTAAGTATTCAGACATAATAATAACAATCATCTGGCCCTTAGCAAGTTTTAAAATTAGATCAACACAACCTCAGATGAACAATGCATGACATATTACACCTTGTTTTTATTTATTTAACAAAAATAAAGCCAAAATAGAGAAGCCATGTGTGAAAAACTAAGTACACCTTATGATTCAATAGCTTGTAGAACCATCTTTATCATCAATAACTTAAAGTAATCATTTTCTGTATGACTTTATCTAGTCTCTCACATCGTTGTAGAGGAATTTTTGACCACTCTTCTTTATAACGTTGCTTCAGTTCATTGAGGTTTGCAGGCATTCATGAATGCACAGCCCTCTTAAGGTCCCGCCAAAGCATTTCAATCAGGTTGAGGTCTGGACTTTGACTGGGCCATTGCAACACCTTGATTCTTTTCATGACTGCAAGGTGCCATGGTCCTGTGGCTGCAAGATAAGCCAAAATCATCACCTGTCCACCACCGTGCTTGACAGATGGTATGAGGTGTTTTTGCTGATATGCTGTGTTTGGTTTTTGTAAAACGTGGCTGTGCATTATGGCCAAACATCTCCACTTTGGTCTTGTCTGGTCAAAGGACATTGTTCCAGAAGTCTTGTGGTTTGTTCAAATGCAACTTTAGGAGAAAAGGTGGTGATAGACTGCGCTGGAATAAGAGGGTATAGCTAGTGAGTTAAGATAGGACTTCCTCTAAAGGTCCCAAAGGAAAAGTTTAGTGTACAAAGAGGTAACACACCAGCGCCAAAGAATGGCAACAATACCCTAAAGAACACTGAGTCAATGTGTAGATGAATAAAGGTATAAATTTATTACTAAACTTTAAACATAACAGCACTGAGAAAAATAGAAAATGGTCTCAAATATTTTATAAAACAATAATCAATTTACCTCACTGTATGTGACGATAAAAGAATGTATAGGTTGGCCAACCTGAATAATAGATAATAAATAATAAATAATGAAATATATGTTTCCTTAAGAAGGTAGTTAATTTAAAACAGATACACAGCGTTAAATAGTAGCAGCAAACTGCAAGAGGGCAATTTTAGTTCAAACTAGAATAGAGTAAAAAATGCAGTATAAAATGTAGTATAAAATACAGTATCATGCAATCTCAAATTATAGCAGCAAAATAGGAGAGTCTAAGAACAGTGCATAAAACACTGATGATGTAATCCACTGATATTCGTGGTTATACACAGTCTTTGTGATGTATAAGAAGCCTCTTAGAATATAGAAATGGAGTTCTTTTGGCAGATTGTATCAATATGTGACAAGCGGTTAAATAATACTAAAACAACTTGTTTTTCTCCGTATGCAGCTGAGAGGTACCTTTAAGAGTGATCCTGGATTGTCCTTTCTGTGTCAAAAACACTATGATGCTTCTAGTAGAAGCTAGGTAAGGTATCCTTGAGTTCCGAAAAATAGCCGATCGTGAAGCCGGTTCAGCGTTCTCCAGCTGTGAGCCTTCAGAGTGCGCGCCTTCTCCGGAAAGGCTCTCTGATTGGCCCTCAAGTTTTTGGTGGGAGTGTCCGCTTACGATGTGGGTGCCGGCTCTACGGCTTCAGTTAAGAGTATCTCCTAAGGCGTTCTTAACATCTTCTCTGGTCTCCTTGGATGATAGAAATGTGGCAGCAACGCGTTTCAACTGAGAGTACTCAGTCTTTGTCAAGCTGCTTGTCAGATGTCTCTATGGGGTTTAAATAGCCCCTAGCAATTCGCTAATTAGTGCAACATAATTGATCAATAGAAATATTCGATGGGGCTACAGTTTTATGCAGCAATAATAAACATAGTAACCTGCTTAGAATAATATATTTAAAGGGCAACATAATAAATATGTAAAGGACAACATAATAAACATAGTGACCTGCTAAGAATAATATATTAAAAAGACAACATGTATACTAAGGATGAGAGAAATAATTAAAGATAATTAAAGAATATATATTCCTTGAATATGTAGCTACGCTATTATCAATAAGGTAGTGACAGAAACTATAAAGCAAATTAGAGCAGTGTGCGTATCAAAAAACACCCTATTCAGATGATGTACTTGTACAGAACTATTATATGTATATAAAGGTGACATAAATAGAAATGCTATATTCAAATATTCGAGATCCTCTGATGTGGGTAGGGAAAGTGGACTAATGTATGTTTAATTAGTTGATAAGACACGTATTGCACTCAAGTGTTTAATAAACAGTTCAGATTAAAATCTAAATTTAAACCTTCAGGTTTAAGTGTACGGAGTTCGAATATCCATTTTGCCTCATTTTGCAGTAATAAGTGAGATAGATTCCCTCCTCTTTTCTTTTCATTTATTTTGGCTATTGCTGTGAAGTTAAAAAAATTTAAATTATTATTACAGCATGTCTTAAAATGTTTAGCCACTGGAAGATCTTTATTTCTATCTTTATCAGAGTTTTCAATAGAATTTATATGCTCCCTAATTCTCTCTCTTATTGTTCTCTCCGTTTCACCTATATACTGTATTCCGCATTTTTTACAAGTTATAAGATAGATAGCATTAATATCAATACATCTTATTGTTTCTTTTATAGTGTATTTTTTATTTGTATTTGTAGAAATGAAGCTTTTTGTTTTATTCTCATGCTTACATGCCTTACATGTTAGGCAAGGGTAAAAGCCTTGTAATTTTTCTCCAAATAGGTCTTTGTTGGTTTTGCAAGGATTTGGTTTATAGGTAGGAGCTAGTTTACTTTTTAGGTTTTTGGTTTTTTTGTATACAAATTTAGGATTGAGTGGAAGCCTAGACCCTATGTGAGGGTCAGACTTCAGAATTTTCCAATGAGCTTTAAATATTTTTTCTAATTTATGCCTATCTTCACTAAACTCAGTGATAAAAGGTAGGAAAATTTCAGCATTTGTAGGGATATCAGATGTGGTTTCTTTTGTTTTGTATTGTAGAATATCTAGTCTTTCTATCTCTTTTATCTTAATTCTTTCTGTTTCTACTTTATCTTCCGGATATTTTCTTTCGATAAATTTATTTTTTAAAGTTAGGGACTGTCTCTCAAAGTCACAATCATCTTTACAATTTCTTTTTAATCTCAAGAACTGTCCTTTTGGAATATTATTTTTCCATTTGGGTAAGTGACAGCTCGTTTGATGGATGAAATTATTGGCATCCACTTCTTTAAAATAGGTTTTAGTTGTTACAGCATTGTCTTTTATGTTAATTTCCAGATCTAGATAGTGGATATTATCTTTACTGATATCAGCTGTAAATTTTAGATTTAAGTTGTTATTGTTCATACTATTTAAGCACTCCAGTAGCAGATCATTACTTCCCTTCCAGATAATAAATAAATCATGAATATATCTTTTGTATACAATTATATTATTTTTATAGGGGCTGTGGTTAAAAAATGTCGTTTCCCAATTTCCCATGAACAGATTTGCGTAGCTAGGGGCAAACTTAGTGCCCATAGCTGTGCCGCAAATCTGCTCATAGAAGGTATTTTCATACAGAAAAAAATTATGTGTAAGAATAAATTTGATACTTTCAAGAAGGAACTCTCTTTGCTCTTTTTTGAAGAGCGGGTCATTTTTTAGAAAAAAATCGATTGCTGTGATACCATCTTCATGTTTTATGGATGTATATAATGCTTGTACATCACAAGTGACTAAAATATATTCCGTGGACCATATAAAATTTTCCAAAAGTAATAGTAAGCTAGTAGAATCTTTAAGATATGATTCCAAAGTTACAACATATTTCTGTAAAAATCTATCAATATAGGCCGACAGGTTCGCAGTGAGAGAGTTTATACCTGCAATAATCGGTCTACCTGGTGGTTTGGTAACCGATTTATGGATTTTTGGTAGAGCATACATAGCTGGTATTATAGGATGTTTAGGAAGCAGAAAATCAAATTCTTTATCATTAAATATACCTATATCATGTGCTTTTTCCAGATGATGTTTGAGAAATAATTTATAGATACCAGTGGGGTTGACTTTTAATTTTTTGTAAGTGCTAGTGTCTCCAATTAATTCTTCTACCATTTTATTATACATATCCTTATCCAAAATTACTATCCCCCCACCTTTGTTCGCTGGCTTTATAGTAATCTCTTTGTTATCTTCTAGTTCTTTGATCAGTGTTTTTTGTTTCATTGTTATATTATGTTTTAATTTCTTGGTTTGATTAATGTTTCTAATATCTTCTAATACCATTTTTTCGAAAGTTTCGATATAAATACCTTTATCTTGTTTGAGATAGAAGTTTGATTTGTTTTTCAGATCTGAATGAATGTATTCATTAGTTTTGGAGGTGCTAGGTTCATTGGTTATCGAGGCTAGATTGAGATTTCTTTCAAGTGGCGTTTTTAGAAAATATTTTTTCAGGGTCAAATTTCTTATGAATTTGTTAGCATCTATAAAAGAGTTAAATGTATTTAACTTTCTCGTGGGAGCAAAAGATAGACCTTTATTAAGTATTTCAATGTGTTCTTTATCTAGCTCAATTTTACTGAGATTGAAGATACCATTAGGTTTTATCTCATTCTCTTTATTTTTTGTATGTGTTTGTGTGTGCCTTCTGTTTTTTCTCTGTAGGCCTCTCCCTCGTTTACCTCTTCTTCTGAGTGATTTCTTTTTCTTCGATTGTTTTGGTGATGGCCTACCCCTAAAAAATGAGGTTCATCGCATTTGGCCGGTTTTTCTACATTGGATAATGAAATATCATTATCTTCAAGGTTTTCTAGAGGTCTAAAGCTATTAAATGTGGGTGTTCTCCAATCATCTCTCCTACCTCTCTCTGTTCTCCACTGGTTTGTTCTATGATTATAATGTGTGTCATTATGATATGTATAGTTTTCATAGTGTTGGTCATTAGGCTGTTCATAGTGGTGAGATCTTCTTCTGTAATCGTTAGTTTTATTTCTATTATAATTAACTGTCTGCCATTCTGTCATTTATTTTGCTGCTATAATTTGAGATTGCATGATACTGTATTTTATACTACATTTTATACTGCATTTTTTACTCTATTCTAGTTTGAACTAAAATTGCCCTCTTGCAGTGTGCTGCTACTATTTAACGCTGTGTATCTGTTTTAAATTAACTACCTTCTTAAGGAAACATATATTTTATTATTTATTATCTATTATTCAGGTTGGCCAACCTATACATTCTTTTATCGTCACATACAGTGAGGTAAATTGATTATTGTTTTATAAAATATTTGAGACCATTTTCTATTTTTCTCAGTGCTGTTATGTTTAAAGTTTAGTAATAAATTTATACCTTTATTCATCTACACATTGACTCAGTGTTCTTTAGGGTATTGTTGCCATTCTTTGGCGCTGGTGTGTTACCTCTTTGTACACTCAAATGCAACTTTGCAAACCTAAGCAATGCTGTCATGTTCTTTATAGGGAGAAGAGGCTTTCTCCTGGCAACCCTTCCATACAAACCATACTTGTTCAGTCTTTTAACATGCTAACTGAGGCCTGTAGAGTCAGAGATATAACTCTTGTTTTTTTTTTTTGCAATTTCTCTGAGAATTACATGGTCTGGCATTATGTTAACACACACCCGAATGCTCCAGACCAGCAAACTGCTAAAAATTCTGTTTTTATAGAGGTGATCACACTTGCTGGTGAACAATTAATAAAGGACATTTGATTTGCAGCTTTCTAATTTTGGCTTTATTTTTGTTAAATAAATCATGACACTGTGTAATATGTCATGTGTTGTTGTTCATCTGAGGTTATATTTACCTAATTTTACTTTCTGCTAAGGACCAGATGATTGTTGTTATTTCCTGATAAGTAAAACAATACAATTCAAAGAGGGTGCACTTTCTTTTTCACATGACTGTATGCAGAAATGACAATATAACACCATTAAATGATGACCACACATCTAGGCAATATTATAATATTATAATAAATAAAGACACAGACACACCAAAAAAAAAGCTCTGGACACTAAGAATTTAAAAGGATAACCCTACTCATTGAATTCAAATATCACTGAAAGCGCAGAAAACTATAGAGGATTCCGTTCCCTGCTCTGATAAGTGAGCTCAGGCCCAAGATGGCGGAGATCATTTCACTCTTGCAGCAGTTGGGAAACAAGCTGGACACACAATTTCTTCTGCTGAGAGCAGAAATTCTTTTAGACCGGAGTCCTGTGAGAGATGAGAGCGGATTTAGCGAGAGGAGGTCACAGTCTGCAGAAAACCTCAGTCGCATAACATCAGCAGGCTCTTTCTCATTCACATTGCGTGGACCCGAAAACAGCCGTGATCTGAATTTCTTGTACACGGGAGCTCACCATGCTGCCTCTTTGGACAGGGATGTCCGGTTGCCGCGACAGTCTTCTGCCCTAGTAGAGAGATCCGTTACATGCTCCGGCGGCAGTGGAGGTCCTGAGGGTCTGGTGGATGCAGTTGCCTTTGTGGCATGTGGTGCTGATGGAGACACTGGTGGCAGCTTCCTAGCTATTGGAACTAAACCTATGAAATCCGCACCAGGCCCGTTAGTGCACACTATCTTAGGTCCTGCCTGTCGCATGGGTAAGAGGAGCTCTGATAATGACCGATTCTTGAGATCTGTGGAAGCCCCATTTTACAACGGAGCCCTGCTAGTTTCTATCTCCTCCCTATGTGAAAGGCCCATGTTGAACTTACCTGGTGTGCAGAGTCTTTGCAATATAACAGCGGTCATGATTAGGAAGGCAAATATCATGCACCACAAGATGAACCGAGCTGGTATGTGGGATCCTGGAGGTTATAACTCTAATGTGACTGCGGTGCGGCAATATTAACTCTGCCTTGGGGTATCAAGCTAATGGACATGACTGTGAGACACTTTATGATGCACTACTATCTCTGAGTGCCGAAGGCTGCTATGTGAGCTCGGTCCCAAACAGTTTAATGACTTGATTCTTTTTGCATTCAATCCAACATGCTGTTCTGCTCTAATATCTCCTACTCGAGATTAATTGTATACAATATATTGATAGTTTAATGGCACGGTTATCTGTACAAAATTTTTCTTATTTGTACTTTTGGTTAGTGAATTACTTGTCCACATGCTCCATTAGCCTGCTTAACCATGTTATACATATCTGGCTCCATTTGTTTATCACTAAATACTATATACTGCCTCCACTACTTTTTCCAAAATCCAAAATCTATCAGGTGAAACATACTTATATTTACCCTTTCTATGTTGTGCTGGGTTAGGTGACTAAGTGTTTTGAGTACAGAGTGGGCTATCTATCAGACTTTGTCTGCTAAAGTATATGTCTATCTTTATACTCTTTTTATTTCCTATGATGTACTTTACTGTATAAAACATTATGTAGCATGGGGCAGATAGCTCAGATATAGGGTAATAGGATTCCTTGCAAGGTAGGTATATCCTTGTCATATGTCCTTCCTTTATCCTATATATTCCAGAAACTAGACTATTATTTACACATCGTCTATTTAGAGAACAGAAGAAGAGCTTATGTATAATGTTGCCTCTCTATTATCAAAATCTGGAGCAGGGTAAATTACAGCTCCTAATGTAACGTCAGCCAACTCTTCGTCAAAACATGTTTCAGTGCAAATTGTGTTTACAGTTCTGTTAATAATACTGGCTCCTTTTAGATTTATTTTGATGTATTTATCCATATGAGGGTATGAGTATATGTAAAACACTGGGAGTCACTTATACATCATTCTTATATTATTATGCAGCCTACTCTATGAGACCTTTAATGGGGTTCTTGGATATTCAGTTATGCAAGTATTCTCTCACTAATGCCAACATATATGAGACAATCTCTAGTTTATATAATAGCACTTTGGATTCATGATGTCTGGAGTTCTACCTATTTCTAGCAATCACTGAGACTGCTGCCCAGATCTTACTCCAAACATTTACATATGCAGATATCTGCCCTGTCTCAGTGCAGTCTCTCTACCAACTAGACTTAAATGGATAGACAATCCTGTTATCTTATTCTTAAAAGTGATCTAAGATAGCTGTTATATTTTATCATCACTCTGCTCTATGATATAGGGTGCCCTAGGGGATCCCCGTTGTTACAATGTGTGTATTGGGTTGTTTTTCATATCTGTTATTATGTATAAGCTATAGTTGTGTGATGGGTTAACTTTAATTATTAGGATTATAAGGGGAACACTTTGTTATATAACCCTATAATTCGTCCTATCTCCCATTCTAGAAACATCGAATCCTCTGGAGAGTAGACCCTTAGCTGCACCTATTACTTTTCAGTTTCAGAGACTACTTTTGATATAGTGTGAAATCTTAACACATGGTCTAATAGACGCTGCTGGGCCGTGTTAACTGGGAAGGCATGACTCGGCGTGTCTGATAAATTAGTGATTTTAGTTTGCAGTATATATGCTATAGTTAACAGTATACACAACATTAGAGATGCATAGTTGTGTAGGTGCTCTCTATATATCTCTATATATCTACTTTTCCCCTCTTGTCTATACCCTACTTGGGAAGCTACCCTTATCCTCATACGCTCTAGCTTACATTTAATCAGGTTGCACACAGAAGACAGTTCCATATCGTAGTCCACTTTAAAGCCCTGAGGTTCCAATACTTTCACTAAGTTGTCATACTAATCCCCACATAGCATAATTAAAAACACCTGGACACTGGATTCATAGTTTTTCCCCCCACACACAGCTTTGTTATGTATAAATGTCATCTGACAGGCCCGCAAGCTACTTTTGTATGATTGGGTACGTCATTATGGAAACTTTATATATAAATATACTGCACGTGTTTAGATAAGATTAAGAGAGGAGTTTTATAGTTTTCATTGTTGTACTCACGATATACACAGAAAATAAGTTTATACTGCAGTATACATCAAAGTTCCGAACCCTCTGTATATTCCCATATTTGATTTGCTAACTGGCTCCGCCCTCCTACCCCCCCCTATTATGCTAAGCAACTCTTGCCTCCCAATGCTCTCCCCCCCCCACTTCCCTTTTATCCCCCAATTCGAGCGGCTCTTGCCCGCTGCATCCCTTTCCCTTAACTCATTTAAGTGGGCTCTTCGTAATTAATAAGAATTAATTCTTTTTAACATCACTCTCCCGTAGTTTCTTAAATTTTAACTTGAAGAAACATAATCTAACTTCCACAATGTCAGAATTGAAGTTCATAACCTTTAATTCCCAAGGGCTTAACTCCCCGACCAAACGTATCAATATCCTACTTATCTATTCATCCATTTATTTATTCATTTTCTTTTAGCGCCGCCTCTCTTTTGTGTTTTTGTTTCTACGTGCGTTACCCTACTGCACTATTTGAGACTACCTATGAGAGCATATATCCCCACTTACCTTTACTGTTATTGTAATGTTCTTTATTAATATAAAATCGAGGAAAAGGTTATCTTACATATTATACTATATTGAAATATTGCTTATAAAGATACTCTTGACTCCACATTAGTTGCTACCACTATCACCTTCTGTTTGTATCTTTGAAAATGTCACATATGCATCGTATTTTTTGTATCTTGTGTTTTTCCTCAAATAAAAATTATTTTAAAAAAAAATACAAAAAAAATTAACATTAAAAGGTGCTTGCCAAATTAACCTAACGTGCCTTCCACTGGCGCTCCGCCAGGCACGCCCACATCCTTAACCTCTCCCCATACCTGAGGAGGTACCCAGAATAATTATATATAAACTTAGCGGCTAGCACCCCGCAACAGCTGCGACAACCACTTACCAAAAGGGGAGGGAGGGCGCTTCTCTTCACAGGTCTTCTCTCCTGCTCAGCCAACCAACGAGTGAGCAACGGCTCACGGAACCAGGCCCCTATGCCTAGAGTGAGGTCATTGGCCCCTCCTCTCATAGGCATTCCTCCGGGGCTCGATTGACCACACATCTAGGCAATATTATAATAAATAAAGACACAGACACACAAAATGGGGGAAAAAGGCCGCAGCCCGCATTTATTATTTAAATTAATTGAAATAAAACTTTATTAAAACAAAATTAACATTAAAAGGTGCTTGCCAAATTAAACTAACATGCCTTCCACTGGCGCTCCGCCAGGCACGCCCACATCCTTAACCTCTCCCCATACCTGAGGAGGTACCCAGAATAATTATATATAAACTTAGCGGCTAGCACCCCGCCACTGCTCGAACCCTTCGAGCACCAAACCACAGGGCTAAGGCCTTTTTTACCCCTTCGCTCATGTTGAAATTAAAAAGGTGTAAACCGATTTTGTTAAGATGCACACCATCTTCCAAAAAGAAACAGCTTCCAGACTCTCCTTCGAACTCGACATGCCTGACACCAAAACCCCCCAATTTAGCCACAAAACTTGTAATAGTTCGATTAACCTTTTTACAAGATGATTCCAATCTTTTAACGTCCCAAGCAGACCTCCAAGATAGTCTGCATTCAATGTCAGACCATATTATCATCATGTCAGGAAATAATTCCTTCAACCTAACAATATCCCTTTTTATAATATCAATAAGGCAATTTTGAGCCATAAACCCCAGATCATTACCCCCCGCATGAATGATTAAAATGTCAGCTGGATGAAAAAGTCTAGCCCAACTAATAACTTTAACTAATAGCTGATCCCACTTCATACCCCTAATACCGAACCATTTAATTAAGATCTCCTCAGAAGAACAGCTAAGCTGCAACCCTGATTCTCTTACTGCTGCCTCTTTTCTTGCCCAGTATATGTATGAGTGTCCCACGATCCAACAATGAAGGGGACCTGCCAAAAAATAAGAGCTAACTATAACTTTATAACTTATCAACAAGCTCAGGTCTAACATATAACCTAAAGCAATCAGATCTCCATCTCCCAATCTTTTTAACCGTACCAACATTCAAACCTTAAGTTGCTGCCCCAATTCTAAAAGAATGACAACCGAATTCGCTACTATCCAAACCAATTGCTTCTAACGCTTTTTTAAAACTGATTCAAATTGAAAACTGGATAAAAAGGTCCCATCTTCATGAACCAATAACTGAATACCATCAATACATCTTCTGACAAATAGAAAATCCCTAACTGCCGTAACCGGGCAGCACAAACCCCCAATCTCTCTCAAACAAATCCAACAACCTGTTCCCATTTGGTCAGTCTTTGATTTTTTCAACCATAAAAGCACCTCATGCGGGTTCAATACGACATCTTTATAATGCAAACCCCCGCAACTCAGCGAGTAGAAGATACTAACTCAGAAATCCTAAAAGCCCCAAAAAAGGCTAACAAAAAGGCAACTCTAAATAGAAGAACTTCAAATTGGGAAAAACAAATAGCAGGAAGAACCTTAACAATCCTGACCAACACCGAAAAAACCAAGGGCCTTCTATCATCTACCGAAACTTTACCCCTAATTAGGCTTCTAACCGCCATCCTCACGCAAAAAATTTTAGACACATCGACTCAACCCAAGAGGTTACACAAGAAGGATAATGCCGCCATGTTCCTCTGAACCATAGACTTAGACATATTCCTCTCTCTACATTCTTCAATCCAATCCAATAACAAAAACTCCTCCTTATCTCCTTCAAAAACAGCTATTTTATTTAACCACTGCATCCACACAGATAGATAAGCTTTCCAGGTACTAGGAGCTAAGGCTCCCCTCACTGATCTCAACAGTCTAGGAAGTTCAGATACCACATCTCTTCCGGGCAAGGAGAACCGATTCCTTCCGCATCTGGCACTGCCTCCCGGAATCTCCGCCACTGAAAACGAGAGAGCGTCAATTCTCTTTTCCAGGAACATGAATAGCTCTGAAATAAACATTGTGTTTTATACATTCAAAAACAAACATCCTGAGCAACCCAATCACTGGCTTAGAACTGGATGATAGGCGGTTGATAGCAAAAACCACCCCCATATTATCAGAATGAAAAACCACCTTTCTGTTCTCAAATTCGGAACCCCAAATTTTTAAAGCTACCACCAGCGGAAATAATTCCAGAAATACAAGGTTTTTTGTTAAACCCGCAGCTGCCCAATACTCAGGCCATGCACCAGCGCACCATTTTTTCCCAAATAGGGCACCAAAACCGTGCGCCCCCGAAGCATCAGTGAATAAATGAAGCTCACTACATAAAATCTCCGGAGCTTGAATTAAGGATTTACCATTAAATTCCTTTAGGAAAGCCTTCCAGACTTTCAAATCTTCCTTTACCTGAGCTGATAAACGAATCCTAAAGTGGGGAATTTTAACTCCCACCGTAGATAAGGATAACCTTCTGCAAAAAATTCTTCCAACCGGAATGATTTTACATGCAAAATTCAGTTTACCAACTAAAGACTGAATTTCCCTTAAAGAAAGCTTTTTTCTTGCAAGGGCCGTATCAATTGAAGATACCAGATCAAGAATTTTTTCCAACGGAAGCCTACATTCCATGGAAACGGCATCAATACAGATGCCCAGAAAACTAATCACAGAAGAAGGGCCTTCAGTTTTTTCACTAGCAACAGGGATTCCAAAATCCCTAGCTACCAGCATAAAGGAATCCATCAGAATTTTGCATGAATCAAGCCCTTCAGGACCCACAAAAAGAAAATCATCCAAATAATGAATGATGGATGACAATCCTGAAATCTGTTTGACTACCCATTCTAAAAAACAACTACATTTTTCAAAATACGAACAGGAAATAGAGCAGCCCATGGGTAAACATAAGTCCACAAAATAAAAACCATCAACAAAACATCCCAGTAAGTGATGACAAGAGGGGTGAACAGGTAAAAGCCTGAATGCAGAGTCAATGTCCACTTTCGCCAACAAGGCGTTAGGACCAGCTTCCCGAACCAAATCTAAAGCCTTATCAAAAGACGCGTATCTGACTGCAGATAACTCAGGATCAATACCATCATTGACCGAAAAACCTTTCGGGAAGGACAAATGATGGATCAATCTAAATTGATTTGGAACCTTCTTGGGAATAACTCCCAAAGGAGAAACTCTTAAGTTCTTAAACGGAGGGACCGCAAAAGGGCCCACCATCCTGCCCAACGAAATTTCATTCTGAATCTTTGACACCACCACTTCAGGAAAATCCAATGCAGACTTCAAGTTCCCAGCAAAAACAGATTCAATCTCCTCAGCAAAGGGGATATAAAAACCGTCAGAAAAACCCTTCAATAAAGTGACAGCATCAAGCTGCTTAACCTTTTTCCTACCGTACAATTTTAACCACGGCGCCATCTTTTCGACTTTCACTGGAGTCCTGGCTTTGAATAACATTGTCTCCTTTTCTGAAAGATTTACCTTTCTTGAAGCACTTTGCACTTGAGTGGATTCCTCCACAAAAGGAACACTCATGCTTGTATTTACAAGCTGTCCCAAATTTACAGGCCCCTTCATTAAATTGGAAACAAAGCCCTTTCCTAAAAGCCACTGCTGATGATGCTGAAGAGGAGGCATTGCTTCCTCCCCCCGAACCATGAAAGGACTGACCCGACCTTAATGGAGTCATAAGCTCCAACCATATGCCCATAAAACACAGTTGATCAGTTTTTGGCAATTTCCTAAATTTCCTTTTGCGTTCTTCCTCCTCTTTTTTAACCGACTCACTTCTAGAATCATCTTTAACATCAAATACCTGGTCCACCGGGAGTAGGGAAAAAATTTCAATAAACTCCCTCTTCCAAATCTTCTCTTTTACCTCTACAGCTAAATGAATGCCCAGAGGCCCAACAGAACACAAACATGGGCGTCTAAAAGCTTGATCAGATACTTTCGACTGCCCAACCATGCTCGCACTACCTAAAATTACAGAACCACCCCCAGAGGGCACATTTTGGGAAACCCACACCCCCACAGGGCCAGAAGGGACAACAGGGACAACAACACTCGACGAACCACTATTTTCCAACTGGGAATCTAACTCTTTCAAATCTTTTAACATCAAATCACACCTTGCATCAGAGGCACTCGTATCAGGAACAGCAGCTGTACTTGTACTCTCACCTGCATTATTGGACACTACAGGATTCTCCCTTGCAATGACCGTATCCCTCCTTGCTTCCTGACGTGCTGACTCGCTGCCTTGCCTCTGATTTTCTCTTTCTTTATACCTCCTTTTTACAGGAGTCCTAGATCTTCTGGGTCTCCCTCGCTCCCTTGACTGCTTATCCAGGGATCCCCATAATGAAGATTCACCTGGATCCTGATTTTTTTTCTGCAGATAATAGGCGAACGGGATCTCTCCCGCCGCCGTGACACTGGCATCCTGGAACTTTCCTCTTGTCTTTTTTTTTCAACTTGGACTACCTGAGGCTGAGAGGATGCGTAGTCCCTGTTAGCTAACCCTCTAGCATAATGACTAACACTAACATCCCCAGAACCCCTTCTAGAAAGGACCCTCTCTGAATCTTTCTTAACCACCGAATCAACCCCTAACATACTTCCTAACGTATTACCCTTAGAACTACCACTATCCGGAACTAATGCCCTAATTAATTGTGATAAAACCTCTAAACCCCTTACCTGTTCCGTCGCCGCTGGTCCAGATATAGTCGCTTGCTCCTCCTCTTCGCCAAAGTCACTATAATGTTCGTCAATCCACAACGAATCTGCCTCCTCCTGCATCCTAGAAGGAAGAGTGTCACTGCTCCGGCCTGCTGACAAGTATCTAGAATGCACAGAGTCTGAGGAAAAAGAAACATTAACCTGCCTAGAGGCAGCCTCCCTAACATCCTTGTCACTTGTTCTATCAATACATTTATTTCCCCTCATAAACTCATCTCTACTACTCGCACCTTCTCTGAAACTCTCCCACCTATCTAAACTCCCTGGCCTAACATCCACCTCAGCATTTTCATCTCCTGAACCTGTATAGCAGTGCTTCCTTTTTGCAACTGCTTTTCTCCCTGTTCCAGTTGAAGCTGTGCCACTCACTGGCTTATTAGCCGTAACATTCCCGCCTTGCATGGAAGTCTCCACATTGCCCCTCATGCTCTTAGGCTTATTAGCCGTTACAGGCCTGCCCTGTTTATCAGAATTAATATGGCCCCCGACATACAATTCGGCATGTGAAGTGCCTGGTACCATGGCCGTAAAATTATCCTGCCCACTGCAAATATATCCCATGCCATCTCCTGTGTATCCTGATAAAATTAAGGCCCCTTGGTTGGTCTTAAGACCCTTGCTATTCATACCCATAGGCCTAGAGGCTGTAAACATATCCTGAGGTGCTGCGTTACTTGGGCCTGGTAAGGCCGTAATTTCCTGAATTTTCACCAAATTATTTACGTGACGGGCCTCGCACGAATCTTCTTCTCCGGCCGCCATTTCCGCTTCATTCGACTCCACCTCTTCACCAAGCAAGACACCCGCACCTGAAAAAGAAGAATTGCCTGTTGCAGCCTCTCCTTGAAGAAACCGCGACTCGTCCGGCCTGCTGATGATTCCGGCTCCTGTCCGACGTCCAACAGCTCCGCCTTTCTTCTCCGACGCCATCCGCTGACCAGATCCTCCTGCTGACGACTTCACCGGCTTCCTCCTCCGGCTCCCGGACTCCTGCCTCTTCACGGTGGATGGACTCAACCTCTCTGGCGGACGGGATCTGTGCGCCGGCCTGGATACTTCCCCGCCCGCCGTGACTGCTCCTCCGGTTCCAGCATCTTCATCAACGGCAAGACGGTTCCTGATCCACTCCTCGCCTTTCGAAGATAGCAGCTCCTGGACTGTAGAAAGAATCTTCTGGAAATCCGCCATGGTAAGTAGATTAGGGCGCTTCTCTTCACAGGTCTTCTCTTCTGCTCAGCCAACCAACGAGTGAGCAACGGCTCACGGAACCACGCCCCTATGCCTAGAGTGAGGTCATTGGCCCCTCCTCTCATAGGCATTCCTCCGGGGCTCGATTTATTTAAAGTAGAGTAGAGGGCTGGCTGAAATCCAGTAGATGATGTAGTAGATGAAGTAGAAATTCTTATATGATTATCAAACAAAATATATTCAAAATGATAAAGGGCATCAAGAATCAATGAAGCACTGGTAAAGGAATAAATAAACTGAGAGCAAAGACAATATACAGCAAATCATACCCAGAAATAACACCATTTGCAATTCAAAAACTAGATCAGAATTCTGTAATATTAAAAGGACAGTAAATACATTGACATTTTAATATAAAATGTTTAGTTATGAGTAGTAAACAACTTTGCAATATACTTTCATTATTTATTCTGCCCTCTTTTCATGTAATTTAGCTCTGAACATTTTTAATTTTTAATTCTCAGAACTGGAAAATCACATTGCAGAACAGTGAAGGTTAAGCCTACCACATGTCTTTCTCTAATAGTCTTTAACAGATCACAAATGAAAAGCAATTTAATTTATACTTGTATAATATCTGTGGCTAGCCTTGTCCGGAAGCAAGTGTGGTTTGAATCCTCTAAATAAGAAAAGTGGTTGGTGGAGTTTGGCTACTGAAACAAATCAATTGCAGCAAGTTGTTAATTTGTTTTGAAATGTTTAGACTTGTCTGATATGTTATTCTAAAACAAGACAACAGACATTTTTTATAACTAAAATGTGTCTAGTATCCCTTTAAAGTACAGTATGTATGTATTTATTTTATTATCTTGATACATCCTTTGACCAATAAATCTATTGTTAGTTTCTCTGTATTTTGTCATTTTTTACTCATTATAAGGCTCTATGCTAAGAGGCTCTTTAATACATGATTATAAAGTTATTCACTAAAACACTGCACACGTAGCAAAAATAAAAAAATATATTGAAAAAGCTAATACCCATATGCTAAATAACTTTATAGTGATGCAGTATAGTATAACTGTAAAATGTTTCTAAAACATTGACAAGAAAATAGCACATTAACATCTCTAAGTAAAAAAGGAAGATATTTTACCTCAACGGACGTTGGCCTCCCTGATTCGTTTCCCCCCCACCCCCAAAGCTTTATTTAGTCTTGCAGTTGAGATTACATATGAATAGAGATTACATATGAATATGTGATACATTAGGTATGCCTTGTTTGCTGCAATGTACGTAAATGCTTGACATTGTAAAAAAACAAGAACAAAAAGAGAAAGAAAAAAGGAAAAGAAAAGAAAACACAACATAACCAATGCATATAACCTTAAAACTTGACTGTGTATTTTATGTAAATATGAATTCCAAATATGACTATTTGAAAATAGGTCTATGTATACTGTTATACCGTCCTGCCTATTCATGAAGCCGTTCTATATATTCCTCCCATAAAAAGCATATTGCTAAATAATCATCAAGTTTTTTGTTTTGAATATAATGGTATTTTTCTAGCTGTAGGGTAGCCGGTACACGGTCTCTCCAATGTTGAGTGTTGGGTAAGGTATTGTTCCTCCAATGTGCTGGTATAATGTGTTTAGTCGTGTTTATCATGATTGTTAATATTGTTTTGCGTAATATACACTTTATCTGGGGGAATTTGTTAAATAAATAGGTCTTATGATTTAATGGCAGTTGTATTTTAAGAATTAATTCAATCTCTTTTTTTATATTGGATTAAAAAAATAATTTGCAATTGGGCAAGTCCACCATAACTGGATAAAAGTGCCATTTTCTCCACAACCTCTCCAACAATTAGTGGGGTAGCCTCTGATCATAGTTCCCAGCATAGCTGGTGCGTAACACCACCTACATAAGAGTTTAAGGTTCATTTCCAAAATGGAGATAGATGATGAAGATTTGCTCATTTAGAGAAATATTTTATGCCACTCTGTAACTGGTAAAATGTCTAGTATTTCATTTTCCCATTTGGACACGTATGATGGAAGGTTATTCAGATGTGTTGTAGTTAAGAGCTTATATACTTGTGATAAAATCCATTTGCATGGGAGTGGTAGCCAGCATAGTAGCTTGAAAGGGGTAAGTGGACGGCAAATGTTAGTTCTATCTGGGTGAGAAGAGATGTAGTGAGTAATTTGGTGATATTTGTACCAGTTATTGAACTGTGGGCCTAGCATCTCTAAAATGTCTGATTGGAATTTCAGTTTGCCATCCTGTAAGAGGACATACCATGGTTTTGTTCTGTGTATTGTGGGCTCTATTAAGTCCAAGATTATGGGAGATAATGGAAATGTGTGGTTATCTAGGAGAGGTGTTAAAGGGGAATAGTGGGATGATAATGTTTTATGTGTTTGCATGGTTTTACTTTCTTGTGGAAGTAATAGAACATTTGGGTGTAATCTATCTCTATTTGCTGTCAGCCAACATAGTTCACCTAGTTGTCTGCAATGAGATAATTTGTGTTCAATATGAACCCATTCCTTATGAGGGGCCTGTTTGCTCTAATCTGTTATTGTCAAGAATGTGGCTGTTCTGTAAAGTTCTAGGTTCGGTGCTTCCAGTCCACCTTTGTCTTTAGGGTGATATATAGTCTGAGTAGCAATTCTAGCCCGAGCTATGGTAATGTTGAGTATATGTGGTTCCAAAATACTTATGTTCTTTTTTATGCCTAAAGTGAGTCTCTTGAAGAAAAAAATTCTATATGGTGTTTTGCTATATCTGATAGGGCCTTGGAGCTTTTACATGGGCAATTAAGTCCTCTAGTGTTTTTTGTCAGTAGTGATAAGGGATGTAGATGTTTAGCTTGAGTTTGTTTAAGAGAGAAAGGGAGGGTGCGATGGCACTACTCTGGGTATTGAGGGTTGGGCTGGTAATAGTATTAGTGTTGGCCTTATTAACAGTCGTGCTTGCCCATAGGTGCTGTGTACCAAATTATTTACAAGGTGTACAACCAAAGAGGTTGTGAAAAAGGGTACACTTAAATAGCACTCATATCCTCATATGCTACATGAATTAAACTTTAATAGTATATATTAAAAATTGGGCACACTTTAAAAACCCTAGGCAACTAGTAGTTGTATTGTATAACACGTCTGTGATACATCAGATAGGGTGATTATATTATATAAGACAATCCTCCTGAGGAGTATAGTAGTAATGTAATCAGTGCAATTGTATACAGTACTAGTAACGTAATTGTTGAATTACTAAAGCTGAGTAAGTAATTGGGTTATTTACCCCACTGTGTACACTTGTGGGTATAGTATTACTTAAGAGCTTCTATGATGATTCAGGGCCTATTAAATACAATTCGTGTGGCTGAATAATCATAAATACTTGACCACTTAGTAATTGAAGAAATGAAAAACAATTATAAGAAATAAAAATTAATACTCAGATCCCTTGATAGTAGATTAGCAAGCAAATATGATTAGAAGTCTTATAGTGATCTGCTATCTAATGTCTGTCTCTAGTGATTTTGTGTTGTTTGTACAATTCTTCCTAAGTTTGGGGGTAAGAATCCCAGAAAGTATATAGAGAGCAGAACTTACTCATCTATTAGATATGACGTAACAGAGTTTCTTATAAATGCCGAGTTAGTTACTCTTGAATGGTTAATAAATTACTGCCATTGGTGTCATGTTAATGCATCATGTTTTCGTACCTGTGTGGTCTAATTACTGCGCCTTCAGTAATATGTTAGTATATGCTGCAGATACCAAAATGGTATTTCTGCTTACCAATAATTTACCCTTTAAATGACGTGTTAGCAGTAAATAATAATTTTACTTGTATCGGATTAATATGTGAGATTCAATACCTCATGTATTCAATATAAATTAAATCGTAACAGAGTGCCTTATGGATACCGAGTTAGTTATTCATAAATGGCTAATAGATTGCTGCCATTAGTATAATGCTAGTGCATCTGATTTAGTACCAATGTGGTTAAATTTCTGCGCCTTTAATAATGTGTTGGTGTATGCTGCAGATACCAGAATGGTATTTCTGCTAGCCGAGTATTTAACCTTAAAATGCTGTGTTAGCAGTAGGTGATTAGTTTGCTTGTATCAGATTAAATTGTGAGGTTCAGTGCTCATTGGAGAACATAATCAATAAAGTATTGTATGTCAATAGTTAAGTTTCATGTGTATATGGTTTCCGACATGCAAGGAGTAAACTGTCTTGAGATTTTGAACAGGTTCTCCTATTAATATACAAGCTTGAGTTTGTGTCATGAGTATATAATTGATTCGTGAGTGCTAGCTCGATTATTATGTATGTATATATATATATATATATATATATATATTTGCAGGTGTGGTAGGAGGATTTCTATTGGCTCCCTTGTAAGTATCTCTTTACAATGTGGTGCAGTGTTAACATAACAGTGGTAACATAAGCATAACAATAAACCATAATTCCAAAGATTATATAGCCAAAACAATAACAATATAAAAAAAACAGAACATTTATCTCAACCTAAAATAAGGCCAAAAGAGAATAAAATAAACAGGGTTTGCATAGTGCAAGGGTCAATTTAAAAAAAATAATATAATTGTCATATAAGTTCAGTCAATCTCTTGACTCGTACTCATCTCATTTGACTGATGCAGTATACAAAAAAATATATTTTATACTTACAACGATCATCAGTGCTGAAAGTACCAAACTAAGGGTGGAAGGTTCCGGTTCCGGTGGGAGGAGCTAGCGCAGCACGTGGAATGCTGAGTGCTGCTGCGGAGAGCTCGAATTGCACCAACCCCGGCTTCTGGCCCGTTGCTGCAGGCTATCCGCCTGCCTAGGGCGCTTGCACTAGATTACCGGTGCACAGCTCGGAGACCCGGAACAAGCCATTCGGCTCGGTCGCTGGAGCCGACACGTAGTACCGCTGTCTCTGCCGCTACTACTAAGACCACTGCTCGCCTGGAGGCCCGCCGCAAGAATTAGCCGTGGTGGCTTCACAGAAAGTTCCGCTGGAAACAAGCACTGTACGGGAGGCCGACAAGGTGAGCAGTACTCCTCGGCGGAGGGAAGGAGCAGAAGCTTACAGAAACCCCCTGGTTACGGGTAAGACAGCACTGGATAAGGCCTTTCCTGGTAAAGACCGAGGTAATACGCAGAGGACACGTTTGGGGAAAGCCCCCAAAGTTGATATATCACGGCTTACCAACTCCCTGCGCTATCCGATCTACAGACTGTAAGTAGAGACTTTGGTACCTATAATTGAGTGATCTACAACCTGCAAAGCAGAGACTTGGGTACTTATA
Source organism: Bombina bombina (assembly GCF_027579735.1). NCBI lineage: Eukaryota > Metazoa > Chordata > Amphibia > Anura > Bombinatoridae > Bombina > Bombina bombina. The sequence continues at coordinate 786,244,896 of NC_069503.1, read as the reverse complement.
ATCGAGGCTGGAAAAGTTTTCAGAACTTTCAGAGTTACCTTGCATCACAATCCTCTTAATCAAAAAGGCTCCCGCACACAAGTAAATCTCTCCCTAAAAGGTAATCCAAGGGAAGGGGAATGCTTACGCTAAGAGCAGGAAATAAAGGGGGAAAATTAGGGAGAAAAACCCTTTATTGACTCTCATAATATCCACTGTTGGGACTCACATCCCTGCTACCGCTGTATAAATTGTAGGGCACAGGTTCTCACCCCCTTTCCTCCTGGTAATAACTCTGACACAGTAGTCTATAGTGCTGATACACTTCTAAAACACGCTAGTAAGCCGTGCCCTGGATCCCTAATTGTGAGGGCTTAAGGAAGAATGCCACATACCCGTAAAACAGATCCCACTACAATACCCCGCAAGTAATTAAGAATTGGACTCCCAAGGACATGTCCCTTGAACATATTCCCCAGAATTAAAGGGAAACGAAACGGAAAGGGGGAAGGGAAGAGAAAAGAAGGAGGAAAAAAGGGAAAATCTGTCGAAAAGTGTATCTAACATCTCTATAGCAATAGGCATATGGTTAAAGAGAGGATAGGTGTTTTTTTGTTTTTTTTGCAGTGTTCTGTTTTTCTTGCAAATGATCCTGTCTAGCCTGATATAGTTTAACACTGATGTCTGCTGAATATGGTATCCTCTGGTAATATGTGAAGGAATATAGACCTTATGTTAAATGTTACAGGAGCGAAAGAAGGAGGTCCCTGATGAATTCTCACTGTTACTTATAAATGGTATCTGTTTACTACATGGTAGCACTATTCAGTGTTACCAGATTGGGTGGTAAACGAGTAAACTGAGGTGTCAATAGGACATATAAGAGCTTAACATAAAGTGTATAGACATGTTTGATTTGTAGAACCTGTTTGTGTTATCTGTATAACAGTAGTACCCTCCTTGAAAGGGGGGAGAAGGAGAAGGGAAAAGGAAAAAGGAACCTTACACACTATTACACTTAAACTTGCCTTGTTGGGCGACATGATTGGCTAGGAAGACACTTGCTGCACTTTTTTTTTTTTCTTTTTTTTTTTTTTCTTTTTCTTTTCCCTGCACTAAGGATATCTGCATGATCACACTTGCACTGGGCAGAGATTCAGTAATATCACTACACTACAATCACCACTTCACTTAAACACTGGAATTTAAGGGGCTATGCCCGCCCCGTTTTATAATTAAATTCCCTCCCTGCACTTTTTTTTTTCCTTTTCTATGAGATTAAATGCACATGGATAAATTTATCACAAACTTTAAAGCTAACTCGCCAATCATGCTCCCCAAACCGAAAGACAAAAAAACACGCACATCTGATGCACATCTAGACACGGTAAATGAACCAACATTACATAGACTTGATACTCAACCATTAGTTAATCAGATGTCGGATCTCTTTCTACCACAATTTGAGTTGTTAAAAACTCAAATGACTGACATAATGTCAGAATTTAAACAGTTTTCTAACCGACTCACAGAAGTTGAAAATAGGGTATCGGTAAATGAGGATACACTATATAAGCAGGAACAAAATATAGATGCAAACACTAAAACCCTGAAAGTGCTCCAAGCAAAAATGCATGAGTTAGAAGATCGCTCGAGGCGTAATAACCTCAAAATAATTGGCCTCCCCGACAACGGGGATTACGCAGATCTAATTCACTTCTCAAATACAACTCTCCCCATGGCTGTCGGTATCTTACAGAAAGATATACCAACACCAGTAGAAAGGGCACATAGGCTGGGGCCAATTAGGGATGCCATAAATGATAAGAATTATAACAGACCAGTAATGATTAAATATCTTAACTTTCAGGATAAGATGAATATCTTAAAACTTTATAGAAAGATGGAGAATTTATATATTGACCAAAGTAAAGTTTTAATTTTTCAAGACTATTCCAGTGAGACTGCCTCTAAAAGAAAAGAGTTAGCCCCGTACTGTACCAAACTGATCAATGCTGGCTTCAAAGCTAGACTCATTTACCCTGCTAAAATTATAATAGAGGAACAAGATGGTAAATGTACCCTTAACAATGTGTTAGAAGCCAGGGAATTTTGTAAAAATAAGAAAATTATCTGGTAAAAAATGCAGATAAGGATAAGTCATATTAGAAGCATACACGAGTACTATGTGTTTTTTTACTTTTAAATTGTGTGTTAGCCGGCTGCGGCTAATAATGCTGACCTGTTTTGAGATGTCTAAATCAGCAACTCACCTGCATCGCAGGGACTTGAGTGTTGTTTTTTGCTCCTCTTTTTTGTCTTTTTTGTTTGAATTTTTCCTTTTTTTTTTTTTTTTTTTTTTTTTTCCTCTCTCTCTCCTCTTTCTTTTTTTTTTTCTTCTTTTTTTCGTTCTCTCCCCCTCTCCCCCTTGCCCTCTCTCTCCCCCACAGTTCATCTCATCTGTCTTGGCCTGCCCCCTTACTGTTATGGATACGGTATATCACTACTTTTCCTCTGACCCCCCAGCACAATGATAGATAAATTAAAATATCTTTCTTGGAACGTTGGCGGAATAACATCTCCTAGTAAAAGGAAAATAATTATCAAACAACTTGCTAGATATAAACCAGATATTGCTTGGCTACAGGAGACACATCTAAAGAGAGTAGAGATGGAGAAGTTTAAATGTAAATGGATAGGTAAGGTCATCTCTTCAGATTGCTCCAGGAGAAAGAAAGGGGTCGCTTTTCTTATTAATAAAAATTTACAATATAGTATTCAGAATATTCAAATTGATACACATGACAGGTGGTTAATCTTACACATTGAGATTGCTGGGGTTCGATATGTCCTGTGCAATATATATGGGCCCAATAATATAGACCAGGCTTTCTGGGACGATATCATTATCAAACTGTCACCCAACATAGACCAGAAAATTATAGTGGCGGGCGACTTCAATCTGACCCCTATGTCTGTCCTTGATAGATTTACCCCTAAACAGTACACCCCTCCTCTTAAAAAAATGCGCTTATTCTGTCAGATCTGTAAAAATCTTAAACTACATGATATTTGGCGTATCCAACACCCTGATACTAAATTATACACCTGCGAATCTAAATCGCATAGATCTTTCTCCCGGATTGATTTTTTTTTAATTTCCAGTCCTCTTCTTAAAGTCAGAAGTAAAGCTCAGATAAATGACATTGTAATTACTGATCATGCTATAATTTCTCTCGAAATGGAACTCCAGCCCCCTCTAGTAGAAGCAACTAACAATTTCTATTTCCCCAAACACCTAATAAACAATATTCCGTTCCAACACTGGTTACGTCATAAATGGCAAGAATATAGTTCCGACAATTACCTGCATGCAGATAAACCAGAAATTTTTTGGGAAGCTGCAAAGGCATTCCTACGGGGACAGATTAAAGCCTATATGGTTTTAGCCAAAAAGAAATACATTGCACGCGAACTACAGCTATCAAATACAGTCACGAACGCCTATAGAAACTACGTAATTACACCACTAAAGAAATTTTGGGACAAATATAAGATGGCTAGGCAAGATAGGGACCTTTTCTTAAAATCCAAGTTGACCATGGAAGAAATTAGAATGAATGCCCTCTATACAGGACATTACGGTAAATCTGCAAAATATCTTGCCAGACTTGATAAAGTTAGGAAAAAGAATAATACTATTGAGCAGTTAGTAGTGGGTGGTAAGAACCATACAGCATTGGCGGACATTAAAAATGTCTTCTTTGATTATTATCAAAAGATATATACTGCCAAAACAACTGACCCAAAGGACAGTGTGAGGTTCTGGAATAATATCTCATGTCCAACAGTCTCCCCTGACCAGATAGAAGCAATGAATCTTCCCATAACAACTCTGGAAGTTACAAAAGCCTTAGAGGAAGCTAAACTAGGTAAGGCCCCCGGCCCAGATCAATTACCTGCCGAGTTTTATAGATTACTTAAAGATGAGATTGTACCTATCCTCACCTCGCTGTTTAATGAGTATTATGTCAAAAAAAAGGCCATGTCCAGATTCTTCTCGGCGTCAATCATCACCCTTATTCTTAAAAAGAATAAAGATCCTTCAGACCCTGGCTCATATAGACCGATTTCTCTACTGAATGTAGACTATAAACTGCTCACAACTATCATTGCTAACAGACTTAAAAATGTATTACAGGAGATTATCCACCCAGATCAGTCAGGCTTTATGATGGGCAGATCTCCAACAAAAAATATTCGTAGAACATATATGATTCTTGAACATTTATGGAATAAACTCCATGAAAACAAAGTAGCATGTAAACAAGATTTTGCCCTGGTGATGATTGACGCCGAGAAGGCTTTTGATTCTATTATTTGGCAACACCTCCACAATGCCTTGTTCAACTTTGGTTTTTCTGGAAACATAACCCATTTTGTCAAAGCCATTTATAATTTTCCCATCTCCACGATACTGGTTAACGGTAGACAAACCGCGCCTCTTAAACTAGAAAAAGGGACTCGACAGGGCTGCCCCCTTTCCCCCCTGCTTTTTAACATAGCAATAGAACCTATGGCAATATATCTTCGCAAAGAAATCTCAGGCATAAAATTGGGCTCCCAAATGTGTGTACTCTCCCTATATGCCGATGATCTACTACTCTATTTTAAAAACACTAAAAGAAACATCCCAAAAGCCCTCGAAATTCTAGAACAGTTTAGTCTAATATCCGGCTATAAAGTAAATACTCTTAAATCAGAGATATTATGGGTTCATAAACACAAGGAGAGCTTCCACCAACATAATTTCAGAGAAGCGGAAAGTTTTAGATACTTAGGAATCCAATTACATAGAGATCCTGCGCTATGGTATAAACTTAACTATACAGCTTTCTTTGCTAATATTACATCTAGAATACATCGTTGGTCCTTATTTCCACTCTCACTAACCGCAAAAATAATGCTTATTAAATCTATTCTTTTTCCTCAGTTACTGTATATAATGAACAATCTGCCGCTATTCATTCTGGACAAAGACATTAAGTTTTTTAATAGCGCGTGTGCAGATCTTATCTGGAACAAAGGTAGACACTTGCTCTCTATTAGAAAGCTCTCCCAAGCTAAGAAATTTGGAGGCCTCGCATTCCCGGATATTAAGACTTATAATATAGCCATATTGGCACGATTTGGAGTAGACTGGCTACTAGCTGCCGACTATCTAACAAATAGTAACGCGGAGGAGGAGCTTATTAAGCCATTCTCCCTTATAGCGACCTTACATTGTCCCCATAGACGACTCCCTGAAAAAATTAAATCACTAGCCAGTATCTCTAATATTGTTAAAGCATGGCAGCAACTTTGTTCACGGCTAACGATTAACTTTCATATATCCAGCTTCCTTCCTATCATAGGTAACCCAGAGTTTGAGCCAGGATTTCAATACGCAATATATGATGGCTGGGCTAGTAAAGGCCTAATATTGATAGCACAATTATTAGATGAGGGATGGGGGGTACGCACGTTTGAGAATATTGCTACACAGTATAATATCTCGAACAAATCCTTCTATGCATATCTGCAGATCCGTCATTTTATCCAGGAAAAGCTGCAGATGGGGCCCTGGCCAGGGAAATACGATAGGGTTGGAGATTATATTAACGCATATAGTCAGGGGAAGCACTCAATCTCGCTATTGTACAATATATTGCTCGCAAAACAAGGCCAGTTAATTATGGAACAATGTTCAGCATACTGGGCTAGACGTCTTGATGAAATTAATGATGAAATAATTAATAAAAGCATTAAATGGGTGAACGACGCACCCCTTCCTTTCTCCTGGAAGGAATCTCATCTAAAACTTCTTAATAACGCATACATTTCACCTAAAAGACATGCCCGCTGGTCACCAGAAACGCAAGGACAGTGCTATAAATGTAAATCTCCTCTTGCAAATTTATTTCACTGTTTTTGGTACTGTCCAAAAATAAATCAGCTCTGGCGCAAAGTAAATTATTGGTTAAATAAGAATATACAGGAGCCCATTTCATTTGATCTAAACAAAATCTTTTTTATGGTATCAGAACCAGTATCCCATAACCTAGCAAATACCATTATTTTAATAGTTAGGAATCTAATATTAAAAAATTGGAAAAACAATAAAACCCCACCTTTTAGTCTATTTCTCCAAGCGGTTAAAACACAAATTATGTTCGAGCAACTTAATGTCTCCAACATCAGCGAGAAACAAATTCAACGATTCTTTAACAAATGGCTGAAAGTAATACAGACCTACCCGCTTCCTACACAATACATACTTACCAAAGCATTTCAGAAATCTGTATATTTTGAAGGCTTAATTTTACGCAATATATTCCCTGTATCCTGGTATTAATAACCCCTCGTATATGATTTGGGGGACAGGGGGAGGGGGACGTCGGAGTAGAGAATCACATCTTCCCCCTTCCTTTTTTTTTTTTTTTCTCTTCTTCTTCTTCTTTTTCTTTTATCTGTTTTTCAAGATTTATTTATGAGAAAAGAATGCCAGCAAGATATTGAGAATATGTAAATATACAGTTGTATGTTATATGTTTCAAGATATGTATAATTATTTTCATTTGCTGTTTATATTTTTTTTTCTCCCAAGCATGTATTTTGTTTTTGATGGCTGACTTGAAAATAAATATTTAAAAAAAAAAAAAAAAAAGGGTGCTGCCCTTAAACAAGTACCTGAGGATTTCTAGGGTGTCCATAAAGTCCTATCCCCCCCACTGTTTTGTGGGTAAAAGAAAAACATACATAGTCCTTACAGTAGCCGTTCTTTTCTCAATTCCGGTCAGAGTCCAGTGTTGTTGGTGAAGGTTGCGATTTTGATTGGAGAGGTCTAGTAAGAGTTTGCCATTTTTCTTGATGGGTATGCTGCCTCTTTGGAATACTTTGTGAGTGGGTGGTAGAGGGATCATTGTCGGGCGAAGGGTCTAGCCCTATCTCGCCGCAAAATGAAGCAATGTCCTCTGGAGCTTTGCAAATTATTCTTTTACTTCCCATGATCACCATTAGTTGTGTGGGGAATCCCCAACGGTATGGTATCCTCTTGGCTCTCAATATGGAAGTTAGTGGGGCAAATTCCTTCCTACGTTGGAGGGTTCTTGTAGAAAGGTCCTGATAGAACTGGAGAACACTGCCTCTGAATTTTTTGGGTTGATTTTTCCTGGATTGATTAAGGATCATTTTCTTTTCTTGGAATATTAAAAATCTTATGATTATATCCCTGGGTGGAGCGTTGTCAGGCGGTTTTGGCATCAGAGCTCTATGCGCCAATTCCTCTCTGAGACAGGTTCCAAAAATGTCGGTAAATATCCTGTTTAGAGGCTAGATTAGTTAGCACTGAGGGCTAGATCTGCATGTCGCTTATTGGAGGCTGTGATACTGGGTCTTATATCAAGGGTGAAGACCCATTCTTCCCTTTATTTGTGCTGCTTTGCGGCGAGACAGGATGTTTCATGTTGGTAAAATAAGCAGGCATTTTGTCTGCATGTCCACCATGCGGTATAGTAGTGTTATAATATCAGTAGCAATTAACTCTCCATGGTATTGTTATACAGGAAAAGCTCCCCTTCTCTATGTTATATAAAAGTCTGTGTTATGGGTTCAGAGTTCCAATCTCTTATTGCCAAGAATGTTTCCTCTTTTATCTGTGCCACGTTCCACAGAGTTAGGATAAATTTTAGCATGTAATGCTGGTCTTGTCAGATGGTAACTCTTCTTTTATACAGAGAAATATGTTATGTTTTATTCCCCTTTTTTTCTTTATGGTTTAGGACTCTGTACAATTATAGCAAAGTCTATATTAAAAAAGTTAATGTGAGCTGCAGCTCTCTTTGGTTACCCTTGCTGTGGCTGTAGGGGCTTTCCCTCACTTTTTAAATAACTTTTGCGTGTTAGCGTTATTTCAGCTTATGGGCAAGTATGGCTCCCGTGTAGGGAGAGAATGTATCTCCTGTATAGTTGCAGTCTCACCTTTCTCCCCTCTGGTATATTTTCTCTGTGGAGTCTAAGGTTGCTCCACGTGTAGGCTGATCGGCAGAATTAAAATGGCGCTTGTCAGTATCCTAGATAGGAGCGGTCCCTACTGCTGCATGTCTGAGCCGGTTCCAAAAACTGCACCCAAGTGAGGACCTTGTTGTTAGGATTCAGCTGGCGTGTCTTGTATACACCTCAATCGGGTCATGCTGCCGAGGAGAGTAGTTGATTTTGACCTGTTTGCGGAGCTCCAGTATTACGCCGGGATGATACTATCGGGATGATTGACACCCCCTGCTAGTGGCTGATTGGCCGTGAAGGTGCTGGGGGAGGCATTGCACAAACATTTCACAAGAAATGATTGTGCAATGATAAATGCCAACAGCGAATCATGTTTGCCCACCTGCCATATCATAAATCGGCCCCTATGTCCAATCATAAAGCCAATAATGGTATTTTTTCCATTTCCTCTCATTCCACAATGCAAATGCAAAATAGTGCAATCAAGTTTGACTCTTCATATAATTCCATGCCACTTCAATGAGTATTACTCATGTGATTAGGAGCTTTCTGGCAAAACTCAAGCCAATACAGCAGTGTTATGTTTGGCACATAACCAGCTACACTCTCGGCATATGTAGAAATGGTTTAATTATTAAAAACACATACAGAACTCGCCAAATACAATTTAATTACAGATTTTATTAACGCATATAATACTATTAGCTAGGTGGTGCATCAATTTATCAATTTTAATTTAAACTGATGAAACAACTATTTATAGAGCACTATGATGTTAAATTGGATGTACTTAATAGACTTAACCCTTTTTTGAAAAAAAATATATATTAATAAAACAAAACAAAAAAAAAAAAAATATATATATATATATATATATATATACAGGGAGTGCAGAATTATTGAATTATTAGGCAAGTTGTATTTTTGAGGATTAATTTTATTATTGAACAACAACCATGTTCTCAATGAACCCAAAAAACTCATTAATATCAAAGCTGAATAGTTTTGGTAGTAGTTTTTAGTTTGTTTTTAGTTATAGCTATTTTAGGGGGATATCTGTGTGTGCAGGTGACTATTACTGTGCATAATTATTAGGCAACTTAACAAAAAACAAATATATACCCATTTCAATTATTTATTTTTACCAGTGAAACCAATATAAAATCTCAACATTCACAAATATATATTTCTGACATTCAAAAACAAAACAAAAACAAATCAGTGACAATATAGCCACCTTTCTTTGCAAGGACACTCAAAAGCCTGCCATCCATGGATTCTTTCAGTGTTTTGATCTGTTCACCATCAACATTGCGTGCAGCAGCAACCACAGCCTCCCAGACACTGTTCAGAGAGGTGTTCTGTTTTCCCTCCTTGTAAATCTCACATTTGATGATGGACCACAGGTTCTCAATGGGGTTCAGATCAGGTGAACAAGGAGGCCATGTCATTAGATTTTCTTCTTTTATACCCTTTCTTGCCAGCCACGCTGTGGAGTACTTGGACGCGTGTGATGGAGCATTGTCCTGCATGAAAATCATGTTTTTCTTGAAGGATGCAGACTTCTTCCTGTACCACTGCTTGAAGAAGGTGTCTTCCACAAACTGGCAGTAGGACTGGGAGTTGAGCTTGACTCCATCCTCAACCCGAAAAGGCCCCACAAGCTCATCTTTGATGATACCAGCCCAAACCAGTACTCCACCTCCACCTTGCTGGCGTCTGAGTCGGACTGGAGCTCTCTGCCCTTTACCAATCCAGCCACGGGCCCATCCATCTGGCCCATCAAGACTCACTCTCATTTCATCAGTCCATAAAACCTTAGAAAAATCAGTCTTGAGATATTTCTTGGCCCAGTCTTGACGTTTCAGCTTGTGCGTCTTGTTCAGTGGTGGTCGTCTTTCAGCCTTTCTTACCTTGGCCATGTCTCTGAGTATTGCACACCTTGTGCTTTTGGGCACTCCAGTGATGTTGCAGCTCTGAAATATGGCCAAACTGGTGGCAAGTGGCATCTTGGCAGCTGCACGCTTGACTTTTCTCAGTTCATGGGCAGTTATTTTGCGCCTTGGTTTTTCCACACGCTTCTTGCGACCCTGTTGACTATTTTGAATGAAACGCTTGATTGTTCGATGATCACGCTTCAGAAGCTTTGCAATTTTAAGAGTGCTGCATCCCTCTGCAAGATATCTCACTATTTTTTACTTTTCTGAGCCTGTCAAGTCCTTCTTTTGACCCATTTTGCCAAAGGAAAGGAAGTTGCCTAATAATTATGCACACCTGATATAGGGTGTTGATGTCATTAGACCACACCCCTTCTCATTACAGAGATGCACATCACCTAATATGCTTAATTGGTAGCAGGCTTTCGAGCCTATACAGCTTGGAGTAAGACAACATGCATAAAGAGGATGATGTGGTCAAAATACTCATTTGCCTAATAATTCTGCACACAGTGTATATATATATATATATATACACTCCAAAGAAATAACTTGCACCCGGTTTCTTCAATAAGGATGTTACCACTTTATTCACATATTGTGGTGCACTTCACATCCAAAAACATCCAACATTTCGTTCCTCCACCTGGGACCTTTATCAAGGATACAACACAAACTAAACACCCACCTTAAATAGTATTCCACATAGGGATCTATACACACTTCTCATCTGAAAATCACCAAACAGGAACAGCAGGCACCAACTTCCTGTGATGACATAATCACAAAATTAACAAAAAAACTTAAAGTAAAGTTTAGAAAAAAGTACTGAAACAAATTTCCACATCAAAATAAACATCAGGAGGACTAAATCACATCCTTGTGAGACATATTCTATGCATAGATCATCAAAAAATAAAAAAATGATAAAAAATTATCCCTAGGTTATTTACATATATAGAAACAAAGTAACAAAAACACAGCACTCACTTATTGCAAAGCACGGAGAGGGCTTACCATGCCCAGCACAATCATAGAGAATGCAAGAGTTCTCCAGCTGGTGCAAAATCCAAGACCTTTATTGTGCAAAGTGGGGTACAAAATAGCTACGTTTCAGGCACACAATTAGCCCTTTTTCAAGCTTGACAAAATGTGAATACAACAGCATTTAAATAACCCTAATGGCGCCAAACAATTGTGGTAAAAAAATGAACACATTGCCATCTAGTGGAGAATTGTTATATTATGTATATATATATTTTTTAAAAAATATGTTCAGTGAATTTGATAGTGATAATCAATAAATGTTATGTTAAGTGCAAACATCAAGTATTTTCATCTCATGATACATTAAAAAATAATCTAAAATTATTATACAAAAATTTGATCTCATAATAAGACCACAATACATTCTTAATTTAAAAATCTTATATGTGTAAAAACTAGAAAATACTTAAAAATATTTCAGTAGATACACATATGTATAAGTCAATAAGGATACTCAATAAGTGCACTAAATGCATATATATGAAGAAGACAGAGCTACGTAACTAGTCTCTATTAAAAGTTACTAAAACTGCTTTATTTGTCCACCCCCGTGCCTTACATCTTGCCAAGTGGAGGACCGAGTACTGGCTGCTGCATTTTGGTTGAAAGAGGGAGCAGGGCTCTCACATGCAGGACTTTAACATCGGTCCTGGTCCACGGAAGGAAAAAGGCAAAGGAGAGGCGCGAATGGCGCCATATTAGGAGCAACACCACAGACCTATTGAAACCAGCCTACGAATAAACCCGGTACTTTGCAAGAGGGTAAGACAGCCTTGTTGGCGACCACATCCATCTCTATAGGCCTAACACATTCTGTCTTCGTTCCGGTGACCTGCCATACACGTGGGGCTTAGATTCTGTGGGCCGTGCAAAGTGCACGGATGAGGGAAGGTAAAGGAGAGTACTCTAGCTAACCATTTACTGTGGCCTACTCCAAAAGAGACTATGCCTTATTATTGTGCTATCGCATGATGATTAGTTTTTTCATGGATTGGTATTTACCGTATACTTCAGATTGTTTTATGATCTGCGCACTTTTTCTCTACACGTAACCCTTCTGTGTGTGGTGCCTGCTATTTTTTTGCTTCCTTGAACAGTTACAGATACTGGATTACATATTAGAACTTGATCTAAGGCTCCAGACATAATAATCCAACCGCTGTTCAACGCTTTCATGTACCTCAGTTTTGCCTGTGGTCTCACAGTATAATTTCTGGCAAGTCGACATACACGTGGGGCCTAAACTGTGTGGGTCACGCAAAGCACCCGGCTGAGAGAAGGTAAAAAGGGACACTTCAGTTAGCTATTGCCTGTCGCCCACTTCTAAAAGAGACTATACATGGTTAATGTGCTTTCACATGGAGATCTGGCTTTCACATGGAGATCTGGCTTCATGGATTGGTATTTACCGTATATGTTAAACTGTGCTGTGGCCTGCACACTATGGGCGCCATGTACTAAGCTTCGAAGTGACCGTCCGTCTGTATTTCTGCGTCAAAATTCGCTCACGATCTGCTTCTCGTATGTACCAATCTGCGATCTGGTCGAAAAACCACTATTTTCATCAGTGATCGTAATTTTACGCAACTGATCGTTCCAAAGCCTTTTTCCACTTACTACATGTTCGATCGCACGTAAATTCGCTGTAATCGGAAATTATGAATGTTACAACTAATCCGTCCGCTCCAACTTTCACTGTAACTTCACGTGATTTGCTTCGCGACCATTTAGGTAGCGAATACAATAGAAAACTATAGGGCGTCTCAACCTGACGCCAGGTAGAAGTACTTAAGTGAAAGGACTAGACTACTATTGTAGCATTATTGGTTTTTGGATCACTGAATGAAGATGGAGACACTTTTACACATGTTTCTTTTCCGATTAATTCAATTACGAGGAAGAAGGGCTATACAGGCACCGGTTGACAACTTGCAAAGAAGGAGAGGTAGAAGAATCAGAGTCCCTAGAGTTTTCCTTCCACGTATGGGTTTGGAAAGCATTTCTGATCGAGAGATTATCCAGAGATTCCGTTTGGACAGAGAAGCTATTATGGAACTTTACTATGAAATAGCAGAATACCTGGAACCTATGACAGCGCGTTCACAAGCCATACCCGGACTATTAAAACTGTTGGCAGCCTTACACTTTTTTGCCACCGGTTCATTCCAAGCTGTGTCTAGCGTTATAATTGGCATCAGCCAGTCTGCTTTTTCGAGGCACCTAACCAAAGTTATTGATGCTTTGATGGTCGTCTTTCCAAGCTACGTGTGCCTTCCAGCGACTCCAGAAGAGTGGCAATCTGTGAAGTCTAATTTTTATAGAATGGCCGGAATGCCCAATGTACTTGGAGCCATCGATTGCACCCATGTTGCAGTCAAACCATCCCGAGAACGTGAGGAAGTTTTCCGGAACAGAAAACAGTACCATTCCCTCAATGTTCAGATGGTGTGTGACCATAACATGAAAATAATCAGTGTCCGTTCCAACTTCCCTGGATCCTGCCATGATTCGTATATCCTGCGTCAGTCTGGGTTATATCGGAAGTTTGAGGAGGGAGAGATGCCTGAAGGATGGCTGTTAGGTAATTATATTATGTGATGTTATGTTACAGTATTATTATAATTGTCAAACGTAGTTTATGTCATGCATTGTGATGATAGATTTAACTAAAAAACATAGTTAATTCTCATTGAAATTATCGTCTTTATCATCTTTGAAATGTTAATACTTTTTAATTTTTTTCATAGGGGACGCTGGTTATTTCAGTAGAGAATGGTTATTCACACCCTATAACAATCCTCGAAGAAGATGTGAGGTGAAATTCAACGAGGCACACAGATCCACCCGAGGAATCATCGAGAGAGCATTTGGATTGTTAAAAATGCGCTTTCGTTGTCTTGACCACTCAGGTGGTGTCATGCAGTATGCTCCCGAGAAGGTTGCAAAAATTATTCTTGTATGCTGCATTCTCCATAACATTGCAATAAGAAGAGGAATTGAAATTGATGATGAAGAAGAAATATCATTTGAGAACTTCCCTGAGGTCATCTGTAATGATGCACCAACAAGACAGGCCATTAATGCCAAAAATTATGTTGCAGAGAACTATTTTAAGGATTGATTTCATCAAAAGATTGTAATCACAGGACTTCTATATTTTGGTCTTTTGAATAAAAAACTAAATTTTCACTTTCTGAATAAAATCTTTTTTTTTTCATCATATACTTGTGTGATTTTTTATTTGTTTTTATTTTTATAAGTTAACAAATTATAATAAACGGTGACATTGGATATTGTTTTTTAATAAAACTTTAATTTTTACTTAAAACCAACATATTGCACAATAACTATATAAACCAAATAATCATAAAGATCTATAATTATATGACTGTCCTACATAACAAAAAAAACCTACACTACACTATTGATAACTATATTACACAATAAAATATATACATCAAACTTCATTTACATTTATCATTATTTGAGAATGGCAATAAATAATACAACTTTTTTATAATTGTATCCAAAGAATTCTAACAATTTAGCAAATATACAATAATGTTGCATAGAGACAGTAAATAACGCGATATTGAGAACATTTTGGGATTTGACACACCCATCTAGAAAGTTGCTATGGGACCAGGGAGGATGAAGAGAATTGCACCTTTCACATCTGGGGAAATGATAATTCTAGTGTATGTAATGGATAGATATTTTCCCAAACGCTTAGGGGGTGTCCGGGGGGTCATTCAAGATGAAAGGGACAAAACTATTTATGAAATGATACGCAGAATGTATCGTGTATCAAAAATTAAAAGGACCAGGCGTCAATGTTTGAGACGATACAGTGATGTTAAACGTCGAGAACCACTATATTACCAATCTATTAGGAGCCTTTTAAGGACATGTAAGTTTATAAAATTGTTATTCTTTTAAATTATAAATTCTATGCAAAGTTCATCATCAATATGAGAACTGAAATTATAATTAGGTTTCAGTGTACCATAGTGATCACTTTCATGTCCATACTGTTTCTTACTGGTATATAATTTAGTTATTCTTTTACATTATAAATTCTATGCAAAGTTCAAGATCAATATGAGATCTGAAATTATTATTAGGTTTCAGTGTACCATAGTGATCACTTTCATGTCCATACTGTTTCTTACTGGTATATAATTTAGTTATTCTTTTACATTATAAATTCTATGCAACGTTCAAGATCAATATGAGATCTGAAATTATAATTAGGTTTCAGTGTACCATAGTGATCACTTTCATGTCCATACTGTTTCTTACTGGTATATAATTTAGTTATTCTTTTACATTATAAATTCTATGCAAAGTTCAAGATCAATATGAGATCTGAAATTATAATTAGGTTTCAGTGTACCATAGTGATCACTTTCATGTCCATACTGTTTCTTACTGGTATATAATTTAGTTATTCTTTTAAATTATAAATTCTATGCAAAGTTCATCATCAATATGAGAACTGAAATTATAATTAGGTTTCAGTGTACCATAGTGATCACTTACATGTCCATACTGTTTCTTACTGGTATATAATTTAGTTATTCTTTTACATTATAAATTCTATGCAAAGTTCATCATCAATATGAGAACTGAAAGAATAAATAGGTGTACCATATCACTTTCATGTCCATTCTAAATTAAAACAAATTCAAACACTATAAACATTCTAACACACGAAAATTGAAAACTTTATTATATAACACATTTTAAAACTAAGAAAATTTAAACAAACATATGTACAAATTTTCTATTTCAGATAAGAAGAAAGAAAATATTTGTGGTGCTCCTCCTCCACGTTATGTAAGGCCTATTCTAAATTTGACACCTAGAAGTGAGGCTAGATCCCCACCCTTGCCACTGTCTTTGCTTGACAGACAATTGTCCCCACAGAAAGGAGGGTCAGGCACCTAACTGTCGTTCATACACCTCAAGGTACAATAGAACCATGGTTACATATCTATAGTTATACAACTGTTAAATTTAATCATGATTAGCTTGTTGTGTAATTTACAGAAACCAATAAAAGAGTGATGAAAAAGAAGAAAACAAGGTTCACAAGAATAATACAAATATCTTCTACAGAAGGTATTTTCTTATATTTTGTACCATTAGCATTTTTCAACTTACAATTTTTTATATAGAATTCCTTATTAATCTTTCATAGATAGTGACAATGAAGCAAATAATGCTCCTGAAAGGATGTCATTCACTTCATCCTCAATTCAACTAGGTAATTGTTTATTAATTTTTTGATTTACTATATTATAGCTTATAGTCAAATCAATACCAAAATATATACCTCGATTTTTAAATATATATTTCAGATGCAAGTAGTGAGAAAAACTCAACCAATATTTCTGATATTGATAACGACTGGGACATATCTATGGTTTCTAAATCTACACAGACAAGTAGATCTATGGATAATACCACCTCTAACCAAAATGGTAATACAATTTTGTTACCTGCTTATTAATAATCTGTTTTTATTTTAAACATGTTCTCATAATCCTTAATTTATTTTCTAATTTTTGTCCCTTCTCTAGATTCCAGTGTACCAGTTGTATCACAAGTTCAATCCTCTGTCTGTGAAGATATTAAACAAATAATGGATACTATAAAGAATTTAAATACACAGGTTCAGAATCTATACAATACTTATGTAGTGGAAAACAGATAATCAATGATTGCATTTTAAATAAAAAAAATGTTTTTTTTTTGTTTTTTTTTATTTGAGGCCTCTAAAATTGTCATATTTTGGTATGTTAAAAAGTTTATTCAAAACCCCAAAAAATACTGTATTGGCCGTGAGCACTTTTTTTTATAATGCCATTGTGATTCAATTTTGTTAATATTTTGGATGTAATAAAAATTATAATTGTTTCACTTAGATTTGTCTGTGTGTACAATACATTTTAAACCTTTAAAAGAAAATTAAATAAAAACAGGATAAACTTTAATAAAACTATGTACAAATAACAATATATTCTTCATCAACAAAAAACAATAATAATAACTTTAAAATTGTCCATAACAATGCACTAATTAAACCGTGGTCTTTTTGGATCTGGCGACTCTTGGCTCTGATGTCTATCTCTAATTAATTCTAACAAAGTTTGCATAGTGTTTTGAGCCATTCGCATGTTGTTTTCAGCTATTGTCAAGGCCCTGTTTATATGTAGGTTCCTTTCCCTGTCCATTTCTCTTTGCCAGTTAAAGATTTCACGGTCCAGTTCCAACCGTTGCTGGTTATAAGTGTCAAATCTTTCTAAATGTCCAGACAAAATTTCCTGGACCTGTCTACTGTCTGCTCTATATCCTCTGGCAAGATTTAACATTTCGTTAGGACCTGCATCTTCCAAAGGTGCCTGCTCTTGGACAATAGCTTGTGGTTGTTCCAATGGTTCAATTCCCTGTGCTTGAACTCCATGATCAGGTGGTGAATTTGTATTTTCCTCATCACTACGGGGGTTTATAACAGGCTCATGTATATCCAAATCCTGATCTTGTGCCATCTGTGTTAGGTCAGGAGTAAGGCTTCCACTTTCTGGCGATCTACCCTCTGGTGCTGGAACTGGAACAAGATTCAAAATCACCTCTCTTGATGAATCATCCTCCTCAGCGATATCTAAAAAAAAAAAAACAATTTAGCATTAATTTAAAAAAAAAAAGATGCAGATCGAAATTTATTCCAACATTAATGGTTAGAGATGTGACTATACAAGAGAAATGTATAGTGTCATGTTATACTGTCATTTTGGAATCTTACAATAAGATTAAATGCCTTCCTTACTACAACTGTTTGCATATAAAATACATCCATCTCACAGTATTACAGTTTGAATAACTATCAAAGTTTAAAAAGTTAAATTTTGTTTCTAACAAAATTATTTGCCTTGTCATCCTATATTTACTTTAAAAAAGTAACTTACCATCGAAAAGTGGTGCTGATTCGGTCACCATGGCTCTGAAGAGACGTCCAACATCTGCTGTAAAGATTAAAAATAAACATTAATATCTAATTTATAAACAAAAATTTAGAAGGTGTATATATAAGTGGTTTAAAGATACATACCAGAGCTTCTTCCAACAGCTATATCTGGTGTACTGCTCCTTACATCTGGAATAGTATCTGCAGACGATAGGCTGTGGCTGGTATTTGTAGTTGACCGTAAATATTGCCCATGTTGTTGTTGTCTTACGTTCAGAGGCTGAGAAGTTGAAGGACGTGGTCTCTGATGAAGAGGTAGATGGGGTATGGACAGATGCAGAGGTTGACGCTCTAACTGAACCACCTAGGAGTTAGTAAATAAAAATTGAAATTAATACAATCAATAAAATTAAAAGTTTATGTGCAATTTATGAAATGCTAATTAAAAGTTAAATGTACTCTCATTATAACATTTTCTACCTATGATTTGTATCTTGCTTTAATATACACAAATTAAAAGGTCTCTAAAAACATCTTTCTCAAATGATTCCAATAGAGAATACATTAAAAAATAAATGACTATTTACTACTATTATCTAATTTGCTTCATTCGTTAGTTCTCCTTTGTTGAAGAAATAGCAGCTACCGAGTATTTCAATATCAATATATGTTATTCAACAAAGAATATATACAAAATAAAGCAATCTAGATAATGAAAAAAAAACAAAAAAAAGGTGGGTTAAAATTGCATGCCCTTTCAAAATCAAACATTTGGGTTTCATTTTACTGTGCCATGTAGGCCTTATTTTTTAAAATACATTAAGCAATAGGAAAAAAAATTGGAGTATATTAGATAATTGAAAATGTTTTTTATGCTCCATCATGAATGCTTTATTTTTCGTTCACTGGAACTTTAAAAAAATAGATACAGAGAGAAGTAATGTAATTCATAAATCTGTTTTAAAGGAACGGTAAACCAGAAATTGTACAATCAAGATTCCGTTAACAGAATCCAATTTTGTAAAACATGAACGTAAGAGAAACAATTTTGGAGCAGACAAGTAAACAATATAAATATTAATTTATAAATTATAATTACCACGAATATCGCTATCACAGTCATCGGTTATGCCCTCAATGACCTCCGTGCCAAGCCTCTGTAAAACTTTTCTTTCAAAGTCTGTCAAATCTGCGACATAAGGTTGTCCGCCTCCAGTACCTCGAGCATATTGCTTTTCTTTGGCAATTTTGGATTTTGTTTGACGCTTGATATCGTTGAACCTTTTTTTGCAGGACTCGATATCTTTTTTAGTGGGTCCTTGAGCACTCACTGCGTCACTAATTTTCTCCCAAATAATCTTCTTACGAGGGCCTGGGGTTTGCTTGACTCGACTACCATAAATATTGTCATAATATTAGAGTACTAGATCAACAAGTACAACATTCTGTTGATGCGAGAAGTTAGGGTTGCTAGTCTTCTTAGAAGTAGCAGAATCTCCGGAGCAAGCCATCTTGTCAAAGTGAATACCGAAAAGTAAATAAACAATATTCTAAGATTTCTGGGAAAATGCACATTCTTATACATGTCAGCAGCCAGACGTTGCCGCTTGTCTGACGATTATGACACCTAGATCGTCACGTGGGTAAAGAACTAAGCCAATCAGGTCGCAGACTGCTTCTTAACTTTGCTCTTTCGCGCCAAACGAAGCTTCAAAGTTATCAATAATCCGATTGTCTTCGACACACAATAGACGCGAAATTTTACGGCTTGGTTTTTAGTACATTCATGTAACGAAGTGCCATCCGCATGGTGCGAATGCCGGCGGGTTATTTCGATACGGTCTGTGCGAAAAAATTGAAGCCTTAGTACATGGCGCCCTATACCTCTATGCACAACTCTTATGTGTGATGCCTGCCTTTTTGAACAGTTGCAGATACTAGGCTGTTTATTGGAATATACATTGACTCATTGTCTATTAACACCTCACTTACCATAAGATCTGCTTGATTCAGCTTACTTTTGTCTGAGATTCTATGAAAGTTAACGATTATTTCCCAAGGCTGTCTCCGCCTAAAACAGACGCCATGTACCATAGGTCAAGGACACAAGATAGAAAACTTAAATCAGTCGCTGATGCCTAGGCTGTGGAACCATTTCAGATGGATGCTGGCAGAAGCTTCGCAAATGACTATGGATCTCTATTACAAGATCTTAAAACATTCTTTCCGCCAAAAATGGATTCATTGCAGGCTGGAGTGGACACAATCACGAGTGAGATGAGGGCATTCTGCACACGCCTCACTGCTGCTGAACATAGAATTTCAGAGGTTGAAGACAGGCAACAAGAATCAGATAGTTCTCTCAAAAACCTCCTGAAACAAAATCAATACTTGCAGGACAAGGTTGAAGACCTTGAGAATCGCAGCAGAAGAAACAACTTGAGGATAGTGGGAGTGCCTGAATCGATCAAGGAAAAAGACTTACTGCAGTTTGTGACATCCACACTGCCCAAATTGCTAGAAATGCCGTCAGATTATCAACCCCTAGACATCGAAAGAGCCCATCGAATAGGCCCAGACATATTCCTAGAGAACTCTAAGGAAAGACCCCGTCAGGTCATCTTTAAGTGTTTGAATTATCAAGACAAATTAGCCATATTGAGAGCCTACAGAAATATTAAGGAACTCAAACACGAAGATCGACGCCTTCTGCTATTCCAAGATTTTTCAATGGATGTAACAAAAAGACGCAAGGAATTCTCTCCTCTCTGCTCACAACTTCACGAGCAGGGACGCAAGGTTGCCCTGTTATATCCAGCTAAGCTGAAACTTCTTACGGCTTCAGGGACCAAGATATTTCATTCACTAGCAGCAGTCCAAGCTTACTTAACCTCTGAAAAGAGGCAGGACAATGGTTGATAAGTATATGATGTAGCACTGTTTTATCTTATTAATACCACAAAATGTATAGTAACCTTCATATACAGGTGTTCTCATTGTTTTTATTGCTATATAATGTTTCAGTGAAATGTTTATTATGTACCATACTTGCGGGTTGCACCAGGGAGATGACTGAGTTTGCATATGATCTACATTCACAAGATTTACCCCGAAAAGTGGGTGGGCCTGATTGGGCCTCGCTCGCCATCTCCCATGGTGGCAATGCAGCATGTACCTTGGAGCCCCTAGAGAATGGACAGTACTTATCATGTTTATTCCCTGCTGATTGGTTACAAGAGAGAGTTGCACAGTTTAATGTTCAGTTTTGTTTACCGTTATATCACGCAGTGTGCCTTATATTTCTGGCTCATCAGTCCCCATACATAATTCAGCTATATCCTCCCCTCAGAGACCCAGTGTGTTTCCCTACATTTAGTCTTATATACCTTACCCAGATCCCATTAAAAGAATATCCCTGGCAGAGGTTAAGCCTAAAGATTAAACCTGTGATGTACATTGCTTACTTTGATACGACATACCACACATGGTTGTATTTATTTAAAGCTGTTATTCTCTTTCATTTATACCAAGGAAAATCCTGGTTACATGATGTTTTGACCTCCACAGACTGGGACCCTCTGAGACTTCATTCAGCTCCACATATCAGGTTTGGAATAATGGGTTATACTCCCACCTCCCCACATTGCACCAGCTGTAAGTTATGGCCATTTCTTATGTACAATTATATCTCACGCCCCTTTACTTTAATAGTAATCATATATGGCTAGGTCTCTTAGGGTGACCTTGTGGAACGTGAGGGGAATTATATCCCCGGCAAAGAGGAGCATGATTTTGCAACAGTTACAAAATTTACATACAGACATAGCGTTCCTACAGGAAACTAAGTTAACCATGGAAGAGCATGAGAAACTGAAAAGTCGGTGGGTCAGGCAGATATTGTATTCCCCTACAGAGGGTAGAAAGAGGGGGGTGGCTGTCTTGGTGCGCAAAGGTCTCCCAGTATCTTTTACACGGGTGGAAGTAGATAAGAAGGGTAGGTATATCATAGCCTTACTACAAGTAGACTCCTTCACATACACAATTTGCAATGTTTATGGCCCGAACGAATATTGCCCTAGCTTTTGGACTAATTTGTTGGCAAAATTGGCATCCTATGATGCTCCTTACATTGTTGAGGGAGACTTTAACTTGGCTCAGGCCTTACCGTTAGATAGATTTCAAGACCCGACCTTGTCTAAAAAGGCTAGGGTAGGCTTGGCTAGATATAAAAGAGAGGTTGCATTAATTCAGTCATTTAAGGATACACTGGACTTAACAGACGTGTGGAGAGCCCGTAATCCTGACGATAGAGATTTTACCTGTTTATCAAAGTCGCATAACTCAATGTCTAGGATAGATTATTTTCTAACCTCTCAGATCCTCACCCCTCAGATCCCCCACACTTCTATAAGCCAAGTGACAATCTCAGATCATGCCCCGATCTCTCTGATATTACAACCGGCTCCTGCCGTTGCTTCAATTAAAACATGGAGGTTTCCCTTGTATCTTTATAGTAATGTAGAGTTTCGCAAACATCTTCAAACCTCCTGGACACATTATATGACAGATGACACACAACACATCGACGACCCAGACCTGTTTTGGCATGCTTCAAAGGCAGTGATGAGGGGATGTATTACCTCCTTTACTGCTCATCATAACAAAAGCCTCAAACAGATTGACAAAGAGTTTCTTGCTAACCTCACAAATGCATATAATTATTTAGCTGACCCCACACCGTTAACTAGACAACATTATTACGACCTTAAACTAGCTAGAGACACCTTCTTGGCACAACGTGATTTTGGATTTTCTATATCTAGACAAGGGAGATATTTCAGGCATGGGAATAAATCGGGTAAACTTTTGGCGAATATAGTTAGAGCTTATAAACCGAAATCTTATTTTTCGGCCATTAATTCCCAGACGCAGTTAGTTTCAGACTCTAAAGAAATTATGGCTGAATTTGTGAATTATTACTCTTCCCTGTACTCCAGTCAGGTAGTGGACTTAGACAAAAAGTAGAAATTCTGGAACTCTTTAAAACTCCCTAGCCTATCTGAAGAACAAAAGACATCTCTAAACGACAAGATTAGTGTGCAAGAGGTTATTAAAGTAATACGCAGTATTAAGCTAGGGAAAGTTGCAGGACCAGATGGCTTACCTTCAGAATACTATAAATTGTTAAGTGACGACGTAGCGCCCATCCTCTCTTCACTGTACACAGCCTACTTACAAGGAACTACGACGATAAACAGCAGATTCTCTGAAGCCAATATTTCTTTAATACTCAAACCTGACAGAGACCCTACTAATACCGCCTCTTACCGTCCAATTTCTCTACTTAATGGAGACTATAAGCTACTAACTAAAATATTAGCATACAGATTATCTCAGATTATGCCTTCCATAGTGCATATGGATCAAACAGGCTTTATTAAAGGCCGTTCATCAGTGACTAATATACGTAAAACTTTGGCAATTACAGCCCATTATTGGTACAATACCAATTCCTCTAAGCCAGTTCGCCTCCCCGATGCCTGTCTCTTAGCACTTGACGCAGAGAAGGCTTTTGATAGGATTGAGTGGGATCACCTGCATACTACTTTAGAGAGATTTGGCTTTGCAGGTCATTTTCCAGAGTTTCTCTGCAGACTGTACATGACTCCTAGGGCGGCTTTGATAATTAATGGAGGTCTTTCATCTTCTTTTTTGTTGCAGAGGGGTACGAGACAGGGTTGCCCACTCTCCCCTCTGTTGTTTGACTTGGCTATAGAGCCTCTGGCTTGCCACATCAGGCAGAACTCTGAGGGTCTTCATATACAGGACTAAACAAAAATATGAGAAGCACTCGAACAGCAGCAGTATAGTGCATTTATTTGAAATTCCAGTGTTGGACAAAAACAAAAACGGTGCAAAAAGCGACAATTTACCCAGGTAAAACAGAGACAATGTAATCTGGAGTTTGTTAAGTGAACGGCTTACGCGTTTCGTCCTAAGCCTTACTCATAGCCATATAAAATGAGCACGGAATTTGCGTGCTTTAAAACCTCACTCCAGCGAAGATAGGCCACCAGGATCCCCACCTGTCTTTTACTGGCCAATCAGGAAATCATAAACATACACACCCCCACTCCATTCATTCAAGTGAATGTACACATGCGCACACAGAAACACCTAGGGGAGATTCAGACTGCCCAATGTAACCTAGCAACCGGCAGTACACTCCCTCATAGCAGGTGCGTTCAGTCTCTCCGTCTCCCTGCTGAGTACTATTCACTAGGCAGCCCGTAAGTGTCAAGGATTTTCATTATCCCGACGGACTATTACACAAATTACAAGTTAGTGCTTATGACACAGCAAGGATGACTGAGATGGTGAATGAACGGAGAATATGTGTACATAGAAAGGACAAGTTTAGTATCACTCTCCAATGAACCGTGAAATTGAAACTTAAAGATAATAATAATCTAAATTTCTCATGCTAAAAAATCAATTGCAAACATTCACGACTAGTGCAAGGAGGCTAAAGTGTCAATCATAATGCGCACAGGGGGAAAGGGGTGCAAAAATAAGTTCCGCATGCAACGGAAAAAAACAAGGATAATAGATGGCTGTGAAGGGAGGAATATGCTGTCAATTGTGGATATGCAGGCCATTGCAACTAAAGGTGTGCTATAAATGACAAGTTAAGCATTGGGCCACCCCACTTCCTTAGAAGAAACCAAAAAAGTTATAGACAGGATACTCCCTGCAAAGCAAACAAAGAAAACAAAAATAGCAATGAGAAATGATAATAATACATGAATGGAAAAATAAACAAACAAAAATTGGGGTAAAAAATAAAAAATAAACAGTACACATTGTAACTATAGAGAGTTATCCAAATTAATTCCTGTGCGTGGACCAGAAATTAATCAGATCAAACTCAGAGTTGAGGCCTTCTGGAGTTCTGGTTCTCAGCTTAAAGATCCAGAAGGCCTCTCTCTCCCCTAGTTTGCCAACCCGATCAGTCAGACCCTTCTTGGGTGGGACCCTGTCAATTATGGTCCAAGTGAGTGATCTGGAGGATTTCTGATGTACCTCAGCAAAATGTTTGACCAGGGGAGTTGTCATGGTACCTATCCTGATGTCTGACAGGTGTTCCTTAATGATTGTTCTCGCCTCCCTAGTGGTGAGTCCTACGTATTGGAGGGAACAGCTGTTGCATGTAATGAGGTAAATGATAAATGTCTGTCTACAGTTGAGGCAAAATTTAATCCTGAAGGACTCACCTGTCAACGTAGAGACAAAAGAATCTCCCACAGTTACCTTCTCACATGCAACACATGTGTGATGGTGACATCTGAACATCCCTAGACTAGTGAGCCATAATGAGGGAGTTGTTGTCCCTTCAACAGTCCCTATCCTTGTGGGTGCCACATAGTTACCTACAGTTTTATTCTTCCTGTGCGCAAATCTAACTCCCTGGTCAATCACTCCTGCTAGGCCGTCATCGGCTGCCAGGAGCTTGAGATGTTTCCCTACGATTTGGCAAACCTCCTCATACTTTCTGGAATATTCAGTAATGAAGGTCACCTTGGAGTCAGAATTGAGCAGAGAATCACAATTAGTTTTTTTCTTCTTATCTAAGAGACACGTTCTTGGTATTTTATTCACCACTTCTCTTGCCTTCCTGACAGTACGTGTATCATATCCCCTCTCACTCAATTTAAGAGTCAGTTCATCCGCCCGAATTTCATACTTATGAGGCTCTGAACAATTCCTCTTCAGACGGATGAACTGACTCTTAGCCACGCCTCCAAATACCCTACGTGTGTGACAACTTGAGGCGTGGAGCAGTGAGTTGCCAGCGATAGGTTTGTGATACACATCAGTCTTAATCTTCTGGCCTGGAATACCCAACAGAGTGATATAATTCACCCGGGAGGTTTGTATCTCTGAGGTGAACTCAATGCCAACATCATTCCTGTTCAGGTAATTTGTAAATTCCACCAGGAGAGACTCCGACCCCCCCCCAAACAAAGAGGAGGTCGTCAATATAACGACCAAACCAGATGATCTCTCCCTGGTGAGGGTTTCTATCCCCAAAGACGTGGGACAGCTCCCACCAACCCATAAATAGGTTGGCATAGGAGGGGGCAAATTTGGCCCCCATTGCTGTCCCACGCCTCTGGAGATAGAACTCCCCACCAAATTCGAAATAGTTGTGGGTCAGGAGGTACCTGGTGACTTGCACCACATAATCAGAAAAATCAGTGTTGTCAAAAAATCTCGTCATGAAAAAACAGATAGCCTCTAACCCCTTGTTGTGTGGAATTGAGGTGTAGAGGGATTTGACATCCACAGTGAGCCATCTGTAGTTTTCTTGCCACACAATATCCTCAAGCAAGTTTATCACATGTCTCGTGTCAGCCAAATGGCTCCACAGAGTGCTCACCATGGGCTGTAAAATGCCATCAAGCCATTCAGACATGTGTTCCAACAATGAACCTATACCACTCACAATTGGCCTCCCCTGTACGTTAGTTAATGTTTTATGCACCTTAGGTAGATGGTTAAAAGTTGCAATCAGGGGGTTGGATACCAGTAAGTAATTCCTGGTGTCTGGGTCGATAAAGCCAAACTCCACCCCATCGTCCACAAGGGAAGCCAACTGTGAGTAGAATGTCTTGGTGGGGTCACTCGTCAATTTGTTGTAGTCATCTGTGTTATGCAGCTGCCTCTCAGCTTCAGCTACAAAGTCACCCCTGTTCATGATGACCACCATCCCACCCTTGTCTGCGGCCCTGACAATTATGTCTTTATTCCTACTTAAGCTTTCAATTGCTTCTTTCTGTCTGCGGGTCAAGTTACCACTGTGACCTCTCTCTGTTCTGTAGTACAGTTTAGTTAAATCCTCCTCCACCCTCCTCTGGAATTTTTCGAGAAGGTTACCCCTGCATTGGATGGGGTAAAAGTTTGATCTCTCCCGAAAAGACGGGAGTTTGAAACCATCCTGTCTGATCAAACC
Organism: Bombina bombina; assembly: GCF_027579735.1. NCBI lineage: Eukaryota > Metazoa > Chordata > Amphibia > Anura > Bombinatoridae > Bombina > Bombina bombina. The sequence continues at coordinate 786,217,907 of NC_069503.1, read as the reverse complement.
CATTCCTTCTCCCAAAGACTCCAGTGTACCCACAGTGACTTCTTCTCTATAGTTAGACTGAGTGAAAATAGGGAGTTGGGGTTTTCAGTATTGGTGCAGTTGTTTATTCATATACAGGGTCACAGAGAACATTTATCATTATATGCGGATGACTTGTTACTTTTCGTAGGAAACCCAGGTGCTAATTTAGGTAAAATCTTGGCATTGGTTGATGACTTTGGGTCCTTCTCGGGCTATAAGGTTAATAAAATGATAACATGGCTGCAAAGCTCACAAAATACTGCAATTTCATATAGAGGCCTTGAAGTTACAGATGGCTCTTTTAAGTATTTAGATATCCGCATACATATTAATCCTAATAAGATATATAAATTGAATTACGGGGACACTGTTAAACGGGTTATCCAGATGCTTGTTTGATGGGCGAAGTTGCAGATGCTTCCTCTTCTCACACATCGAGATACCAATTCCCTACAAGCAGCTATGGGACGCTTCATCTGGAAGGGGGAAAAGCCTAGAATAGGAAAATCCTTTCTTTTCATGCCATTCGGCAGAGGAGGACTCAGGCTTCCAAATATTGTATGGTACAATTGGGCGACTCTGGCTAAACTGACAGTGGACTGGCTTGTAGGAAACAATCACTTTACGATCCCTGCTCTTGAGGCATGCCTAATCAATCCAATAAATATTGCGTTTCTCCCACATGCGGATCTCTCCTCCCTGCCAATATATATACAGACACATATCTTATATCGGGACCCCCTGAGAGTCTGGGATAAGATCTGTAAATTCTGGGGTATACAAAAGACTGTGAGTAAATACTTACCAATTCAAGGTAACCTACAATTCATCCTGGGGTACACTACAGAGGCATTTAGAACGTGGCAGCAGAGAGGACTTATCACCCTTAGACAGTTAATTAACCCGCTGACTTTCAGGAGTTACGGAATATGTTTAATCTCCCTAGCACTCACAGCTTTGCTTACTTTCAATGTAGACATTACATACTTAAGCTGAAATCCGAGGGTACACTAACCACTGACGTGACCAACATAGATAAGTTATGTGTTTTGGCTAGGATGGGATCTTATGCTATTGCTAATACTTATAATCTGTTACTCCAACACTGTGAGGGCCACATAGAGCAAAGGATTGTATCCAAATGCTCGGGGTACGTTGATCTGGCAATAAATGAAGAAGTGATAGAGGCCAGTTTGAATAAGATCCAGTCCATAACTATCTCAGCGATCCTGAGGGAAACACATTTAAAAATCATACAACAGGCATACGTAACTCCTAATTTGCGTTCTAAATGGATACCAGGGGCCAGAGATATTTGTATGAAATGTAGTCTTCCCTTTCCAGACTGGATTAATTTGTTTTGCAGTTGTCCCAAGCTGTCTAGTTTTTGGAACAAAATCTCCTTCTGGTTAACTAAACTGGTTAAAACACAGATACGTTTCTCTCCTCAGCAAATTATATTCCTAATTTCAGGAGGACAAAAGCACAATTTTGACGACTTCATTTCTACAGTTGTTATCCTAGCAAGGCAGTCAATTTTGTCTGGTTGGGCAGAGAATAAATCTCCCCCCTTTCAACACTTAAAACAAAAAATTCACCTCCAAATGTTAATAGAACAAACGGATGCTAGGGGGGACCCAGAGAGGAGAATTAAAAGATTTCTGCATAAATGGGAACCATATTTATTAAGTTTACCAACAGCCGTCAGAGACAGAGTAATCTATCCTTTTAGAAATAGCCTTTATATCCTTAAAGAAAATTTGAGAGGTAACTGGTGCCTTTCCAGCTGCTCTAACTAACCTCCCTCTCTAAACGAATCATATATTATTGTCTCGGGTCCTGGTCTGCGGACGAAGGTCTGGGGTTGTTGTGGGTAAGTTATAATTTTGATTATGTTTTGTATTGTTTGTTTGTTTTCTTGTTAAAAATTGAAAAAAGGGATCCAGATCGTTCTTTGATGTTTACCTTTTGTATCATGATTCTTACAACAGAAAAAAGGACGTTTGGACTGTGATGTATGTTATGAATAGTCTCATAAGGTTAAACCGGGTATGACACTGACTGTATGTATGCTTCATCAGATCAAATTGTTCCAATTGTATCCATGCTATTTCTTTGTACGACTTGTTCTGAGTGTAATGGATCCTATTACTATAAATAGAGTTATAAAAAAAAAAATGCATATATATATATATTCTTATATGGATGGTAATATGGAAAGAAAAACATAGCAAAAAGATTAGTCCATAAAAAATACATGAAGTTATCCAATAACCAATTACCAAAATGCTGTCCAGTTGCACTCTCTATTAAGGCCCTTTGGCCATAGGGTGTTTAATTTATTAATCCAAAAAGTTTCCCGTTTGTTGAGTATATTTTCCTTATCACCACCCCTCATTGGTGTATGTATCTGTTCAATCACTTGGAAACGTAGTTGACTAATACTATGACCAGCCTTTAAAAAATGAGATGCCACCGGAGCATCCATATCCTTGCATCTAATATTTGACTTGTGTTCTGAGATCCTTTCACGTGCCTCCCTGGTCGATTGACCAATATAAATTAAAGAGCATGGACATTTAATAACATAAATGATGTACTTAGATCTACAAGTCAAATATTCTTTAATATTATATTTTTTACCTGTATAGGGATGACAAAAAACTGTCACCCCTGATCATGGAATTGCAATTGATGCATGATAAACATGGATAGCATCCCTTTCGTGTTCTACCTGTTAAGGTACTCTGAACACTTTTACTAATGCCAATATCAGCCCTCACTAATTTATCCTTGATGTTGGGACTTTGTTTATATGCTGGCATTGGTAGTTCTTTAAAGGCATCAATCCCTGGGTGGCATTTGTGTAGAATATGCAAATATTTACGAATAACTTTGTTAATTTGATTACTTCTAGTATTATATTGTGATATAAACATAAGTCTATCTGTAGTTTTAGCTTTTTCTTTTCTTACTGACTTAGACTCCCTATTATTCGCAATCACATTTTGTTTTACATTATCAATAAGTATTTTTGGATAACCTCTAGAAATAAACTTGTTTGACATCTGTTCTAATCAAACTTTTTTCACTTCAGAGTCAGATAATATACGATCAACTCTCAATAGTTGACTTTTGGGTATAGCTTTAAAGGTAGAGGGTGGATGAAAGCTCTCAAAGCATAATGTATTGTTCCTGTCAGTGGGTTTTGAATAAATATCTGCTGTCAGCCCATGCTCTCCCTTATAAATGCATGTATCCAAAAATTGAATAGAATATGCATCATATGTCAGAGTAAATTTAATTCCATTAACTGAACAATTCAGATCGTCAATGAAAGCAAGTAGGGATCCAATATCGACATACCATATGCCAAACACATCGTCAATGAAACGCCACCAAGTGGCACCATACTCCTTAAATAAAGAATGTTCATAAACAAATAACTCTTCAAAATTATTCATTAATATGTTGGCATATGTAGGGGCGACATTGGATCCCATGGCTGTACCTTTCGTTTGTAAATAAAGGGTATCCTTAAAAAGAAAATAATTGGCATAAAGGATTAACTCTAACAATCTTAAAACTAACTGTATTTGAGCCACATTATATTTCTTATCATTTGCCAAAATTTTAGCCACTGAAGCTATGCCACTTGTGTGCTTAATAGAAGTATATAAGCTTGATACGTCAAGGGTAAATAAAATCACTTTTTGATTTAACAAAGTAAGACCTTCAAGTTTACTCAGAAAATCATAAGTATCTTTGATATAAGAAGATGATTTAATAACATAAGGTTGCAAAATGTTATCAAGGAAAACAGAGATATTTGAAAAGATAGAACCTGAGCCGGCGACTATAGGTCTGCCTGGTGGCTTAGATTTATCCTTATGAATTCTTGGCAAGCAATATATGACAGGTCTAATGGGATGTTTTATCTGTAAATAATCCCTAAGGTCACTTGAAATTAACCCCTTCTCAACAGCATTAGATAAGATATTATTTATTTCACACTGTATCTTATATGTTGGATCAAAGCTAATTGCTGTATACACTGATGTATCGTTCAACTGTTGTGTTATTTCTGTCACATATGCTTCCTGATTCATTAGTACCAAAGCCCCGCCCTTGTCTGCACCTTTCACTGTTAAACTCTTTTTAGATTTGATAGTTCTCAGTGACATTAGATCCGCTTCAAACTCCAATCTTTTCTTTTGAAACACATAATCTGGTTTCAAAAATAACCGTTCCACCTCACTGAGAACCAAATAAAAAAATGTATTTGCACTGTTATCAGTAATCTTAGGGTTAAATTTGCTGGTATTTCTCAACCCCACAGATTTACAAGTTAAAACAACATCGTCTTTATTATATCCCTTAGGACCAACCAAATTAGTATCTTTGTCAAAGAATATTTTAATCTATGTAATTCTTGTTTGATCTGGAATAAAGTACCTCTATTAATTGGGCAATATGATAAGCCTTTATTCAAAATCTCTGTGTCAGAAAAATTAATCCCTGAAATATTGTGCACAATATTATCAATAACACTATCTGTGCTATTAGTGCAACAAACAATAGGAAGTCTCTCAGTAGAATGTCCATCTTGACCATTAAAAGTCCATTGTATCAGTTGTACCATTAATGCTGGATCCAGGACTCTTACACCCCAATGGGATATTAACATCCCTCATTTGTACCTCTGTTTGTTCCTGTTGAGAATGCAGAGTATCACTCACCCGGTTCTGTGGGGTTGTCAATTGAACTGTCGACTTCTCCCCCTGCTGTTCCAGCGAGTCTGCCTGGCTTTCTTTGCGACATGTATCGGAGCGAGCATGTGTGTTTGCGGTGTTTCCTACCACCCCTCCGGCGTCGCCGTCTGACTCTTCCATTAAAAAACAAGCCGAGGATTCCGATTCACTCTGTGTGTCACCTGATGTGCGGCGCTTGTCTCGCCTCTGACGTTAAAATCGTGACTTTGAAGCTCCGCCCACTTCTATCTTTTGGGACCACCGATAGATGTTGCCTTGCAGGTAATCTTGTTCATCGCGCATAAACTTAGTGCACTTTTTTTCTTCTAGTGATCTTTTGTAATCGCCAACGGATTTAGAGATTTTGTCGACCAAAGCTTTATATTCCTCCAATAGTATGCATTGTTGTAGTTCTTGCTTAGATTTCTCTACTTCATCTTTGTATATTGTGATCTCCCTCTGTGCGAACTCAACTGTCCAGGTGATCAAATCAAATGAACATTTGTTTAGAATATTTTCAAATCGAGTACAATACTCTGGCTTGTCTGCAAATAGGGTAGGTCTAGTAGACATCCGCAAACCCCTTGGAATCCGTTGCAGTTTGAAATATTCTGATAAAGTAATAGCATGTAATTGCAGCACCATTTGTTTAACGCTGTCCTTTTCAAGCTTTTTACTTGATCTTTCTTTAGGGGCAACATTTAAAAAGTCACTTGATCCCAGCACTGAAGAAAATACAGCTTGTGCATCTTCCGTAGAGTATCCAAATGTATTTGTACCCTTCATAGTATTTGCAATTTCAGAGGTCATAGTGGTGCAAGTGTTTCAATTGGCAAAGTGAATATTGAAACAAAGTAACAAAAACACAGCACTCACTTATTGCAAAGCACGGAGAGGGCTTACCATGCCCAGCACAATCATAGAAAAAGCAAGAGTTCTCCAGCTGGTGCAAAATCCAAGACCTTTATTGTGCAAAGTGGGGTACAAAATAGCTACGTTTCAGGCACACAATCAGCACTTTTTCAAGCTTGACAAAATGTGAATACAACAGCATTTAAATAGCCCTAATGGCGCCAAACAATTGCGGTAAAAAAAATGAACACATTGCCATCTAGTGGAGAATTGTTATATTATGTATATATATATTTTTTTAAAAATACGTTCAGTGAATTTGATAGTGATAATCAATAAATGTTATGTTAAGTGCAAACATCAAGTATTTTCATCTCATGATACATTAAAAAATAATCTAAAATTAATCCACAAAATTTGATCTCATAATAAGACCACAATACATTCTTAATTTAAAAATCTTATATATATTTTTTAAAAATATATATACATAATATAACAATTCTCCACTAGATGGCAATGTGTTAATTTTTTTTTACCACAATTGTTTGGCGCCATTAGGGCTATTTAAATGCTGTTGTATTCACATTTTGTCAAGCTTGAAAAAGGGCTGATTGTGTGCCCGAAACGTAGCTATTTTGTACCCCACTTTGCACAATAAAGGTTTTGGATTTTGTACCAGCTGGAGAACTCTTGCTTTTTCTATTTACATATATACACAAAAGTACTCATTTTAAGTACCAATCAAAATCACAGTAGGGTAAATCATACTCCATAAAATACTGAGCACATTACTTACTAATTCTATCTCACACTTATTCTAACTGATTTGAGTAAGATGACCAAGAGTTATGATCTAAGATAAAACTTAAGCACATAGTTAATGCAATCAAAGAAAGCAAAAACAAGCAGCAACTAAATTATCTTTCATCCAAAAAACATAAGAGCCAGACTTGCTTATTGAGACCCCAGGGTGCCATTGTTTGCCACTTATAAATCCACTCGATCTCTCTTCTGAGTAGTCATTTATTCACATCCCCACCTCTGGGGGGGTCTGTTGACTTGATCTATAGGCATACAGGGAAGGTCCAAGACCGTATGTTTCTCTTGCAAAAAATGCAATGCCACCGGCTGGTCACTCTTTCCTTTCTTCAGGGCTTGTCTTATGCTTGACCGGTGATTGGCCATTCTGTTCTTCAGGGGGCACTCCGTTTTGCCAACATAGGTAAGGCCACACAGGCATTTAATCATGTAAATCACCATCTGCGAAGAACAGGCTAATCTATGCTTCAAATAGATCCTTTTGCCCGTCCTAGGGTGACTGAACGAATTGCCCACAATAAGGCTGTTGCAGGTTATACATCCATCTGATCTATGGCAACCTGGGTTAATGTCCCAACTCCTGATGTCCTAACTTTGAATAGGGTCGGTTTGAACCAGAAGGTCCTTCAAACTTTTTCCTCTCCTATATCCAATCAGAGGGCGGGCTTTGAAAACACCCTTCGGAGAGTCATCTGTAGATAGTGTCCAAATACGTGTATACTGATTGTTTCATCTGCTGAGTGACTAAATAAAACCCAGGGGTAAAGACACATGAAGGTGGTTCAGAGCTTGCAGCTCTCTTGGTCATCTTAATCCTTATTCTGGCACTCTCAACACTTTTTACTGAAAAGCCTCTATCAAGGAATTTGTTGGTCATTTCCTCCTCCCTAACCTTTATCTGTCCCTCATCAGAGACAATTCTATTGATCCTTTAAAATTGGCTAATAGGTAAGCTATGCAGTAGTGATTTGGGGTGAAAACTGGAAGCCAAAAGCAGTGAATTTCTATCTGTATCCTTCACATAAAGGTCAGTCTGTAGCACCCCTCCCTGCTTCACTACCATCACATCCAAATATGGAATATGAGTGTAGCTCACATTCATAGTAAATCTGATTTTCTAGGGAATCCTATTCAACTTGTTAATTAACTCAGTCAGTTTGTCCATGGTGTCAGTCCATACAAAAAACAGGTCATCTATATATCTACAATAACCTTTTATCTTGTCACCAAATTCAATATCTCTCAAGATGTGTCGCTGTTCATATTCAAACATAAACATGTTGGCCAGCGATGGGGCCACATTCGAACCCATTGCTGTCCCAACCCTTTGTCTATAGTATGACATCTCAAATTTAAAATAATTATTAGACAAAACAAAATCCAACAGTTCCACTTTTTCTGATAACCCCTAGCACACTATCAGTGCCCTCCTGTATGTCTATGTTAGTATACAGACTAGAAACGTCTAAGGTTACTAAAATCATATAACAAAAAAATATATATATATATATATATATATATATATATATATATATATATATATTAAATTACTGAACCCTGCTATTCAAAAGCAATTACTATTGCCCTTTTCCCCGACCGAGTTGATGCTATCTGCCTCTTTGCGTGGAGAGTGTTCAATCCTATATTTTGCGTGTGAAGGGAGTCTGGAACATGATACAGAGGTGAGGTTCTGCTTGAGAATGTTATTTAGGCTGGGGGTGGAGAGCTGGATGGGAGTTGAATTTATATTTAATTCTCCCTTTCTCTTTTTCTTTCCTTGCATTCTGGATCCCATAATACTCTTAAAAACTTGTTTATATGTTTAGTGGAATATATACAAATGTAGTGTTTAAAGTTTGACTTTGTTTATTTTATAAGTTGATATTTCTGTACTTCAAAAGTTAAAAACGGGGCTTCACATAGGTTACAAACAATCCTTTATTAATGGATAACATTGCTGGACAAATGATCTTCAATCACACAATCACCATTTAGTGATTAAGTAAAAGGAACTTTGTTTATTTAAATATGTTTGAGATATTTTCTTAATTGTAACCTCAAAATGTAATGCAATTGTATTCTCCCTCAATTAAAAAATTAAAAAATAAAGATATTTTTTACAAAAACATACGACTATGACAGATGTTGCAGGCTTTTACATCAGGGCATAGTCTCAAAAACGATGTGGATTTATGGGAAAATTAAACAAACATCTATCTATTTATCTTTATGGTGATCTTGATTCTTCATTGTATTATACCCGCTATACACTTAGGAAAGTAAGATAATGACTATATTTAGGCATATTAGCTCTCCAGGGAGTAAGATAGTAACCAGCGCTTTATCAAATTTTAAACAATTTCATGGCCCACAATTAAACAACATAAAACAGCCCCTTTATCTTACAAACCAAACACCACCCCCAAATAAAAACACAACACCATTTTGGGTATTAAATTGGCCACATCTTATTTATTAAAACACTACTTAACTATATAAGCATAAATAACAGTTTAATTGAATCACCAACTTTATTAACCTTACAACTTCATATAAAATTGTACACTCAGGCGGTGCTAACCCAACCTTCCATCAACCAATACTGGTAACATGACAGTAACACTTTAAAGCATCTGGACCTAATAATAAAACTTACAATATCTCAATGGCAATATTCAGGATATATGAATTGAAGGAGGGCTAGCAATCCCGCATCCCAGCTGCTCACACTATTATCTCTTCTTGCAACAAGATTCTACATACAGTAAAATCAGAATAGAAAATCATGTTTAAAATTTGGTTGGGGTTCTCAAAACATGCAGCCATCATCCATAGGTTCCTTATTGGACTGTAGTTATTGGTTGGTAGAGTAGGCTTTAGCCATGCAATGTTAATATTTTTTTTTTTTTAACTTGCACTCACTGCCAGACTAGAACGGGAAGATTTATATGAAGCATCATAAAAATTGTAATGGTCTAATATTGTTTTAACAATAAATCATATCCATTGACCAAATGCCACTATTCAGTACTTGTGAAAATTCTGCTAAAAAAATCAGCATATGATAAGTAATAACATGCTAAGTCACAATTGCATGTGTGGACCCAATGACGTCTCTCAAAGTCAGACATTTCTTGAAATGTTACATTGCTTGGTTTTTAAAAGAACAAAGAAACTCAGCTCTCTATTGTCCCTTTCTCTTATAAACCGCAACAGGAAGTTGTTTGTGTTGGTTTCTTGTTGAGACATGTTAGTTGGTAATTTGATTCATTTGGCCACTTTTCTTGCATAAGGCTTGAGTTCAGAAAGTACTTCCTCAAATCCCTTGACACGTACACATTCACCAATTTCTCTCTGAATTGGCTTCCAACATTTGATAATGTAAGCCGGCTGTTGCACTAACTCTTTGAGAGCAATCTCTTCTTAAACTCTAGAAAAATTCTGTTCTGTTGGCATAGTAGAGCACTTATGGGGGCCACACATGGGGGCCGAATTATCAAGGGCCGAATGGCCCTGATCACCCCTGTTTCCGCGCAACCAAACTTGCCCAGTAGTCATCTTATCCCGGCATCAAGTGGAAGGATAAGGAAATATCCCAGAACAAAGTGAGTTTAAGAAATGATGTAAGCAGTACTCAAGGTAGACAGGGTAGTCCTTCACAGCAATACGATTAAGGCAGAGAATGGTCAGAGACAGGCAGAGTTCGGCAACAGAAAGGCAAACCAGCAATATAGCAGTTCAGGGGTAAACCAATAGAATGGTCAGGAACAGGCAGAGGTCAGCAACAAAAGGTAATCCAGCAGTTTAGCAGTTCAGGGGTAAACCAATAGAATGGTCAGACAGGCAGAGTTCAGCAATGATAAGGCGATCCAGCAATTCAAGGGTTAAACAGACAGAGTAGTTCACAGGCAGAGTTCAGTAAAAATAAGGCAATCCAGCAATTCATGTAATAAAGCATCTAGGAGCACAGACAGCAACACCTATACTTGGGCAATTAAGGCAGGAACCAGAGGTACTTACATAGGGGTGGATTCGCACCAGGGAGGGCATCCAGCTGCAATCAGGACCGGCATCAGAGTAACTTGATGTGCGGTGATGTCATTGGTGCTCGCCAGAAGCAACCGCCGCATCCAAGACAATGGCCGCCGCGTCCCTGGCAACGTCCATGATAACAGAGGGAAGTGGCGGCCGGAACCAGAGCGGCGTGACATTTTGCTAGCGGCCGATTAGCTGCAAATCTGCAGGGGTGGCATTATACAAGCAGTTTACCAGAACTGCTTGTGCAATGATAAATGCCGACAGCATATGCTGTCGGCATTCAGAGATGTCGGGAGGACATGATTTGATACATTTGATAATTCGGCCCCTAAGTATTTTTTCTGTGTCTGAGTTTTTAAAATCATTTAAACCTTCAGAGAAAACATTCTTCTCTGTTGGGCTTATATAATTAAAACATGCGTCCATCAAAGTGCTCTCTTTTGGAGGGATAGATACTACCTCTGTTAAAAATGGTGGCGGTGCTAGCTGAACTTTCAAGTAGCCAAATCTCCATCCATAAGCAAAAATTCTTGCAATTGCTTTCCATTCTTTTTCCTTGTAGTTATGATGGAGGGTTGGAATCTTGAATGTGGTTCCACTAGTTTTCCTCTCATAAAACTGATTCCAAAAATATGTGAGTCACTCTTGGATTACCCCATTCCCAGCAGCAGATTCCTCTTTACCATTCTCAAGCAGACACTTAAATGTTATGTTAGCATGCAAAATGTTCTCATCAGTAAAATTTCCACCATGTCAGAAAGACTGTTTGAACAGTGAATTAGAATGGTCTGCTTTTCAGATACAATTATTGGGTCTTCAAAAAAAATCTTGCTTCACATATGCTACTAGGATTTGATGAATGTTGATAAATTGCTTTTTACAGCAAATGTAATTATTGTGACTGCTGTATGGTGGTATCCACCAAGCAGGGCCACCCTTAGCATTTGCAGAGCCCTGGGCAAGACAAATTTGCCCCCTTATTCCCAGTCCTATTAGCCACACCCCTGTATGTCCCACCTACTTTATGGACCAATATTGCACAAGATCACAGTACCGGTAAAGAGTAAGGCAGGGAGAGAAAGCATCCATTAAAAAGTAAACTTTATTATACTTGCATTAAAATAGTACAAAGGCACAGCAGACTGTCAGAATCCACGGCTGACGCTACTTTATGGACCACCCCAGTCCCAACCCAAAGTTTTCCCCTTAAAGTAGAACACACAGGTGCAGTGTTCTCTCCATCACCTATATAATGGGTGCACCACCCGGCTGATTTTAATGATCACCCGGCTAAAAGTTTAGCCAATATTAAAGGGACACTGAACCCAAATTTATTCTGTTGTGATTCAGATAGAGCATGCAATTTTAAGCAACTTTCTAATTTACTCCTATTATCAAATGTTCTTTATTCTCTTGGTATCTTTATTTGAAATGCAAGAATGCAAGTTTAGATGCCGGCCCATTTTTGGTGAACAACCTAGGTTGTCCTTGCTGATTGGTGGATAAATTCATCCACCAATCAAAAACTGCTGTCCAGAGTTCTGAACCAAGAAAACAGCTTAGATGCCTTCTTTTTCATATAAAGATAGCAAGAGAAAGAAGAAACATTGATAATAGGAGTAAATTAGAAAGTCGTTTAAAATTGCATGTTCTATCTGAATCACAAAAGAAAAAATTTGGATTCGGTGTCCCTTTAAGCTAAAATTAGCTAATATTAAAAATGCTCAATGTTTATTGCACAAATTACCATTAAAAATATTTGTTAAATTATGCAATTAATTTGTGCTTTGGGTAGCAAAAAATGATATATTATTAGAAAATATTACAGAGCCCGGCTGCAAAATCGCAAGCATACTTTAACAGATTGACAACATATTTTTGTAAATAAACCTGACCTTTTATGTCGTCAAATCCCCGGCCCCTTAAACATCAACACACTCTAAAACCAACCTTCAAAATAAACCCCTCATAAATAACAGACAACAGACTTGGCTTTGGTGCAAAATTGGCCGCAGCCCTTTATTAATAAATAACTTAGTAAAACTTTTAATAACTTAATAAATAACAGTGCAAATAATTGTAAACATATACACTTTAAACCACAGCGGTGCTAGTCCCCCTTTTTGATTTCCTTAACTTAACTATGGCCGTAACTCCTTGTTTACTGGACCTAACCGTGCAAATGGTTGGGCCCGTCAGCGATCCTCCATATCCAAGTTTCTAAGGAACCCCTTGCCCTTAGATACCCCACCTAACATTCCCAAATGGGAATGCAAACTTCCACCACACCAACCATTGGCCATAATTTATCTGCAATTTAAGGGCTAGCACCCCCGCCTCCCGACTGCGACAAAAACTGAAAAGAAAAACACATATAACAACTCTTCAGAAAATAGGGACGGGTGGGAGGGAGATGCTTCACTTCCTTCTGATAAAATTGTTGTGCTGATTTTCCCGCTCAGCCTGCCCCTTTAAGGCCTCTGTCCTAGCCCCTCCTGCCTCCCAGCCATCCAATAGCACCGAGAGGAAGGAGAGAGGGGGGCCTCTTTCCTCCTCCGGTCAAAGCTCCCTCCACCCAGCTCCGCAGACTCCAGGAGCAACTTGACCTTTTATGTCGTCAAATCCCCGGCCCCTTAAACATCAACACACTCTAAAACCAACCTTCAAAATAAACCCCTCATAAATAACAGACAACAGACTTGGCTTTGGTGCAAAATTGGCCGCAGCCCTTTATTAATAAATAACTTAGTAAAACTTTTAATAACTTAATAAATAACAGTGCAAATAATTGTAAACATATACACTTTAAACCACAGCGGTGCTAGTCCCCCTTTTTGATTTCCTTAACTTAACTATGGCCGTAACTCCTTATTTACTGGACCCAACCGTGCAAATGGTTGGGCCCGTCAGCGATCCTCCATATCCAAGTTTCTAAGGAACCCCTTGCCCTTAGAAACCCCACCTAACATTCCCAAATGGGAATGCAAACTTCCACCACACCAACCATTGGCCATAATTTATCTGCAATTTAAGGGCTAGCACCCCCGCCACCGACTGACCTGACACCTCAGCCCAGTCCCGCCAAACCTCCAATCGCACATAGCGCCTCCTTAAAATTGAGGATAAAAAGCTGCAGCCTGAAATCATTTAAATGCACACCATCAGGCATATAGAATTCACCCTCACCAACCTCCGCCAAGTCTGAGTGATGAACAACATAACCACCAAGCCTACGCACAAAAGCACCCATGATCTTATTTACTTTTCGTCTGCTCTTATCCAGACGTACAGGGTCCCAGGCCGCCCTCCACACCATCCTCTGCAAAATGTCCGACCATACAATTGTCAAAGAAGGGAATAAGCTCTTCAATCTACCAATGTCCCTTTTCATGAGTCTCAATAACTCTCTTTGCAGCAAAAAACCAAGATCATTCCCTCCACCATGGATTACCAACACAGTGGGAGGCTGAAAACTCCTGCAATAATCCAACACCAAAGGCAGTAATCCGTCCCATCTGAGCCCCCTCACACCAAACCATTTTACTTCACAGCGAGATTTGGCCATACCCAACTGCAAACCATCCACCTTCGCCAAAGCCGCCCTCCGGGCCCAATAAATAAAAGAGTGGCCGACCAACCACAAACGCTCCACACCTAAAACATATAAAAACAATGAACCACAAGAAAAATTGCACCTCAAATACCCAATTCAGGGTGCACATACAACCGAAAACGACCCGAACCCCATCTGCCGATCCCTTTAACTTCCGCTTCGGAAAGCCCCCTCATGGACGCTTCCATCGCGGCCCCAATCTGAAAAGAGTGGGTGCCGAAATCGGCCGGATTCATTCCCAACCGGCCCAGCGCTTTCTTAAGCACCGCCTTGAACTGAAAATGCGACATTGGCCTACCGTCTAGATGAACTAACAACGAACCACCAATTCCTGGCCGGACCCTCAAGTACTCCTGGACACAACGCCAAGGGCAAACCACTGAACCACTGGGAAAAAGGACAATTGTCCTACCCTTCCCCATCTGGTCTGTCTTACTTCTTCTCAAAAATATCTCCACCTTAGAATCAGACAAAATCACATCCGAAACGCCCAAGCCACCCATCCAATTCAGATTCTTGCTAACTAATTCCGAGACCCTAAAAGCCCCGAAAAAAGCCAGAACATAAGCCACCCTGAACAGACAAGTTTCAAGAACCGACTGATACACCACTTCCAGAACCTCATACAACTGTTGCAGCACTGAAAAAGTGATCGGCCTCCTCCTATCCGGGGATGGGCCGACCGACCCCTTTTTTAAACCCTTCAATACCTGCCGCACACAAAAAACCTTGGTAGCATCATGCAGACCAAGCAGTTTAAAACGAAATGACAAAGCTGCGATACGCCTATCCATAGCCGAAGGCGATAATCTTTGGCACCCCCATTCCCACATCCAGTCCAACAGTGCACCCAGAAGATCATTACCCCTTTCCGAAATATCCCATACCCTCAGCCTGGACTACCAATCCCACCACACTCTGGAGTAAGAAGCCCAAGTACCTGGAGCAAGCGAGGCCTTCACCAGTCCAGCCAATCTTCCATACCGAGTCTCCACAGAAAAACTGGGCACTGGCAACCCGTCGCGTCTGCAAGAGGAGCCAATTCCCGGAACCGCCTGCCACTGAAAGTGAGAGAGGGAATCGGCTATAGGATTATCAACGCCTGGTATATGTTTAGCCTTAATGCACACGTTCATCCTCAAACACTTCAAAACCAACAGACGCAACACCGGCAACGATGAAGCCGTCAAGGTATTTAACAACCCCCATATTGTCAGTCGAGAACACCACCGACCTATTACTCAATTCAACCTCCCAGACATACAGCGCCACCACAATTGGGAAGAGCTCCAAGAAAACCAAGTTCTTCACTAAGCCACTAGCCAACCATTCCTCTGGCCAACCGGCCGCACACCAATGGCCCAAAAAATAGGCCCCGAAACCACAACTACCTGTGATGCTACGTGTGTTCTGATAGAAAAGATAGTAAGAAAGTTCTGGTACCTAGTATCCGCTATAGCAGGACCACTCAGCCTCACACCAAACCTTGGATTCACACAGATTTAACTTACAGGAATCCGGTTATGCTCATTGAACTGAGGGTCACTACTGCAGGGTACAGAGTGAAAACGGAGCTGTCACGCAACCAGAGAAGAAGATAGATGTATATCAAAAGATAAATAAGATAGAAGTATTATCAATTGATAAATATGATATTTATATCACAAGATAGAAAGCGTATTTTAGATAAGAATAAACAGACACTTATGCAAAGTAGATAGAGAGAAACAAAGCTTGTCAGACAGGCTGGTAATAGGTGCATGCAAAAGTGTATTAAAGCACAGAGTTTAATCCCCACTTGTATTAAATATAGTTTGGTAGATTAGTGATGATAGGGAACACTTGAGGAATATGGCAATTCAGAAATCAAACAATTCCAGAATATAAAGTAATATGAAGCTTCCAATAAATCTTTGACCTGAGTTGAAGTAGGATATCCTTTATAGAATGCAGCACATAAGAAGGCAAAATATCAAATACAGGTATGTACTGGATGGTAATGTAGTAGCAAGCACAGGTTTGCAGTATGCTAAACAGTCTCTTAGGTTAGTACAGCTTAGACACAATTAGCGATATAATGCAAGCAACAGTCCAGAATAAGTAAGCTTATATAAAGGCAGTTAGTTTGTCTTGCAGTATGAGGGTAGCAACAGTCACAGTATATGTAGCAGTTGTTAGTTTGCATAAATGAGAGACATGGCAATATCCTAGAAAGGTAGGAGAATATACAGACCAATTCCTTGTAGATTTGGGAGCAGGTAGATTCAGAGCTGGTTGAGAGCGTTACCCTTTTCAGGAGAGAGATACAGCGCGGTACACGCGCTGAGGAGACGCTGAGAAGCCGGGTGTGACGTCACACACACCCGGTGTTGCAGAGAGGGAAACTGTGAGCTGATTCCTAGGTTCCTGTAGTATTGCAGCGGCAGTATCGGTTGGTCCGGTACCAAGGTACAAGGGTTTAAGGTTGTCAGCAAGTTTCCAAGTGGCAAGCAGGTAATCCCCATAGACAGAGGAATGGCTGAGTATAATTAGGCAGAGGTTACTTGTAGCAAAAAAGTCAAATTACCAAGCAAGGAGCATAGAGAGGAGGGGCCTTAAATAGGGGAAGTAGAGTCAGAATTAAAGGGGCAGACATATAATAATGAAATCCCTGACACTACCAGCTGAATCCGTCACCAGTCCCAACTCCTCATTCGACACCCTAGGCAATTGAATCAATGCAGAGCCATTGAAACCCAACAAAAAACACAGCCACACTCTCAAGTCATCTTTCAGCTCCTTCGACAAACACACAAAATGATGCGGCTTGACTACACCTGCCGTAGCTAAGGACAACCGCCTGCAAAAAACCCTCCCCATGGGGATGATCCTGCACGCGAAGTTGAACTTACCAACCAACGACTGAAGATCACGCAACGTGATCTTCTTCGCTAACAAACAGCGGTCCACAATCTCCAGCAAATCTTTCACTTTATCACTGGGCAGTCTGCACTCCATATTGATGGAGTCAATTGTAATACCCAGGAAATCCAGGGTCGACACCGGCCCCTCCGATTTTTCCTTGGCTATTGGCACACCAAAATCCAACGCCACCTGACAGCAAACATCACGTAGCCGCCTACAAACATCCGACCCAGCCAGGCCAACAAACAAGAAATCGTCAAGGTAATTTACCAATGACGACAAACCTGACTACACAGAAACCACCCATTCCAGGAACGAACTGAACTGCTCAAACAACGAACACGAAATGGAGCAGCCCATCGGCAAACACAAATCAACATAGTACAAGCCCTCCACACAACAACCCAACAAACGATGCGAGGACGGATGCACCGGCAACAAACGGAACGCCGCCTCGATGTCAACTTTTGCCAACAAGGCAGAAGGCCTCGACTCCCTAACCAATGCCACCGCCTGGTCAAAAGAGGCATATTTCACCGACACCAGTTCTTGAGGGATCCCATCATTCACCGATCCCCCTTTGGGAAAATAGAGATGATGAATTAGCTGGAACTTACCAGGCTCCCTCTTGGGAACCACCCCAAGCGGAGATATTCTCAAGTCTGCAATGGGGGGGCTATGAAACGGACCAGCCATACGCCCCAAGGACACCTCCTTTTGCAATTTTTCCCGTACCACCTCCGGCCACAAGCGGGCCGACTTCAAATTTCCCCTGAATACCCGACTACCACCTTGCGACGGAATAATAAAACCAAACTGAAAACCATGGTACAAAACCGCTGCTGTCTCGCGACATCCCCGCCGCCTAGCGTACAGAACGAGCCAATGCTCCATCGCGTCTAGCCTCACCGGGGTCACCCCCTTTTTCAGCCGTATCTCCTGCTCCCCCAGCTTTTCCCTTCCGAAAACATCTTGAATAGGGGTGGGCTCCCCCACACCCGGAGCACTCGTGCTTGAACTTGCACGCGGCGCCCCACTTACAAGATTTTTCATTAAATGCGAAGCAACACCCTTTTCTAACCGATGCCGGGGACCCTCCAGTGGAGGGGCCACCGGCACCCGACCGAAAGGACTGGGAGGCTCTCAAAGGTGTCATTATTTTTAGCCACAACCCCATGTCCCGGTCGTCCCACCTCATATCCCGCTTGACCGACAGCCGCTGACGAAAGTGCTCGTCATACGACCACCAAGCCATACCGCCATATGTCCGCTGCGCGGCCGCGATTTCGTCTAGATAACATAACAAGGCACTACCCTGCTCCGGGAACTTACTCGCAAAGACACTGGCATAAATTACAAAGGATTGGAACCAGTTAGAAAACTTTTAGGTAATTTCCTATAACGTTTTTTCCTCTCCTCCTCCTCCTTCTTGGCCACATCCTTTTTTGAATCCTCTGGAATCTCAAAGGATTGTTCAAGAGAAAGGAGAGAAAACAGTTCAATAAAGTAAAGTCCCTCTTTCATATCTTGTCCCTGACCTCTGAAGTCAGGTGCATCCCCAACGTCCCAATGGAGCAGAGGCAAGAATGGGACATCGCCGTGTCAGCCACTCTCAACTCCGCTCCCTCCGCCGATTTTGTTGCCCCAGTGGTAGAAACCACCGCTGGCCCGAGGCCCTGAACCACAATGGACGGACAAGTGCCCTGAACCGCTACAGGGGGACCACCAATGTGGGCCGTGGAACCCACTACCGCACCGGCCTCGCCCCTCCCTGACACTACAGGAACCGACGCCACTGGAGCCGGGACCCATGACCTTTCGACTGCTATCTCCCTTGGAGGGGCAGCCCCTTCCAATTGCGACAACAAATCCCGCAATCCCGCAACAACCCTCACAGCCACGGAAACATCACTCCCCACAACATTACCCCTCACATTCACTATCCCAGCCTCACCTGTAGCATTGTCCACCGCCTGCACTCCTGATGAATTTTCAGCCGCAGCCTGGAGCCTGCCCTCGCATGGCTCCGTTCTCCTCTGTACACTTTCCTGCACTATAGCAGCCATCCGTGCTGGCTGGTCCAGCTGCCGTGTAGTTTCCTGGAAAACAGCAGTACGTGAACACAAATTGAGTGGTACAATCCCCCTCCCCCCCCCCCGCCTCCCCTGTGGCTGAATGGCAAGTCCAGCCGTGTGTGCCCCCCTACCCCTCTTAGGAGCCCCACCCCCTCACCTCTCGACCACGCAGCCTCCGCCACTGGCTGTCTTCTAGCTCCTCCCCTAGGAACACCCCCTTGGCCTATCAAGACACCCGGCCGTCTGTTCCCTCTCCCACCACCCCGAATATTCCCCAAAAGCTGCCTGGCCCTACCCAGAGACCCTGCCAACCCCACCCCCTAGCCCTTCTTCTCACCTCAACCCCAACAATGGGCAACGTATCCTGCTGTCCGCCGTCATCAGGCTCTATGCGAATGGAGTCTGTCCAAGAGCCGTGCAGGCCAAAGAAGTCCTCCTCTTGGCCGTCCATAGAATCCGCCACTGTGGACGGGCCAGGCCGTTTCCCAGTAGTGCCTATCTCTGTGAGCCACCCACATCATCAGCACTACCAACCCCTGAACCAAATGACACCCCAGGGTCAATGACACCCCCAGAGGGCCCACCAACAACACCCCCAAATCGGCTAACAGGCCTACCACTGGCCCCAGGAGAGGGGGAGACAAACTCATCATCAGAGGAATCCAGGAACAACCCCACTACCTCAGGATCAGGCTCTAACTCCTCAATCTCCTCTCCAGACCCATATTCCTGGTCAACTAACGTGGGGCAAGAACCAGATGACGGGGCCCTATGGACATCAGCCTGAACAGTTATCTCCCTTCTCCCACCTAACCTATAAGGGCCTGTGCTAACACCCACCCCACCCTCCCCAGGATGCTGGAAAGGGGCAGAAATTCCTCCCACAATACCACCACCCACCTCCCCTCCAGGCTCATACTGTGAAACGCTATGCCCAGCTCTGTCCCCCACCCATCCAGGTAACCCTCCCCCACAAACAGGCCTCCCCCGGCCGTAACCAACCCCCCTTTTCCCAGTACCGCACTCTGCGGCCGTCACAGCCATAGGCCTCCGCTCCGGCACACTGCCGCTCCTTCCAGCCGGTGACGTCATCACCGCCGCGGGCCTGGACTGCCCCGCTGAACCGACCGCCACCGCAACAGGCCTCTTCTGGGCACCAGATGCCGCCTTCCGGCCACCACCAGCCCTCCCACGAACCTCTGGGCTGAGCCTCAACGGAGGCTTAGAGATCCTGCCGGACTTCTTCCTGGGGGCGGGCCGCCCCACCACCGGAACCGGAGTGCTGAGAAGAGACCGGACCTGGCCCTCAAGCCAGGTAGGGCCACGCTCCGTAGCAGCCTCCCTAAGCTGAAGTAGCAGCTCATCAATCTCCGCCATGACGCAGGCTGAGCGGGAGAAAACAGACAACAAGATGCTTCACTTCCTTCTGATAAAATTGTTGTGCTGATTTTCCCGCTCAGGCTGCCCCTTTAAGGCCTCTGTCCTAGCCCCTCCTGCCTCCAAGCCATCCAATAGCACTGAGAGGAAGGAGAGAAGGGGGCCTCTTTCCTCCTCCGGTCAAAGCTCCCTCCGCCCAGCTCCGCAGACTCCAGGAGCAACTAGCACAGAGCATTAAACTAAGAATATAATCTAGCACAGCGGTCACCAACAAGTGGTCCATGGACCACTGCTGGTCCACGAGAAGGTGTTGGTGGTCCTTGACACTATCAAGCAGGAATTAATCTCCTCTGATGGTGTCACCCCCGTCGCACCGCAACTCCCTACAGTGCCTGGCTGGACATTAGTTAAAATGTAAGAGTTAAATTACAATCTCCCTACACACGTAGCGTAACTTGCGTAGCTAGATTGTATTTTTAACTCCTCTCGCCCGGCATGCTGCTCAGAGGAAGATGCTTCTATTCTAAAGCCAGCAGAGGTTGGTATAGTCTTGGCTTGAAATAGTGGAATTAAAGTATATAAAAAAAGGAAATCTTAAAAAGAAAATTCTCTCGTATTTCATTTATTTTCTTCCTGTCATCCAGCAGATCAGCCATATCCTGCCAATATTATAGCAATTGCCAGTAATATCAGTCGTTTTTAGCTCACATCCATATTGAGAGCTTTCTGATATAAACTTAATTTATGACTCCACTGTCTGTCCATGATTATAAGTAGTTTTGAATAATTCCTAACTGGGGAGGTATCTTGGAAGTCTTGTGGTCCTTATAAACATAATTCTTTTTTTCCCACTTTCTGCCTCTCTGTTTCCAGCTCAAAAGTTGGCACTCACCCTTCATCTGTCAATTGGAGGTATTCTCTCAGTTCTGTCATTCAGTTAGTTAATTCCAAAAATAATTCTTAAAAATGTGTAAATATATACATAATGTAAACTTAGGTATGGTTATACTAGTTATGTATAGTATATGTGTGTGTGTGTGTGTGTGTATGTATGTGTGTGTTTATATATATATATATATATATATATATTTATACACAAACACCTTTATAGAGGTTTGTACCTTTTAAAAAAAAATAATGTTAGTGGTCCACGGGATTCAAAATTGTGAGTTTAGTGGTCCCTAAGGTCTGAAAGTTTGGCGACCCCTGCTCTAGCACACCCTCCATTAAAACATTGCACACTTCTGACGGACTAATAAACAATGGGCTAACTCAGAAACAAAGCATTAAAGGGACATAACAGTGCAAAAAGAAAATGCACTATTATGTTACATAATTTTACTATTGCATTTTTGCTTGCATATGTGTTTAACCCCTGAAAAAAAGATTAAGCACAGTTAAAGTCAGCTCCAGATTAATAAGAGCTAGCTTAATACATCTGGTAAACCAATGACAAGAAATAGATGTCTGTAAACACCGATCACCAGCTAGCTCCCAGCAGTGCATTGCTTCTGCTGAGAATATGTACCTTTCAACAAAGGATACCAAGCAAACATAATTTTCTTTTTTCATGTTTTTGTTTAAGTAATCTTTAACCAATATTTTTAATAATTATTATCCACATTATAAAATTGCAAAGGTCCAGCGTAAAATAGTTCACAACAGGCATTTGTTTGTTTTGGAGGGGGGTAGATAATAAATCCAAAAGTTGTATTACAGGTAACACTGCCTTGTTTTTTGCTGTTTTTTTTTAATGATTTGAATGGCTTTCCTTACATTCTTTAAGTTTTATATGGTGAAGAGACATTTGGGGATATATATATATATATATATATATATATTTACATATATGGGTCATTCCTGGGATTCAGTAATATTTCAACTTGGATTTTTTTTAACTACATTTGATTAAGTAATATTTAAAGCAATAATATACCGGAGTCCGCACAAAAGATTGTAACAAAGAGCTGTGGGTTGGTAGTAGATAGCAGAGGAGATATTTTGGGGGCTTATTTATACATGTACAGCTTGTGGTATGTGTGTGTGGAGGATATGTGTACAAATGCCAGTCTAAACATACAGAATGGAAGAAATCCAAAGATCACATAAAGCAGTGGAAAAAGCGTTTGGGGTTATAATTATTTATCCCTCATTAGACACGCTTTGCTTGTGATAAATGTAAATTCAAGCCCTTGTTCAAACTGTATGCTGTACTGATTGCACAAAACAAATGATGAGGTATTCCAATGGTATTGGTGCGTGTGTGTAGAGACGAAAAGGCAGCAGCACCTGGGGGAAAAACAATCACTCTACGCTGACCAGGCAGCAATACAGTGCAAACTTATTTTCAATGCCTCCTGAGGTGAAAAAAGTGCTGCAGCTGCTCACTCTGCTAGCTCACTCCGCTAAAACTAGCAGGCAGAATATAAATGAATAGCACCATCAACAGTTCTATTAGTCCTGTTAATACTCACAATTGAGCATGGTCTTATCAACGTTGTGCTTGGAATCAGCTGTAGCTTACGATCCTGATTAGCACACTCCGCTTTGACTGACAGGCAAGATTTGAATAAAATAGCACAGTCATAGTTCTGTAAATACTCACAATTGAGCGTGATCCTTTTTGTGCCTAAAGAAATCTGCTGCAGCTTGCGGTCCCGGCGTCCTTGCTGATCCTCCTTACTACACACACACTCTGTTCGGCCCCTAAGCTCCTCCTTCCAGCATCCGATGTCAGCAGCTCCCTTGTCAGCTACCTTCAGGGTATACAGGAACTTTTGTGCGCTGAAGTGGAGTCCCAGAAATCCACAACATAAATGAAGAAAAAAGGTTTATTCCAAAACCCAGTTGCAAATAAGTCCGTAATGCTGACACTCAGGTTATATAAAAGATATAAACTTTATTGTGGTAATCCATAGACACACAACTGGACACCATGATTAAAACAAGGGTGAAGACAGTGTTTGACCGGTTTCGGTCCTCTGACCATAGTCATAAACCTAAAATCATGCAACATGTGCATGCTATTTAAAACAAATAGGCTGCTCTCATTGGAGAAGCTCAACACACCCTAAATTAACCCTTTAGTTACTTTGCTGAAATATGAGTGTAAATATAAATACAAGCATACTAATATCTTCTCATCATAACTGTTAATGCTGTAAATAAACAGGTGTAAGTAAAACCATCCAGTAAGACTTAACCCAAAATAGTAGATAAGAAGTATGCTTATATTCTCTGTGAGATTAATCTCATACATCTTGTACTCTCACAGCTGGACTAATTTGTCTCATATGGAGCACAAAAATGATTGAACTGCAAATAGTCACCAAACATACCAATGTTTAGGGGATACTCGTATATGCATACGGTAGTATGCAGCAAATATATTAATAAAGTATATGTATTCATATTATGGGGAATAATTGTAGCTGAATATAATTTAAACTGAATATAGCTCAAACAATGAGGGGGAAGAGATAGTACACAGTGTACAGCAGAAAAAAAGAGAAAATATAAATGTACATACATACAATTGGTGTTAAAAAATTGTTATAAAGCAGAACAAAATATAATTCCAGGACAATTTTGCTTAATGCAGACTTATAGTCAACAACCAACACTGCACAGAATATTATGCATTAATTAAATAGGTTAGTGTGCATAACATGGAAACATCCTGTTTTAACAAAATAAAATAACAACATAATCCCACCTAAGAAAATGTATTAGTTTACATATTCAAACAATATAAATACATACACTATAAATACAAGATCCCCCCCCTAAGGAAATCAATACAATATTCAACATAATATATAATATTGACCATGTTAGTTGTAGCTTTTCATATCAATATGTGGCAAAAGGGGGTCTGGCATTAGCACACAAGTACATAACCTTCTCAATATTGCCGCAATAGCCCAAATAACAATAGATAATATCAGATGACCTAATTATAAGGTATAAGTCAACGGTATATTGAATATTGGGGTCCGTGGTATGATGGATGTTAGAATCCTAACGTACTGAGATGGCCGCATGCTATTTTAGCGGTGCCAATAATTAATGATATCAAACTCAGAGTTGAATCCCACAGGTAGCAGGCTACCAAGTTTATGGATCCAGTATATCTCTTGTCTCAATAATATCTGGAATTTATCACCACCACGAGGGGGTCTCATAACCTTTTCGATAGCCTGCCACCTGAGGGATCCAACATTACCCCCATGTGTTTCCAGGAAGTGTCTGGAGAGAGCTGATACTGCTCTATCATGGTTAATATGTGCAAGATGTTCCTTGATTCGGGTGCCCACCTCCCTTGTTGTTCTGCCAACATATTGCCGGCAGCACAATGTGCACTCCACTAGATAGACAACAAATTTGCTCAAACATTTCACACATCCCCTAGTCTCAAACATCTCAGACGAGGTAGCAGAGACACAGGTAGTGGAAATGTGAACATGATCACATGATTTACAGGCTCTTTTGCCGCACCTGAAGCTATCCCTAAAGTGCAACCAAGAGCTTTGTGGCTGGTTAGTTTTTAACAGACTGGGAGATAAAATATTTTCCAATGTCAAATTACGTTTGTAGATGAATTGACATCCATCCATAATGGAACTACGTAATTTGGAGTCACCTCTAAGAATAGGAAGATTACTCCTAATTATGTCACAAACCTTGTAGTACTGGTTGGAATATGATGTAATAAATAAAGGCTTCTGTTTGTTCTTTGGTTCACCTGATGCATTTATTACTTTTTCTCTCTTCGGGACCAGCAATTGAGCTCTCTCTATTGGCTGTACTTCTTTCTTTGCTCTGTTGATCACTCTCCTGGGGTAATCTCTGGCCAATAATTAATTAATTTTACCCTCCAGGGGGTCTGAGGTAAGGTTGACATCAAGATAATAAATGGTGGTCTTGTGCCATTCAAATGTAAATTGTAAACCCACCTGGTTACCATTCAGGTACTTAAAAAAATCTTGTGCTTCAGACAACCCTGATGACCAAACTATCAGCAGGTCATCGATGAATCTCATATACCTGACCAATTTGGAGGAAAAGATGGTGCTATCTCCATAGACGTGGAACCGCTCCCACCACCCCATGAAGAGGTTTGCGTAGGAGGGGGCAAACTTAGCCCCCATCGCGGTTCCACGCCTCTGGAGATAGCACACATCGGAGAATTTGAAAAAATTATGTTTGAGCAAAAAATCTATTACTCTAAGAACATAATCCTTATGCTCGTCTGAGTACCCAGTATATCTATCTAGGAAGAATTTGATGGCCTCAATACCAAATTCGTGGGGTATTGAGGAATATAGGGAGACCACATCGATGGTTATCCAACTATATTCCTGTTTCCACACAATTTTTTCCAACTTAGATAGAGTATGTGTGGTGTCTCTCAAGTAACTGGGCAAATTATGCACCAGTGGCTGTAAAAATTGGTCCACCCATTTGGATAGGGGCTCTAACAAAGAGCCTATTCCTGCCACTATGGGTCTTCCTCTGACGTCTGAGAGATTTTTGTGGACCTGTGGAAGATGGGCATTATTGGATTATCAACAAGAAGACAATCAAAAGTCTTCCTGTCAATAATACCATCTCCAAACCATCATCCAAAAGGTCCTTGAGCAATGCTCGATACTGTGTGGTAGGATCTCTCCCTAGGGTAATGTAGGCTTCAGGTCTTGGAGTTGCCTATGTGCCTCTCGCACATACATTTCCTTATCCAGGACACACACACTTCCTCCTTTGTCAGATTGTCTAATGATAATGGAATCATTATTCTGCAGACAAGTCAGAGCTTCCCTTTCCTTTCTCGTTAAATTAGACTGACTTCTGCCATGTTGTTGCGATAGAGCAGTTAAATCTTCAACTACCCTTTTATGGAAGACCTCTAGGCTTTTACCTCTGGCCTGTATGGGGTAGAAATTGGATCTAGATTTCATTCTACAAGATATTTTATCAACATGAAACTGGTCCCTGTTCTCATTAGAAAGGTCTTCCAAATTACTTAATGAACAGATGTCTATAAAGGCAAGATCATCATAATTAACACTAATTTCTGTCTGTGTGGTACTCTCAACAACACCCTCAGCAACACCATCGTCTTGGAAATATTTTCTTAGGGTTAAATCCCTCACGAGCCTATTGACATCCAATATGGTTTGGAATAAGTCAAAGTCTCGTGAGGGAACAAAGCCCAAACCATACCTAAGGACTCTCTCTCTGAGTCTGTGAGGCTATATGAGGATAGGTTGATCACTGAATTATCTATTATTGGTATTTCTGCCTCTGTGTGTTCCTGTTGCCCCTCATCGGGTATCTGTGTGTGTTGTCCACTCCTGGGGGTGGCAGGACCTGGCCTCCCCCCCCTCCCATCGGTTGTCTGGGGGCCCAGTGAAAAACCTGGGCATCTGGAACCCCACTGGACTCCCCTTGGAAATTGTCCCTGGTGTTGTTGTAGTAGTGTGACCTACCCCTTCCCCTATGTCTTCCTCTTTTAGGTGTAGCACCAGAGTTATTACTATCCTTGAGGATACTTTTAATCGGTGGTAGTGTCGTGTTGCCCCCTACTGCTTCAATAGAGTTGGAAGGTGGACCTGTCTCATCTGGGTCTGAACTAGAGCAGCCATCAGTGTCAAATCCTGAGGCAAACCTGTCGTCATCTGTCAGATCTGGTTCAGAATCAGAGAAGACTACTTTTTTAGGTTTTGCCTCTGTTTGTGACTTTTGTTTCCAATGTTCATGTGTACCCTTTGGAGCGGGGCTCTTATCATTCAAACCACCATTCGATCTGGACCAGGATCTACTCCTCTGGCGTCTACGCCAGATGTACACCGTACCCTTAGTGTAATCCTTTTGGTCCCTCAGGAATTTAGAATGCTTGGTCTGAATGATAAGTTTCCTAGACTCCGCCATTGTTTCTTTGAGGATGTCATCATACCGTGGATAGATCTCACATTCCTTATATTTATTCATTTCTATTTGTAATTCGGTGGTTTTATCTTTAATCTCTCCCAAAAGCATATCTTTATACTCAATCAATAAAGCAATTAACCTAAGTGAACACTCAGTAAGTGTCTGATTCCATTTCTCAATATAGGCAACATCTTTAATATCATAGGTGGGAAATTTATTAATGCGTAAGCCCCTGGGGACCATTTTCAAATTTAGGTATTTGGTAAGGATCCACTTGTCCCATCTAAGTTTCTGATCCTTGATCTTTACATTTTCCATATCCCAAAAGAGGTCGCCCAATTTGGTATTTGGTATGTCTTGTTCAAAAACATCAGCCAATTCTAAGGTGTCAAAATCATCATCATCAGTTTCTTTCAGTGAATAAAAAGAGTCATTTGTAGCCATATTGTCCATGATACAAAACCTTGTTGCAGCACACGGTAGCCAGGTAGCTGAAAACTGTAGGTAGATATATATAGTGTCCAATTACCACATACTCTGTATTACACTCCGGTTCAGGGAAAGAACAAGTAATATTTAAAGCAATAATATACCGGAGTCCGCACAAAAGATTGTAACAAAGAGCTGTGGGTTGGTAGTAGATAGCAGAGGAGCTATTTTGGGGGCTTATTTATACATGTACAGCTTGTGGAATGTGTGTGTGGAGGATATGTGTACAAATGCCAGTCTAAACATACAGAATGGAAGAAATCCAAAGATCACATAAAGCAGTGGAAAAAGCGTTTGGGGTTATAATTATTTATCCCTTGTTTTAAATAGCATGCACATGTTGCATGATTTTAGGTTTATGACTACGGTCTGAGGACCGAAACCGGTCAAACACTGTCTTCACCCTTGTTACATTTGATTAACTATCTAACTATCCCACATAATTAGGCACAAATCGAACTTCTAACAAATCATATTTCTTTCATGTAATTGGCAAGAGTCCATGAGCTAGTGACGTATGGGATATACAATCCTACCAGGAGGGGCAACGTTTCCCAAACTTCAAAATGCCTACAAATACACCCCTCACCACATCCACAATTTAGTTTTTACAAACATTGCCTCCCTATGGAGGTGGTGAAGTAAGTTTGTGCTTGATTTTCTTCTGTGATATGCGCTTCTCAGCATTTTGAAGCCCGATTCCTCTCAGAGTACAGTGAATGTCAGAGGGATGTCAAGGGAGTATCACCTATTGAATTCTATGGTTTTCCTTGGAGAAAATCTTTTCATAGGTTCTCTGTTATCGGTCGCAGAGATTCATCTCCTACCTACCTTTTCAGATTGACGATATACTCTCATATTCCATTACCTCTACTAATAACTGTTTCAGTACTGGTTTGGCTATCTGCTATATGTGGATGGGTGTCTTTCGGTAAGTATGTTTTCATTACTTAAGACACTCTCAGCTATGGTTTGGCACTTTATATATTAATTTAAAGTTCTAAATATATGTATTGTACTTATATTTACCATGAGTCAGGTTTATATATATTTCCTTTTGCAGGCTTTCAGTTTCAAAATTAGGAAAACATATTTAGGAAGTTATTTTTTCTTACCTGGGGTTTAGTCTTTTCTTCAAAATTGACTGTTTTTCATTAGGCTCGCGAGGCCACAAAATGCTGATATTTATTGCGTCATTATTGGCGCGAGAACTTTTTTGGCACAAAGGTACGTTCGGTGACGCAAATTCGTAATTTCCGGCGTCTTAGTTGACACCAGGTCTCCTTGCACAAGGTTGCATCTGCCATGACGCGAGTTGCGTCATTTCTGGATCTTAGCGCCAAACAAATAAATTTTGCATTGCGCATCATACTTGGCGCCAAATAATTTAATTATTTAAACCCCACTTCCGATATGCCTCTTGCCTTTTTCTATGCTCAGAGGACTATGCTGTTTGCATTTTTTTCCCTTTCTTGAAACTGCCATATAAGGAAATTGATAATTTTTGCTTTATACGTTGTTTTTTCTCTTACATTTGCAAGATGTCTCAATCTGATTCTGTCTCAGAAATCACCGTTGGATCCCTGCTGCCTGATAACAGTTCTACCAAAGATAAGTGTATCTGTTGTAAGTTAGCGGAGATTATATCTCCAGCTGTAGTATGTAACAGTTGTCATGATAAGCTTTTACATGCAGAGAATGTATCAATCAGTACTAGTACAATGTCTGTTGTTCCTTCAACATCTAATGTACATGATATCACTGTGAATATAAAAGATTTTATTGCTGATGCAATTCAGAAGACTTTGTCTGCTATTCCGCCTTCTAATAAACGTAAAAGGTCTTTTAAAACTTCTCATAAAGTTGATGAAATTTCAAATGACCGTCAATATACTGAATTATCCTCCTCTGATGAGGATCTATCTGATTCAGAAGATCCTACCTCAGATATTGGCACTGACAAATCTACTTATCTCTTTAAGTTGGAGTATATTCATTCCTTGTTAAAAGAGGTGTTGATTACTTTGGATATTGAGGAAACTAGTCCTCTTGATACTAAAACTATTAATTGTTTAGATTCTGTTTATACACCTCCTGTGGTTACTCCAGAGGTTTTTCCAGTTCTTGATGCTATTTCTGATATGATTTCAAAGGAATGGAATAAGCCTGGTACTTCTTTTAATCCTTCTCCTAGGTTTAAAAAGTTGTATCCTTTGCCAGCAGTCAGATTGGAATTTTGGGAAAAAATCCCCAAAGTTGATGGGGCTATTTCTACTCTTGCTAAACGTACTATTATCCCTATGGAAGATAGTACTTCCTTTAAGGATCTTTTAGATAGGAAACTTGAATCGTATCTAAGGAAAGCTTATTTATATTCTGGCTATCTTCTCAGGCCTGCCATTTCTATGGCTGATGTTGCAGCTGCATCAACTTTCTGGTTGGAAAGCTTAGTGAAACAGGAAACAGATCCTGATTTGTCTAGCATTGTTCACTTGCTTCAACATGCTAATCATTTTATCTGTGATGATATTTTTGATATCATCAAAATTGATGTTAAATCTATGTCTTTAGCTAGAAGAACTTTGTGGCTCAAGTATTGGAATGCTGACATGGTATCTAAATCTAGATTACTATCTCTTTCTTTCCAAGGTAACAATTTATTTGGTTCTCAGTTGGATTCAATTATTTCAACTGTCAATGAGGGAAGGGAGTTTTTTTACCTCAGGATAAAAGATCTAAAGGTAAATCTAAAGCTTCTAATCGTTTTCGTTCTTTTTGACAGAATAAAGAACAGAAACCAAATCCTTCCCCTAAAGAAGCTGGTTCCAATTGGAAACCTTCTTCAAGTTGGAATAAATCCAAGCCTTTTAAGAAACCAAAGCCAGCCCCCAAGTCTGCATGATGGTGCGGCCCTCATTACAGCTCAGCTTGTGGGGGACAAATTAAAATTTTTCCAAAACATTTGGGCAGATGCTGTCCAAAATCATTGGATTCAGCGCATTGGCTCTCAAGGGTATCTAATAGGATTCAGAGTAAGACCTCCTGTGAGAAGATTTTTTCTCTCATGCATTCCAGCAAATCCAGTGAAGGCTCAGGCTTTTCTAAAGTAAGTAGAGCTTTCAGGGGTAATCATACCAGTTCCGTTTCAGGAACAGGGTCTGGGGTTTTATTCAAATCTATTCATTGTCCCAAAGAAAGAAAATTTATTCAGGCCAGTTCTTGATCTGAAAATTTTGAATTGTTTTGTAAAATGGTGACTATAAGGACTATTCTGCCTTTTGTTCAGCAAGGTCATTATATGTCCACGATAGACTTACAGGATGCATATCTTCATATTCCGATTCATCCAGATCACTATCGGTTTCTGAGATTCTCTTTTCTAGACAAGCATTACCAATTTGTTGCTCTTCCATTTGGCCTAGCGACAGCTCCAAGAATTTTTTCAAAGGTTCTCAGTGCCCTACTCTCTGTAATCAGAGAACAGGGTATTGCAGTGTTTCCTTATTTGAACGATATCTTGGTACTAGCTCAGTCTTTACATCCTGCCGAATCTCACACAAATCAACTAGTGTTGTTTCTTCAAAGTCATGGTTGGAGGTTCAATTTACCAAAGAGTTTCTTGATTCCTTAGACAAGGGTCACCTTTTTAGGTTTCCAGATAGATTCAGTGTCCATGACTCTGTCTCTAATAGACAGACGAATATAATTAGTTTCAGCTTGTCGGAACCTTCAGTCTCAATCATTCCCTTCAGTGATTATGTGCATGGAAGTTTTAGGTCTCATGACTGCAGCATCGGATGTGATCCCCTTTGCTCATTTTTATATGAGACCTCTCCAGCTTTGGATGCTGAAACAATGGTGCAGGGATTATACAAAGATATCACAGTTAATATCCTTAAATCCCAATGTTCGACTCTCTCTGACTTGGTAGTTAGACCATCATCGTATAGTTCAAGAGGCCTCTTTTGTTTGTCCAACCTAGACTGTAATCACAGCAGATGCAAGTCTTTCAGGTTGGGGAGCTGTCTGGGGATCTCTGACAGCACAGGGTGGTTTGGAAACCTTAAGAGGCGAGGTTACCAATCAATATTTTAGAACTCCGTGCTATTTTCAGGGCTCTTCAGATTTGGCCTCTGTTGAAGAGAGAACCATTCATTTGTTTTCAGACAGACAATATCACAACTGTGGCATATGTCAATCATCAGGGTGGGACTCAGTCCCCTAGCTATGAAAGAAGTATCTCGGATACTTTCTTGGGCGGAATCCAGCTCTTGTCTTAATTTCTGCGGTACATATACCAGGTTTAGACAATTAGGAAGCGGATTATCTCAGCCGTCAGACTTTACATCCGGGGGAGTGGTCTCTCCATCCAGATGTGTTTTTTCAGATTGTTCAGATGTGGGGTCTTCCAGACATAGATTTGATGGCTTCCCATCTAAACAAGAAACTTCCCAGGTACTTGTCCAGGTCCAGGGATCCTCAGACGGAGTCGGTGGATGCGTTAGCAGTTCCTTGGTTTTACCAACCTGCTTACATCTTCCTGCCTCTAGTTCTTCTTCCAAGAGTGATCTCCAAGATCATCATAGAACAATCATTTGTGTTTCTGGTAGCACCAGCATGGCCTCACAGGTTCTGGTATGCTGATCTTGTCTGGATGTCCAGTTGCCAACCTTGGCCACTTCCTTTAAGACCAGACCTTCTGTCTCAAGGACAGTTTTTCCATCAGGATCTCAAATCGTTAAATTTGACGGTATGGAGATTGAACACTTAGTGCTTAGTCATAGAGGTTTCTCTGACTCAGTGATTAATACTATGTTACAGGCTCGTAAATCTGTTTCTAGGAAGATTTTTTATCAAGTTTGGAAGACTTATATTTCATGGTGTTCTTCTCATAAATTCTCCTGGCATTCTTTTAGAATTCCTAGAATTTTACAGTTCCTTCAGGATGTTTTGGATAAAGGTTTGTCTGCAAGTTCCTAGAAGGGACAAATCTCTGCTCTTTCTGTTTTATTTCACAGAAAGATTGCTAAGCTTCCTGATATTCACTGTTTTGTGCAGGCTTTGGTCCGTATCAAGCCTGTAATTAAATCAATCTCTCCTCCTTGGAAGCTTAATTTGGTTTTGAAGGCTTTACAGGCTCATCCTTTTGAGCCTATGCATTCTTTGGATATTAAACTACTTTCTTGGAAAATGTTGTTCCTTTTGGCTATCTCTTCTGCTAGAAGAGTTTCTGAGTTATCTGCTCTTTTTTGTGAGTCTCCTTTTCTGATTTTCCATCAGGATAAGGCAGTTTTGCGGACTTAATTTAATTTTTTACCTAAAGTTGTGAATTCTAACAACATTAATAGGGAAATTGTTGTTCCCTCTTTGTGTCCTAATCCTAAGAATTCTTTGGAGAGATCCTTACATTCTCTGGATGTTGTAAGAGCTTTGAAATATTATGTTGAAGCTACTAAAGATTTCAGGAAGACTTCTAGTCTATTTGTTGTCTTTTCTGGTCCTAGGAAAGGTCAGAAAGCTTCTGCCATTTCCTTGGCATCCTGGTTAAAGCTTTTGATTTACCAGTCTTATTTGAAGTTGGGTCAGGACCCGCCTCAGAGAATCACAGCTTATTCTACTAGATCAGTTTCCACTTTGTGGGCTTTTAAGAATGAAGGTTCAGTTGATCAGATTTGCAAAGCAGCAACTTGGTCTTATTTGCATACATTTACTAAATTCTACCGTTTTTATGTATTTGCCTCTTTAGGAGCAGTTTTTGGTAAAAAGGTTCTTCAGGCAGCTGTTTCAGTTTGATTCCTCTGCTTATGTTTTAAGTTTTTTTCTTTTCAATTATGAGGAAAACTTATTTTTGTGGATGTGGATTTAATTTTGTGCAGCGGAAAAAGGCTGTTTTTATTTTTATCCCTCCCTCTCTAGTGACTCTTCTGTGGAGTTCCACATCTTGGGTATTAATATCCCATACGTCACTAGCTCATGGACTCTTGCCAATTACATGAAAGAAAACATAATTTATGTAAGAACTTACCTGATAAATTAATTTCTTTCATATTGGCAAGAGTCCATGAGACCCACCCTTTTTATGGTGGTTATGTTTTTTTTGCATAAAGCACAATTATATTTCCAGTTCCTTTTTTTATGCTTTTTACTCCTTTTTCTATCACCCCACTACTTGGCTATTCGTTAAACTGAATTGCGGGTGTAGTGAGGGGTGTATTTGTAGGCATTTTGAGGTCTGGGAAACTTTGCCCCTCCTGGTAGGATTGTATATCCCATACTTCACTAGCTCATGGACTCTTGCCAATATGAAAGAAATGAATTTATCAGGTAAGTTCTTACATACATTATGTTTTTCCCACCTCAAGCAATAAAGCCATTTTATTATTTTCAGTTGTTTTCAGACCTGGACAACTTTTAGTCTCAACCCCGTAACGGACAAAATGGTATTGGTTTAAAAAAGATTTCAAACAAAATGTATTATAAAACAAGCACCTACCTACTGTTCTTTTGTAACTCATGACAAATGAATACTTACATATGTAACATTTATGATAATCTTCACATTTTTATGTATGAAAGTTTCAAATAAACAAATAGTGTGCCTGTGGTCTCCTTATTTTTGAAAATAAAAATCATCAGTTTAGATGTTTAACTAAAATCACAAATTTATTGTACTAGCCCTTAATGTCAGGTGGCATTCAGCAAGAAATACTTTCTTTTTTAATTCCCTTCCCTATTTTTCTGCCAAAAATATCAATGTGATGGGGCTGAGAATTGTTTGACAGGGTTGAGGACTGTAACAGGGTTGAAGGGACACATCACCTTCAATTTTTTATTATGATGAAATTTCCCTCAAGACTAAACCAAAACACAGTATTCCATTTTAGGCAACCATGTAAAATCCGTCATATTTTGATTAATATGAACTTTATTAACCAGACTGCATAGACTATTTAAAACACAGACATTAAGGTCTTGGTAACTTTCAAATAATTAATAAAAAAATAAAAACATTTTACCACACACATTACAGAACAGAACCTTTTACTCAATAGGCGTAGGTAAATTCACTAAAAGATCCCTTTTTGCAGGAAAAAACATAAAACTGCAATGTTAACACAACTTAACAATACAAAGATTTTAAAATGGTTACTTTATTCACATTTTCATAAACTGAAAGAAAAACTGTATAACACTAAATCTAATCCATATTTCTTGACATAAGCACTACATTACTGAGCTACTAGGTGTTTGTGCAATTCTTTGGTCAGGCTTTTATCTTGAGAGTCTGGCCCAAATCCCTTTCAGAACCTCTACATGTCGTGATGTCACATGCCGAGGAGCTGAAATCATCTCAAGGACTTCATTTAATTAGTACCAGTGGATATCATCACGAGAAGGCAAAAAAAAATCTATTCTAGCACTGCCTGGGTACAGGTCATCATGATATTTCAGTATGCACCACTATCCAAGAACATCTGGATTTCTCCACTTCCGTGGGTTGTGTGTTGTCTGTTGTTTGTGTATGCATTGGGATGTTCTGACCAAAACTGAAGTGCTCGGTATTAAAATATGTACATTTTAGGTCTTTCTTTGTTGAATAAAAGCAGCTTACATCTCGACATATCAGCTCACCTGGAGCAAGGGTGATGACCTTGTGCATTCTCATTGAAGAGGGCACTGCTTTTATAGGCTTGTGCATCATCTCTAGTGCACGTTCAACATCAGCACCTTCCACAAAAACCAGTTCCACTGAAGTGTTTGTCTGAGGAGTTCATACAACTGCTTTGCATCTTGGATGTCATGGCCTTTAGCTACCAACCTGTCTGGTGTTCTCTTTAATGCTCCTCCCACACCATCATGGGACCCTTTCCCATGGCTTGACTCAAAATAGTTTTATGTGCCAGCTTTAAATCCAAGTTTCTGGATTTCTGAAGTAAAAAGCAGAACGTTTCCTTTCTGTTTATATTGTGTGCAAGGTCCATCACTAAAAAAATGCAGAAGAGAAACTTGTGGATGAGTAGCCTGAAGGTAGTCTAGCACTGGATCAAGATATTTCCATATAGCATGAGGGCCTTTGTGTCTGGAAGGGGAGACTGTGGTTTTGCAAATTGGCTCCTGTTACCTTACATGCATTACCCCAGTATGTAGAGTGGCCTGCTTATGTGAGGCCCCAAAGTGAACAGCTTGGATCTCTGATGCAAGCATATTTACAGACATAGTTCTCTGAAACATTGATGTGGATCAATGCCTCATCCATTGCCATGTTTTTTTTAAAGCTCACGATAGTAGGCATATTGCTGTTTGATATTGAACAGGTGATTCTTAAACTTGGGAATGTTACATCAAATACTATATTTATAACAAAAATATGAGTTGTCATGATTTCAGTAAGTTTATATTTGCTGAAACCATGACCATTTCATATTTTTTAAATGTATTTATTTATAAATGTGGTTAATAACTCAACCCTGTCACAAGTTTAAAACCCCAAAACAATGGCATACGTGACGGGTTGCATGTTTTTGCTCAAAATGGCCACTGCTCCTCATGAGGTGTAAGAAGAGAAGACTACATGGCAGCAAAAAAATAACTATATCTATATTGATTTTTTTTATTGATTAAAATAAAAAAAATTAAAGTGATGATCATTTTTCATCTTAATTTTATGTTATGTGGTTGAGTGGTTAAGCTTGACAATACCCCCCCCTGTCTATAATATGCCTCAAATATATTAATAAAAAGTATGATATTGGTTACCTTCTTCTGAACCACACTGTAGGAGAGAGCTGAATGGTGTCACTTCTGGTCAATGATGTCACAGATGGGTGGAGTATTTTATTATAATAAGTGGAGAATGGTTGGTGTGACAGGGTTAAGTTCAGACTGAGGGACATCACTTTATAGCCTGTTTTTTATAAAATATCCTGCATTTATTTTTAAAATTATTTTTCACAAGAAAGGAACCCAAATAAATACTTACATTACTTACACGAAGTACGAATTGGCTAACC
The DNA here is from genome assembly GCF_027579735.1 of Bombina bombina. Classification (NCBI taxonomy): domain Eukaryota; kingdom Metazoa; phylum Chordata; class Amphibia; order Anura; family Bombinatoridae; genus Bombina; species Bombina bombina. The sequence continues at coordinate 786,181,024 of NC_069503.1, read as the reverse complement.
ATCACTAAAGTTTTCTTTAAATGTGGCCATATATGTAAGAGCTGCAATTACACACAAAAAACTGACCATTTTACATCTTCCATTACTGGAAAAGTTTTTCCCATTAGGCAGAGAATTGACTGTACCAGTCAATTTGTAGTGTATTTAGTCACATGCCACCAGTGTTCCCAACAATATGTAGGCCTTACCACACGCCCCCTTAAAGATCGGATTAGGGAACATTTATTATCATTATATGAAGACATACCGAGAACACCTGTGGCAAAACATTTTTGTTCCCATGGTAGACACATTAAGCATCTCTTTCATTTTGTAGGCATTGAACACATTAGTAAAGACATCAGAGGATGGGACAGAATTGGTAATCTTCAGAGAAAAGAAGCATATTGGATCTTTATCCTACAGACTAAATTTCCCAAGGGAATCAACAGGAGACATGATTTGGACTTATTTATCGATTAGTCCAAAGTACTCTCAGTAACGAACATTAGATTACATTTATTCCCTTGACATCTATAGCCCCCTCTCCATAGTCTTTCGTCCAGAGGTACACATGTTTAACTTATATATTTTTAGTGTTCATCTCTTATTACTAATCCTCTTATTTTTATTATTATTTTTTTACTCCATCCCATTTTACTTTTTCTTAACCTTTTTCATTTTTATTTCATTTTACTTCCACTTCTTCACTACCATTACTATATTATTTTCCTATTTTTTTATGTTTTTCATTATTATTGTCATTTTTTCTTTTTTCTTATATATTAATTATTTCACTACTCATAGTAGTTAGGACTGGACTTTTGTTGTTTTTTCATCAGTCCTTTTCCTCAGAATATTTTACTGTATTATGTCTTAGTATTTAATGTTACTATCAAATCAGTGCATTATGTACTCTTTTTCCATCAACATAGGGATCATTCTCATATTAGGGACTTTTAGCAGTTGACAAAGTATTTACTATTTATACGTTTTGCACGACTGTCCCTTTTGAGTTCAATACAAACATAATACATAAAATATACAAAAAAATGAAACTAAACAGAACCTAATTAAAATTTATACATTTAAATTATTTTTATTTCAATTCACTAAATAAAATTATTTCTTATTAGCATATCAAGAGCACTTGTAGTTTTAGAATTACTCTGCCAGCAGTCCCTTAGACACAACTCCCTGTTCCTTCTTCATCTTTTTTTTTTTTTTTGGAGAGGGAACACTTGAAATAGAGTCATTTAGTGTTTTTAGTAATATCCCCTCTTATAGGGGCTATAGGAGTTTTAGAAATGATATGTAAGAGTGATATATATTGATAATAGTTATGATTTCTTTGTTATGGAAAATGTGTTAATTATGGATCACATGTCAGATGAATTGGCTTATGTATATTTTTTGAGTATTAATGTACTTTACACATTCCCATGTTTGACATCACCATTACTTTAGCACCCATGTGATTTGTATTTTCTAATTATTATGCCATTGGCTATCACATTGCATTTAACCACATCACTGGTGAACACCTGTAGATCTCTGATGAAGCGCATGTGAGCATGCGCGAAACGCATCAGATCCAGCCCCCCTTTCACACTGTTTTTGTGCTACACCTCTACGTTTGAATAAATCACTTTGGCATATGAGTTCCACGGTTCCTCGTCTCCTTTTGTATTCAACATCACTTTATTGCCTGGTTTTTATAAAATATCTTGCATTTATTTTTAAAATTATTTTTCACAAGAAAGGAACTTAAATTAATACTTACATTGTTACCAAAAATTATAGATGCTTTGCACATTTTATTAATTATTTTCTAAGTATAAATTTAGTGAAGTGCCTCAGGGACATGACAAAATGCTTGGTGTAAGATAGAAATAATACATTCTTTAGTATAATAATTATTTGAATGCAATAATTACTTTTATTCATTATAATGGACATACCAAGGTATTTTAAAAAGCTTTTAACATAAGGATTTCCGGTTCAGGGAGCAGCTGAGATAGGCGCGTGAAACTAGCGTCTCTGGAGAAACCACCGCTCCAACGCTTCCCCAACTGCCGACATAGCCCTTGTCAAGGGAGAGGAATGATCCTTTGCCGGGCATCCTTGTGGGTAAAGAGACCTCACTCGCAAGGCCTTCGATAGCGGAAGTCTGCCGCAAGCTGTTTGGGCCAAGTCGCTTGGGCCACAGCTTGTTGCCTCGATGGGCTTAGACACAGATTTGCATCGAGATTCTAGCTGAGCTGGATATGTGAAGAGGTTTGGAGGTGAAGTCGCAGCTGCAAGCTTAACTTTATCACTTTCCCTGGTAAATCCACAAAATTTTCGGACTGCTAATACAAGCTATTACTGGAGGCAATCTCCCAGAACCCCATATGTGGTGTGTGTTCTAGGGGCAGTCTTGCTGGCCGCTCACGGGACACCTGCCCTAGGGATAGGAGTAATGCTTCAATACTGGGGATCGCCGCTTGCAGTTCCGCTCATCACTGCTAAACTGAGCACTATTGGCTCGAATAGCCCCAGCTGTATCTCTGCTTTTTGGGGATATTGGATGCTGGAAAGTGGATAAGAAGGGGAAAAGAAGAAATTTAAAGGAAGAAAGGAAAAGAGGGGGAAAAAAGAAGGAAAAGTCTGGCGTAACCCACAAGAGAATTTGAACTGAGGCTGCCAAACCACATATAAGTACTCAAACTCTGTATTCTTGTGTATGCTCAATTTCTTGATGGTAAAGCAGGAAGGAAATCTGTATGGATAAAAGTCATAATCTGGCAAAGAAAAGAGATGCCCTAAGGGGCTGTATATATCTTTTTTGACTCTCAAATTGCTGTACCCTCTGGAGTTTTAATTCCTGGAACATTGCAAGATAAGGAAACAAGAATATACTCATTGCAACACATAATTGGAACTCTCTTGGTTTCTTTGCCTCATTTAAAGAGGGCTATACTGCACTTAAATAATTTTTTTTGGAGCAATCTTTTCACTTCAGTTACTGTTGCAAATTTCCTTGTTTAAAAGAAACTTGTAAATGCAATATTATCCTTATTGATTCCTAGAATTTACCTTGCCTGGTTAAGGGTTCCTTTTTCTATGATATAGATAACAAAGAAATGAATGGTATTAAATGATTTTCAATTTGATATGTCTGTTATAAGCTAGAGCTCTGGTAATTCGGAAGATAGCAGAACAATTAAGCCACTATTTTGAACGCTAATTATGGTATAAAAACTATTGAACAAGACAAGGCTATCTAAATCTACTGTTGTTGATACCTGTGAGAGAGTGAGTATCTTATTTTCTCTGTCTTTTTCTGCAATCTTTATTTGCTCTTTTTTGTCTTTTCTAGAGAGCAACTATTACTGTTAGGGATACATTTTATTTCTGTCACTTACCAGTACCCTTAAACCTTTTTTTTTTTTTTTTTTTTTTTTTTTCATCACTTGGAGCAGATTTTATCAGTCTCCCTAATTAAAACTGTCACTAGGTTAATTCCTTTTTTTTTTTTCCTCATATATTATTCTCACCTGCACCTAACCCACACTCAATTTTTTGCTGTTTCTCTTTGCACATTTATAGGTATATATATATATTGATTTTCCTATCTATATTTAGATAACTGTGTTTCCACAAGTTCACTGTTTTATTCTCTTTATATCTATCCAGTGTGTGTATATGGATAAGTATTTTGGTATTAGTAAGACTAGATCTCCAGCCATGCCCCCTAAAAAAGATTAAAAAAACCCGAAATAGTCTAGAAAATTCTGAAGTAGGAGTAACAGAAAATCTACATCCAACATACTCAAGTATTGACACTAATAGCTTGGTTAAACAAATTTCAGATATCTTTATTCCCCAATTTGACGGCATGAAAAAAGAGTTTTCCTTACTCTCCAATGATCTAAAACAAATTGCTAACAGGGTTACTGAGGCAGAAAACCGAATCTCGAACATAGATGACATCCAAAATACCCAACAGGCCACTATTGATGCTCAAGCTAAATGCATACAAGTTATACAAACTCGCTTATGTGAATTAGAAGACAGGTCCCGCAGAAATAATTTGAAAGTAGTGGGGCTTACGGAATCCTTAGAAAATTCAGACCTTATGAAGCTTGCCTCCATAACTCTCCCACAAGCACTAGGCATTTCAATGGAATCTCTTCCTTTACCGGTAGAAAGAGTTCACAGGATTGGCTTTATTAAACATCAAGATCAAAAACTAAATAAAAAAAGACCAATAATGATTAAGTGCCTGAATTTTCAGGATAAAGTTAAAATTCTGAATTATTATAGAAAACAAATCCCCTTTGAATTTAATAAAGAACGTATCATGATATTCCAAGATTTTTCAGCAGAAACATCCAGTAAGTAACCCCATATTGTACACAGCTGATCAATCTTGGAGTACAGGCTACTCTCTTGTACCCTGCAAAATTAAAAATATTTCATGACTCTAAAACCCTAATCCTTGATAAAATAGAGGATGTTAAAATCTTTGTTGACAAAGTTAAAATATGAAACCTCCACTAACAGCTTTCATAAACAGAGAATTAAGATTGATGTTGTTACATCGAGACAAGGGCTGGTTTGTCCTTTCCTTTTTTAAAAATAGATGTTATGTGTTGTTTTTTTTTTTGTTTTTTTTGTGGGACCCTTTTTGTTTTTTACCGTCCTATATACTAAATGTTAGATAAGCTAAACATACTATCCTGGAATGTCGGTGGATTTAACTCTCCAGCTAAGAGAAAAAGGGCGATCCAATACCTTAAAAGTTTTAGCCCAGATGTAGCGTTCTTACAAGAAACGCATCTAAATAGTTCAGAATCAGTAAAATTGAGATTTAATTGGATTGGGGAAGTAATTTATTCATCAGCAGTAAATAAGAAGAGAGGAGTGGCTATATTAATTAATAAAAAGTTAGATTACTCCATCATATCCCATGTTAAAGATCCAGAAGGAAGGTTTCTAATTTTGGAAATGGAAGTGCAGGGTTCCCCCCTCATTATGTGTAATATTTACGCTCCCAATGAGCTTTAACCAAGCTTTTGGGAAAATCTGTATGCCAAACTTACTAGATATGTGGATGCTCAATTTATATTAGGCGGAGATTTTTTTTTTTTTTTTATTATTTTAAACGGTTTTTATTGAGACAATCAAAAAAGGTTACATTAAAGAAAAAAAAGGCAGGTACCAACCTTTACAACATAGGTATTTCATATCATCCTGGATATAAAGTTAAATGTGCTACTAATAGACTCTAAACACATTTAGAATTGTTTTAACATATCCAGAAGTAGCAATAAAGGAAGGTTACCTGGATATAAATGCTTTGTCTTCATTTTATAGTTTTAATAAGTAACAGTGGTATAAGATTATTCAACCATATAATAAAAAACATACAACTCAGAGTTAATTAGGACAATGTTGTCTAGCATCTTATCAGGAGTAGGGTTATTAGGGATCTGTATAGTGTGATTAGCTACGAAGTGAATACAGGGGAGACAAAGATGAAGTCTACACCCAGGGAGATCGTATGTAGGCCTGACCTGGTATGTAGCTATGTATATATGCACATTTGTGTCAAAATAGTAGGATAAACAATTAGTGATGTAGGGGGGGAGGGTTAGGGAGTATGGTTTTATTTGGGTGAGAGTTCTGCGAGCCATCATACTAGTCTGGGAAAAGTGTGAGCCACTGGTGCCATATTCTAATGTGCAAGTCTGTCTTGTCTAGTACTCGAAAGGAGTATTGTTCCATCAGTCTGATGTGTCTGATGGTGGAAAGTATTTGCGTGAAGGAAGGTGGGTTTTTGTTCCTCCATGCCCTGGCAATAGTCAGTTTAGCTGCCATGAAAAGGTAGATCGTGAGGGCCTCTGTAGGACTATCTAATGTGGGGACTGGCATGTGCAGGAGGGCAACTTTCGGTAGGTAGGGAGGGTAAATACCTAGGTGGTTAAGTGTGTTGAATGTTTTTTTCCACAGGGGCTGGATTTTTGGGCAAGACCACCAGATGTGTATTTGCATGCCCGGTTGTCCGCACAGCCGCCAGCACAGGGGGGATTGTGAGTTGTATGTTTTATGCAGGTGGACTGGGACCAGGTGCCATCTGACTAAGATTTTATAGTGCAGCTCCCATAGAGTAGCACAGTGAAGTAGCTTTCTAGTTATCTGAATTCTGCTCTGCCATGTGTCGATATCTACAAGGAATCCTATTTCTTTCTCCCAGGTTGTATGTTGTGGGATTTTGAGGGAAGGTTTAGTATTGGTCAGGAGGGTGTAATGTAAGGATAGCGGGTGTTTGATGTTGTGCACGTTAGCCCACGTCTGTTCCCAATTGGTGGGCGGCCGGAGGGCTTTCGTCGGGTATCCCCAGGAGCGGAGTAAGGAGCTAATTCGGTAGGCTTCAAACTGTAATTTCGGGGGTATGTTAAATTTGGCGCAAAGCTGCGGGTGAGAGAGCCAAGTCCCTGAGTCGTAAAAGTCCATGACTGATTTGATATGTAGGTCCTGCCATTTGTCAAAGTGTGTCTCGGGGAGCGTAGATAAAGCCGCCTGCAGGGTGAGTGCAGGTGAGGGGTGGGGTGATATGTTGGGATCGTGACGGATAGAGTCCCAAAATATTAGTGCGTCGAGAAGTGTGGGATGTAGGGGTCCTAACTTATGTCTGTGGTGTGAGGGGATCCACAAAAGATCTGAAAGGGTAAGGTTGGGAGGTAGTGTGGAGGATTCCACCAGGTACCAACCAAAGGTGTTAGCTTTAACATTATTCCATTCTAGGATGTGTGAGAGTCTGGAGGCGTTAAAGTAGGTAAAGAGATTAGGTAGAGTCAGTCCCCCTTGTGTGTGAGGGCGTTCTAGAGTGTGCCTTGCTATCCTAGGTCGTCTGCCTTTCCAGATAAAATTAGTGATTAACCCTTGAAGCTTGTTTAGTACAGGTCTTGGAATGTTATATGGTATGCAGCGAAAGAGATAGGTAATTTTAGAGAGGAAAGACATCTTAATGGCCGCTATTCTCCCTGTCCAAGATATTTCTCTGTATTCCCAAGTACCTAGTAGTTTATGGAACTCCGACAGTCGCTCAGTAAAGTTTTTGTATATGGTGGAAGTGGGATCTGTAGACAGGTGGACGCCCAGGACCTTAACTGAATCAATTCTCCAATTAAATTTATAATGGTCTTGTAAGGTTTTAAGTATTGGTGGTGGGATATTTACTGAAAGAGCTTCCGTCTTATCTATATTTAACTTATAGAAGCTTATGGGGCTAAACGTCTCGATAATCTTGAAGACTGCTGGTAAAGATTCTGTTGGAGAAGTTAAAAATAGGGTGATGTCATCCGCATAGAGCGAGATTTTGTGTATATGGCTACTGGTTTCCTGACCTTTCACCGAGGGGTCCATCCTAATTGCTTGTGCTAGGGGCTCTATTGCTGTGGCAAAGAGCAGTGGGGAGAGGGGGCAGCCCTGTCTAGTGCCATTGGTGATGGTAAATGAGTCTGATTGGAAGCCTGTGCCTCTTATTCGGGCAGTGGGATGGGAGTATAGAGCCTGAATGGCCTTAATGAAGGGGGCTGGGAACTTAAAAGCCTCCAGTGTCTCCCATAAGTATCTCCAATGCACCCTGTCAAAGGCCTTTTCTGCGTCCAGGGACAAGGCCAGAAGTTGGGCCTCACCCCTGGACGCCAGGTTAAGTATATCTAAAATTCGTCTAGTGGCGTCAGGGCCTTCTCTGTCTGGGATAAATCCCACCTGGTCTGGGTGGATAATGGTAGAAATTACTCTCGACATTCTGTTAGCTAAGATTTTGGCGTACAGTTTAATGTCTAGGTTGAGGAGGGAGATAGGTCTGTAACTGCCACAATGCTCTGGATTTTTCCCTGGTTTAAGGATAGTTATGATCACTGCCTCAAGAAACTCAGCTTTAAATGAGCCTTTTTGCATGACTTCCTGAAATGTTCTGCAAAGTAGGGGAGCTAGCAGTGCCTGATAGACTTTATAAAAGCGGGCTGTGTAGCCATCCGGGCCTGGGGACTTCCCTAGTTTTAGTGATTTAATTACACCGATGACCTCTTGTGGTGTTATCTGGGCTGTTAACGCGGGGGTGAGTGTTGGGTCTAAAGTGGGTAGATGGAGGTTTTTAGGAAGGCAGACGTGTCTGCAGGGGGGGAAGGGGGTTTAGTTTGGTCTGTTTCAATATTGTAGAGTGACTGATAAAAGTCTTTGAAGGCTTTACCTATGTCTCCCGGGGAAAAGAGGGGTTGATCAGATTCGTTTCTGATGGTTAGTATCCTAGATTGGGCTGAACGGTGGCGCAATTTTTTGGCTATTAGGGATGTGGCTTTGTTACCGAAATGATAATACAGTTTTTTAAACTTCTCTAAGGTGTCGCGTGTCCTTTGCAGTTCAGCATCTTGTAATTGTTTGTTTATCTCTTGGAGTCTGTCGTTAATGATGATAGAGTATGACTTAGTTAACTGTTCTTTCAGTAGCCTGGCCTGGGCAACTAGTGAGGAGAGGGTGGCACCTCTCTTCTGTCTGGAATCTGTCTCTATGTCTATTAGGTGTCCTCTCAATACGGCCTTAAGCGTGGCCCATAAATTTTCATTGGATGTTTGGTGGTTATTGTTTATCTCAAGGAAGTTAGTGATTATCTCTTGTATTGCTACTTTGGTGGGTGGGTCTGTGAGCAGGTGATCTCTCAGTCTCCAAGTAGATCTTAGAGGTAGGGAGGGGTTAGCATCCAATGTCATATGTAGGGCATCATGGTCTGACCATGATACCGGGTCTATTTTCACATGTGATGCTTTGTCTAATAGTTTAGCGGGTATGAAGAAGTAGTCAATTCGCGTGTGCGATTTATGGGGGGGGGGGGGAGTAGAAGGTATAGTCCTTTTCCCGCGGGTGGAGAGATCTCCAGACATCATATAGGTCATATTGGCAGATTAGGGATCTAAATGCTTTGGAAAGGGAAGATACCGATCTATCTATTGTGGAGATCTTAGGGCCTAGTCTGTCTATGTGTTGGTCCCATACAAGGTTGAAGTCGCCTCCTAGGATTAGTTCCCCTTGTCTTATTTCTGATAGTAAGTGTAGAGTCTTAGTGAGAAAGCGTAATTGTCTATTGTTTAGGGTATATAGGTTTGCAATAGTGATCAGCTTGGAGTATTTTTTGCATACAATTATGATATATCTGGCTTGGGTGTCTATCTCGGTGTGGATGGGTGTAAACTTTATATCCTTACTTAGGAATATGGCTACTCCTCTAGACTTTGAAGGGAATGATGCTTCTAAGACTATTGGGAATTTCTTGGTTGTGCGGGGGATTTGTGGTGTGAGTGTCCAGTGGGTTTCCTGCAGTAAGGCAATGTTTACTTTATTTTTTTGTAAGTAGTTGAGAAGGAGACTGCGCTTTGTCTGTGAGTTGAGGCCTTTGACATTCAGGGAGACAACATGAAGGGACTCCATGATCAGCTAGGTTTAGTCAATGAAGGAGAAGCAGAGGGTAATGGGGGAGAGGGGTGGAGAGCTGTGCCTCCGGGTTGATATTGTGATGGTCTCTGAGTGTATCTCCCGATGTGTTCTGTCAGCTAGTAACATTAACTGAGTTGTAGATAATAGAGAGAGTGAAAAGAGGTGAAAGGGTGCAGCGGGCTAGAGCCGCTTAAATTAGGAAAATGGGTAAAGAACCCGTAAGTAACTATCCCGTACCTAGGGGGGAGGACGGAGCTACTAAATACAGTCTGAGATGTCCTGAAAGGACTAGGTGAGGTTTTAGCTAGAGGGGTTGAGAAGTGATACTAGGGAGTCGGGGTCACAATACCCTCCAGGGTCTAATTATGTAGGTGTATTTAGGTATCAGGAATCTTGTTTGGTTGTGCGAATTTGAGATATATCATCCTATTAAAGGATGCTAGGTGTCTTTAGGCCTTAAAGTGAGTCTTCTGATAGGTAGGTCACATGTGAAAGTTGTTGGGAAAGATTACTGTTTTCTCTGTGAATTACATATATATTCTGGCGTCTCATGGCCATGGAGTTGGGTTAGTGTATCTACTATCTAGGTGTGGGGGTCTTTGTGACGTGGTGAGGTCGTAGAAGCGGATAAGAAGATGTAAGAGGGGAAAACATTTTGTAGAATATTTAAGAGGTAATAAGGTGTCAATACATGAGGGTCATACTAATCTGCAGTTTGGAATTTATTAATAGGAGAGAAGAGAGCAAAATAACCTTATATCTATACATTACTGTGAGGTCAACAGCTAATATAATAACAAGTCTAAGTAAAAACAAGTAAACTAATATGCAAGACATTTCTATTTCAATTTTAGTGTGTTAAAGTTAAGTTAACAGAGCTTTGTACGTTCTTACTCAAGTGAACTGAGGTTAAGTTAGCTAAGCTATCTGGAGTATAATCACAGTCTGCTGTAGAAATAAAAGATATTGCTTTATAAATCACAAAATGTATATAGTTTTTAACATGGAAATAGGGTCACCTGCTAGCCTCCTGGCTAAGCGTAGAATCTTAGGGTGTGTCCTTAGGGTTCGATGATTCAGCTAGAGGAGCCTGTCCGGCCAGGGAGCAACACATGGCCAGAGTAAGAGTATGGTTTTAAAATTAAAAGGAGAGATAAAAGAGAGAAATAAAAAGAGAAAAACTTGACTAGGTAGGAAATTTAATAAGCTTGTGCCTTATGAAAGCATGGGCCCCAGAGTTCCTGTTAGGCCGTTGGATGATGGTTGGATTGAGTATATGAGCTAAAAGAGAGTAAGATGAATACCCGTATGTGAGCTTAGATATCTCTTAAGTGACAAAATTTCTATTCTTCTCATGTGGTGTAGTTTCAAGTGATTTGGTTACTTGGTGAGTGAGGGCGTTGATTCCAGACTGGTGCAGATGCTTTAAGTGGTTCAGAGGTATCCTCTAGAGTGCTGTTTGTTTTCTGAGGTAGGTTGAGTTCCAGAGTGAGAAGGAGTTTCATGCCTTGTTCAGGAGTGGAGATTGTGTAGGATCTATCTTGGTGTTGCAAAAAGATTTTCACAGGAAATCCCCACCTGTACTTGATGTTATGTTGGCGTAAGACTCGCGTGAACTGTTGAAAGGATCTTCTCTTTGCCAGAGTGTGCTGAGATAGATCTGGGTAGATCTGCAGGTTTTGGTATGGGTCTTTCAAAGACTTGTTAACAAATGAGGCTCTGAGTATTTTTTCTTTGGCTGTAAAGTAGTGTAGCCTCAGAATAACGTCTCTTGGGGTGTCTGATGAGGAGTTCCGTGGCCGCGTAGCTCTGTGGGCCCTGTCGATAATTAGTTCTTGTGGTTGAAGCGTATCTAGGATCTCTTTGAATAGCCCTTGTAGATATCCAGGTAGGTCAGTTGGGGTGACCGATTCCGGAATTCTCAGGTTATTACGGCGTGTCCTGTCTTCGAGATCTGCTAACTTGTCTACTAGATCTGTGATCTGGAGTGCCAAGTTTTGGGAATAGTCAAGCAGGTTAGAGTGGTCTAGAGAGAGATCTTCATGTTTCTTTTCCAGATTTTCAGTGCGCTCACTCACTGCAGACATATCTCGTTTTAGTTCAGTTACCGATTGTCGAAGTTCTTGACGGAGGGAGTTGTAGTGTGTATCTGAGAGGGCCTGGATTGCATCTAAGAAAGTTGACTGTGAGAGGGAAGAACCCTCCCTGCGAGGATTATCTGACTTAGATGGTCTAAGAAGTGAAGTTGTAGAGTCTCTAGAGTCGTCTTCTGAGTTTTCCACATCAGAAGTAAGTTTGCTGTGAAAATGGTCTGTCAGAGTTCTCTTAAGGTTTTTTTGGGACTTTTGTTTTTTCCTCATTATATTTGCCATGTTGAATCAGGAGTTTAAAAGTCCTACCGCCCAGTCTGAGTGGATGAGATAACAAGACCCCTAATGTTGTTGTTGTCTGGAGGGCATAGGATCCCCTACCCCAGGCGGGGTAGCTTTAGCCTAGCATTATTTTACAATCTGAGCTCCACTGAAATATAGGGCGAAATGCTTATGACTCAGAGCCTATTTGCGACCCCCTCCCAGGGGAGTGCCCCCTATTGGGCGAAGTGGGGAAGGGGAGTGGGGTATGACCCGCTGTCACTAGGGGCAGCGGGAAAGGGGGGGAGGGTGTCTAGGCTTGGTGAGTTATTATCACTGATCTAGGATTTCAGAGGTAATAAAGCTCTCTCTGCTTCCTTCCCCTTTCTTCTTCAGTGGTGGGAGGGATGGCAATAGATGTTAGTGGACTGATAGCCTAGGTCACCCACGTAAACTTAGAGACCTCTGCTGAGTGTTACCTTCAATATTGATGTTGGCAGTGATCAGGGTGACAGCTGCATGGCTGGGGAGACAGACATATGTGGGCAAACAAGATGAAGACCCCAATGGATGGGGTGAGCAAAGCGTGTTTTTTGCAGTATTTGTAAATGTTCAGCCCTATTAGTGAGTCAAGGTGTCTTCGCTCCCCTGAGTCTTTTATCACAAGGGTTGGTGTTATTATAGCTGTCCTGTTCTGTGTGTACTGCACTCTGTGTCAATTTGGGGCCTTAAAGATAAAAGATATGGTGCTTTACTGTGCTTTACTGTCTCTGCTTAAGCACACTTGAAAGTTTAAGAGTCTTTATTTTTTTATATTTTTTTTTCTTCTGTTTTTTTGTTTTTTGAGGGCCGTGCTGGCCACGTGGGTGTGAATCCGGTGTGCGTCTGGGTCTCCGGACAGGCCCCTAATAGTTTGGAGGTCAGCAAGAGGAGGACTCACCCACTACGTGTTTGTCTCATGAGAGCCACTGTCTCTGGTCAGACAGTGAGGAGGGCCCCGCTGTGTCTGAGTGATAAGGCCCAAATATGGCGGACTTTCGCGCCAAGAGACTCCAGGTAATATTACCGGCCTCAGTGTTTTCCCCTGCAAGGGTGGCGTGCGTCTGGTTATAGGAGACTGGTGGGTCAGAGAGGTCTCTATTTTGCTGCAGCTTGCATTTAGTGGTGAGTCTGGGTGTCCGGTACCTTATATGGCGCTGTAACTAGTGCAAGCTCGGATCTCTGTAGCCCATCGGGTCCTCACTGTGTCGCTGCTGGTGTCCGGTGTCTGCTATTCCGGAGCGGAGCTCCGACCCTCCGGAAAGCAGTACAGACGTTGTCGTTGGGTTTCCTACTACAGCACTGAAGTGGTGGAGTCCGGTTTGTGTGTTCTGGCTGCAGCGGCTCGATGGTGCCATGGGGTCTGTTTCCCTTAAGTTTTTCTTTGCCGTTTTGGACTGTAAGTGGGATTTTTTTTTTCTTATACGAAGCTCCTCCGCCTCTGCTATAATATTCTAGGTGGTAGGAGTCAGTTTGGCATCAACCTACAGAATATTCAGTCGTTTTTTAGCAGAAGATATGAGGAGCTCTTAATAAAAGCGTCCCCTCAGCTTGACGGTTAGCTCCGCCCCCCTTAGGCGGAGATTTTAATATGACCTTTAATTGTTACCTAGATAGGCTCAATGCCAAAAAAAAATAGTAGATATAAGAGGGAAGCTAAAGTACTTTCTAGTTTCGCTAAAAATCTTAATCTAAAAGATATATGGAGGGTGCAAAACCCAGATTCGCGCTATTACACGTGTGAATCCAAGGCTTACAAATCTCTATCTAGGATTGATATGTTCCTTATTAGTGAATCTTTGTTGCGATTAGATATTTTTACTGATATAAAAAAGATCCTTATTTCGGATCATGCAGTTGTCTCTCTGTCTATTTCAATCTCCCCCTATGGAAAGAAAACATTTGGGAAGTTTTTTTCCCTTCATATTTATATCAGAATATTAAATTTAAGAATTGGTTAATAAATAAATGGGGGGAATTTAAAAACATTAACAAAGAATATATTCCCAAAGCAGAAACATTCTGGGAAACTGCGAAGGCCTTCTTGAGGGGAGAAATTAGGGCCTATATGATAAGGAAAAGAAAAGAAATAGAGAAAATAAAGCTACAAGCATCTAATAATCTCAAGAAGAAATATACGGAATATATTAAGAAACCTGATAAAGATCATTGGCTTGAATATCAGAAGGCAAAAGAAGCCAGGGAGATATTAGCCAGCAAGCAGTTCAAACTGACCTCAAAAATAGAGCACTTTTTGATAGAGCTAGTTCTAAATCTTCTAAATTTTTAGCCAGCTTAGCCAAAAATAAGAAAAAGAAGAATTTTATAGGTTCCATTTTTTCAGGGGGGATAAGATATAATTCTCCACAAGATATATTAACGCAGTTTCAGTTATATTATCAAAGATTATATTCAGCAGAAGAGATTAATGAAAAGAGTCGGAATGAGTTCTGGGAGAAGGTGGGACTACCCAAGATTACAGAAGAGCAACTGGATTCTATAAACAGTTTGATCACAGCTGAAGAGATTGCAAAAGCAATACATAATTTAGCTAATGGAAAGGCACCAGGCCCAGACTATTTGCCCTCAGAATTTTATAAAATATTGGAAGCACAACTCACCCCTAGGTTAGAAGCTCTTTTTAACAGCTATTTTCAAACTCAAAATAAGCCATCTAAGTACTTTTTGGCCTCTAATATTGTACTTATCCTAAAAAAAGATAGAGACTCAGAATCGATGGATTCGTATCGCCCCATTTCCCTTTTAAATGCCGATTACAAGCTATTAATGACTATCATCTCAAACAGACTTACAAAAATACTGGGAGGGATAATCCACCCGGATCAAACAGGATTTATGACAGGCAGAACATCGCTAAAAAACATAAGAACAGCTATGTCTCTAATTGAACATTTTCAATTGAACAATAGACTTAAGCCTATACAGTCTGATCTTGCGTTAATCACAGTGGATCACTTGTTTATTACTTTAAATAAATTTGGCTTTGCAGGTAACTTTGTTGATTTCATTAAGCTTATCTATGATGACCCAATTTCTTTTCTTAATATTAATGGCACGCTTTCACCCAATATAACGCTAAAGAAGGGTACTAGACAGGGCTGTCCCTTATCGCCTCTACTATTTAACTTAGCATTAGAACCTCTAGCAGTCAGATGCAGAAAAGAGTTAGAAGGCATAGTATTAGGCCAAAGGAAATTTGTCCTCTCACTGTATGCGGATGACATATTATTTTATATGGGTAATACAAAAAAGAATAGTCCTTGTCTTTTAGAAGTTATATCGGAATTTAGCTCCTTTTCAGGCTATAAAATGAATTTAAAAAAAATCAGAAATTTTATGGATCATTTTGAGGAAGGACAGTTTTGTGAATAACCCTTTTGCCTTAGCAGATAAAAAAATTAAATACTTGGGAATAGTTTTATCCCGCAATCCAGAAGAGTGGTACTATCAAAATTATTCCCCAATATGGGAGAAAGTCTCTATATCTTTCAAAATGTGGTCTAGATTCCCACTTACTTTGTCAACAAAAGTTACCATGATTAAAATGATTATCTTCCCAAAGTTACTATTTGTAATGCAAAATATGCCTATGTTTTTACATAGTAGAGATTTTAATTCTCTGTGCTCTAGATTTTTATGGGGAAAAGGGAAACCACGTATCTCTATAGCTAAACTCTCCCACTGTAAGGAGGATGGTGGCCTTGCACTTCCAAATCTAAAATTTTATAACTGGGCCTGTATGTCAAAAATTGCTATGGATTGGCTCACTGAAAATAACTACTTTACAAATTTTGAGGAGGAAGAGGCCATGATTCGACCCTTCTCCCTTAAAGCACTTCTTCATAAATTGAATGAACCACTATCTAAACATGTAATACCTCGATTTACATTTCAGAACATAATTCAAGCCTGGATGAAACTCTGCAAAACCTTAGAAGTGGATAATTCCAGTTCTAGATATTTGCCAATTAAAGGTAATCCTGATTTTAAACCAGGTTGTGACTTATATGTTTTTAAATGATGGTCTAAGAATGGCCTAAAATATATCTTTGAGCTGATAGAATCTCAGACTAAAAATATTAAAACATTTAATCAACTTATGTCTGAATTTACACTAAATAAAAAACATTTTTTTGCCCACTTACAGGTAAGGCATTATAATACTAGTTTAGACTGGAGGGAGAACACTACTTGGTCTTTGGGACCACTGGACTCTATTATAAGTCGTTACTGTATGGGACTACACTCTATTTCAACAGTGTACAAACTGTTAATAGATCAAGCTGCAGTTCCTAATTTGATGCGTTTGTATAGAAAATGGTCTGCTGATTTTGAAGATTTAGAGCTTGAAGTATTTGAAAAGGGCATCTCGGCTGCTATAAATTATACTAATGCTACCTCACTAAGAGAATCTCACATGAGGCTTATGAATAGATCATATTTGACGCCAAGCATAATGGCTAAATGGTCTGGGGGGGGAGGAGAAAGTATGTTCGAAGTGTAGAGCTCCTGCAGCGGACCTCATTCACTTATTCTGGTCCTGCCCATGACTTCAGAAGTTTTGGTATCAAGTTGTATTTTGGTTAAATAAGTTCTTAGTAACTAGATTAAAATTAAATGACTTCCATATTTTTTTCTGGTTACAGAGAGTTCTGTGCAGAATAAACCTCTAATCAATACAGCTATTCTCATAGCCAGATAACTGATCCTAAGGAAATGGAAAGATAGAAGTTCACCAGGTTTAGCTAAATTTATTCAGAATATGCTATACCAAATAACTATTGATCAATATGATCCACTTATTTATACTGAAGGAAAAATGAGAGCTTTTCTTTTAAAAAGGAAAGGGTGATTATGTCACTCTCTTTATCTACTAAAGAACAGATTTTCTCACCCTTTCGCTCCTCTCCTCTCTTTTTATTGCTTATCCAATCAGATTCTTACCCTCTACATTGGAGACAAATAGTATACTAAAAGTATAAGGTTGGGCTTTTTTTTTTTTCTTCTTCTTTCTTTCTTTGTTATATTTTGTTGTTATTATCTTTGTTTTTGTTGTTCTATTTGTTTTTGTCGTTTTTTGTTTTGATTGTTGTTTGTTTGTCATGTTCTATTTAAAAATATTCCAATAGTGTATAAGTATAAACTACAGGTATTGGTTCTTAACAGACATTTATTGTGAATGGCCCTTTAGGTATTCTTTGGTGCTAAATGGATAATCAAGGAATATTTGATTAGTATACATGTGTTTTTTTTTTCTTGATTTTGTATCAGATACGTTTTGATTTGTACTGTACTTGTATAATGATATGCATAATATATGCTTATATTTTTGTTCTTATTGTGAATGACACCCTGTGCGGTGTGCGGGAAAAAAAAAAAAAGCATATGTTTCCTGCTTTGTTTCTTTATGCTGTTGGATTATCAATAAAAAAACATATTTAAAAAAAAAAGCTTTTAACATATCCCAGAATCCCAGGAATTACATATTCATATGTATATGTATATATATATATATATATATATATATATATATATATATATATATATATATATATATATATATACAGGGAGTGCAGAATTATTAGGCAAGTTGTATTTTTGAGGATTAATTTTATTATTGAACAACAACCATGTTCTCAATGAACCCAAAAAACTCATTAATATCAAAGCTGAATAGTTTTGGAAGTAGTTTTTAGTTTGTTTTTAGTTATAGCTATTTTAGGGGGATATCTGTGTGTGCAGGTGACTATTACTGTGCATAATTATTAGGCAACTTAACAAAAAACAAATATATACCCATTTCAATTATTTATTTTTACCAGTGAAACCAATATAACATCTCAACATTCCCAAATATACCTTTCTGACATTCAAAAACAAAACAAAAACAAATCAGTGACCAATATAGCCACCTTTCTTTGCAAGGACACTCAAAAGCCTGCCATCCATGGATTCTGTCAGTGTTTTGATCTGTTCACCATCAACATTGCGTGCAGCAGCAACCACAGCCTCCCAGACACTGTTCAGAGAGGTGTACTGTTTTCCCTCCTTGTAAATCTCACATTTGATGATGGACCACAGGTTCTCAATGGGGTTCCGATCAGGTGAACAAGGAGGCCATGTCATTAGATTTTCTTCTTTTATACCCTTTCTTGCCAGCCACGCTGTGGAGTACTTGGACGCGTGTGATGGAGCATTGTCCTGCATGAAAATCATGTTTTTCTTGAAGGATGCAGACTTCTTCCTGTACCACTACTTGAAGAAGGTGTCTTCCAGAAACTGGCAGTAGGACTGGGAGTTGAGCTTGACTCCATCCTCAACCCGAAAAGGCCCCACAAGCTCATCTTTGATGATACCAGCCCAAACCAGTACTCCACCTCCACCTTGCTGGCGTCTGAGTCGGACTGGAGCTCTCTGCCCTTTACCAATCCAGCCACGGGCCCATCCATCTGGCCCATCAAGACTCACTCTCATTTCATCAGTCCATAAAACCTTAGAAAAATCAGTCTTGAGATATTTCTTGGCCCAGTCCTGATGTTTCAGCTTGTGTGTCTTGTTCAGTGGTGGTCGTCTTTCAGCCTTTCTTACCTTGGCCATGTCTCTGAGTATTGCACACCTTGTGCTTTTGGGCACTCCAGTGATGTTGCAGCTCTGAAATATGGCCAAACTGGTGGCAAGTGGCATCTTGGCAGCTGCACGCTTGACTTTTCTCAGTTCATGGGCAGTTATTTTGCGCCTTGGTTTTTCCACACGCTTCTTGCAACCCTGTTGACTATTTTGAATGAAACGCTTGATTGTTCGATGATCACGCTTCAGAAGCTTTGCAATATTTAGAGTGCTGCATCCCTCTGCAAGATATCTCACTATTTTTTACTTTTCTGAGCCTGTAAAGTCCTTCTTTTGACCCATTTTTCCAAAGGAAAGGAAGTTGCCTAATAATTATGCACACCTGATATAGGGTGTTGATGTCATTAGACCACACCCCTTCTCATTACAGAGATGCACATCACCTAATATGCTTAATTGGTAGTAGGCTTTCAAGCCTATACAGCTTGGAGTAAGACAACATGCATAAAGAGGATGATGTGGTCAAAATACTCATTTGCCTAATAATTCTGCACTCCCTGTATATATATATATATATATATATATATATAGGTGTGTAATAAATCTAGAATTTTAATTACAGGTGAAACTGACATGTTTTTTTTTTTTTTTTTTTAAACTATATCCACTCTACACGATTACCCTACAGAGGTACATCAGAAGCACCTCAAAGAGATAAACCCTCTTGCATAACACAGGAAACCAAACATGGAAACCATCTTGAGCACTATTCAATACTTTTCTAAAAACATAAGCAGAAAGCACATGGGGCTGCAAAGACCATGCCTCTGACATAAGATATAATTTTGGCATTAGGCTGTCATGTGTAAACTATAAGAGCCATAATTCTTATATCTTTTCATGTGACAACACTGAAGAAATGACACACTGCTACAATGTAAAGCAGTTAGCCAGTATAATAGAGTAAATTTGCTGTCCTCTCAAAATAACTCAACACACAGCCATTAATGTCTAAACCGTTGGCAAGAAAAGTGAGTACACCCCTAAGTGAAAATGTCCAAATTGGGCCCAATAAGCCACTTTACCTCCCCAGGGTCATGTTACTTGTTAGTTTTACAAGGTCTCAGGTGTGAATGGGGAGCAGGTTTGTTAAATTTGGTGTTATCGCTCTCACACTCTCTCATACTGGTCACTGGATGTTCAACATGGCACCTCATGGCAAATAACTCTTTGAGGATCTGAAAAAAAGATTTTTTTTTGCTCTAAATAAAGATGGCCTAGGCTATAAAAAGATTGTCAAGACCCTGAAACTGAGCTGCAGCATGGTGGGCAAGACCATACAGCGGTTTCACAGGACAGGTTCCACACAGAACAGGCCTCGGCATGGTCGACCAAAGAAGTTGAGTGCACGTACTCAGCGTCATATCCAGAGGTTGTCTTTGGGAAATAGACATATGAGTGCTGCCAGCATTGCTGCAGAGGTTGAAGGGGTGGGGGTCAGCCTTTCAGTGCTCAGATCATACGCCGCACACTGCAACAAATTGGTCTGCATGGCTGTCGTCCCAGAAAGAAGCCTCTTCTAAAGATGATGCACAAGAAAACAGACTAAGGACATGGATTACTGGAACCATGTCCTGTGGTCCGATGAAACCAAGATAAACTTTGGTTCAGATGGTGTCAAGCGTGTGTGGCGGCAACCAGGTGAGGAGTACAAAGACAAGTGTGTCTTGCCTACAGTCAAGCATGGTGGTGGGAGTGTCATGGTCTGGGCCTGCATGCCGGCACTGGGGAGCTACAGTTTATTGAGGGAACCATGCATGCCAACATGTACTGTGACATACTGAAGCCGAGCATGATCCCCTCCCTTTGGAGACTGGGCCACAGGGCAGTATTCCAACATGATAACAAGCTGTACACTCACTACTTTACATTGTAGCAAAGTTACATTTCTTTAGTGTTGTCACGTGAAAAGATGTAATAAAATATTTACAAAAATGTGAGGGATGTACTCACTTTTGTTAGATACTGTGTGTATATATATATATATATATATATATATGTAATCTTATATTAATCTGCATAGTCATCTCTATCAGATATCAACTAACAATTAGCCTTATACAAGGTTTTATTTCACATAAATTACCTAGGGCAGCTGCCTATGTAGTGCCATCGTTATTTCTTTTCCCAGTTTGTGACAGTCTATCAGATATGTGTATACATTTGAAATAGTGGAAAATATAAAATGCATTATATTTATTTTTCAAAATATATTGCTACAAATTAAAAGTACAAAAGCAATGCGTTACTAAGCAGTAGTAGATATAAAATAAAAAGTGCTCTTACATATAACTATTCTTGCCTTTTGTCTCTACAGCCCTTCTAAAGCTCCAAGCTCCCTTACAGACACACAGGTCACTCCAGCTTACATACACCTTCACTGCACTAGTCAGCAAGCAGGCAACAGTCAACCCTGACAATGAGCCAGACTCAGGCACGGCAAGCTCCACCCTCCCCTCTTTTTTATGCACAATGATGATGCACCAGCCCACTGTTTTATGGCATGAGTGTGGGAAAATCAGATCCATATGTAATAGGAAGGGGAGCTGGATAGGTAATTTCATGTCACTCTGACACTTGACTGAGTAAGTAAGTTCAGTTTCTGCAGTGCTTTCATAATTACACGGAAAGCTAATTTGCTAATTAGCCTTGGTGTTATATTCTTTATTTCAGAAATACCTATTAAAGGTAAAGAATTATATAAACACAGAGAGGGTGGGAAAAAACTTCAGGGATCTTCACAGGAAGCAGGAAGAGGACTGGAACCTTCCTGCATTGCCTTTTAACTGACTGGTAAGACCATCCTCCATAACGGCAACATTGTTGCTCTCTCATATCTACTCCTTACATCTCCTTCATTCCCATCCCCTCCAAGCCTTAACCTTTAGTGGCGTTCCAAGCCCATTCAGGGCTTTCCTCTATTATAAGGGATTAAATGCTTAGTCATGTCTTACCAATCAGCATCATCAACTTTATTACCCCAACCCACTGTCAAACAAAACACAACACCAATGTGGGAGAAAAAGCCAATGTGGGTCACGTTTATTAAAAGTCAAAATAATAATAGAAGAAAACTGACTAAACTTTTGTTTACTATAAACATATATTGAGCATGGCGGCAATTGCGTTTCTGTGAACTATCTCCTGCTTAAGAGGAGAAGGCCCAGGTTCTGTTGCAACTGCGGCGGAGACAATCCCGGGCGACCCCCGCCTTCAGCAGTATTACAGGCTATGCGTGGAATTCTCCCGGCCTGACGACATGGAGAAAGGAGCACCCTAGGCCCGTACTTAGGGTGGGTTGCTCCTCCCTTCATTCTTGCCATTCCTTCGCCCTAAAAATTGGTAAATGGGCCTAGAGCTCCCACCAAAAGAGTCCACCCCCCTTTAAATAGCTCTTGCTGCCACTAAATAATCCCTTCCCCCTTTTTTTTTTTTTTTTTTTTTTTTTTTAGCATTAGTACCAATAATATATATATATATATATATATATATATTTTATTTATTACCGGGGACAAAGCCAATCTAATGTTGTTTAAGAACAGACCCACTGCGGAAAGATGTACCCCGTCTGGATGAAACAATACTGTCTTGTCGCCTGTTAGATTCGAATAAAAAATTACAAGACCTTGTAACTCCATAATGGTCTTTCCTACCTCTCTATTCACTTGCTCACCCTGTATGCAGCACCAGCTGAACTCATGTGCCTCCAGTACAGACAAGCCACCACATTCAACCACCAAATGCAAACCCCAGGGCACCACACAAACAACCCCCATAGGTCCGATTGAATGACCCAGATCATCTCCAAAGCTGGAATTGCACCCAGGTCATTCCCCCAAATGCAGAATCAGAATATTAGGTTTCCCCCATCTCCGCAATGCATCCTGGAGCAGGGCTGGCAGCTCATGCCAATGCTTGCCCCTGCACCCCAACCACCTTAACAAAGCTCTAGCCAGATGAAATCCTAATTGTTTACCTCCCGGCTGTGTCAGAGCCCTGACAGCTGCCCAATGGACAAATTAATGGCCAACTATCCACACCCGCACAGTTTGTTGAGCCACACCTGTAAAACAAAACAATAACACAGACTAACAAAAACCCAGACTCTGAACCAGCCTAACTTGCCAAACTTATGCTTATTATCCCTAACATACAATTTAAATATGTTAGAGTGCCAACTGCTCCTCTTCTGTATCTCTTCCTGTGACACCCCACTGTTGGCTGCAGACGCAGCCAATCCTATCCTAAATGAATGTGGGGAAATCTTCCCAGGGTCCAGGCTAATGCTAACGGCTGCCCTTCTCCATTAGCATTAACGGAACTTAGTCAGAGCAGACCCATCCTCATGAAGCCGGACAGATAGCTCATCGTGCTAATGCACTGTCACAGAGATCCCGGCAAGGTCCACTCAACCTTTCATCCTTCGGAGGTCAGTAAAATGAGTACCATTAAGTCGGATAATAATACCTGTTATCAGTGCCGCAAGTCGATTAAGTTCAAGGTTTTGCACTATACAAGTATCCATTATTATTATGATGAACTAGAAATTGGCTTCTCTGCTTGTTGCGCTTAGCACTAAATGAACCCAGCAAACGCACAGGACAACAATCACCCTCCTCTCTTGCCGGCAATGCCAGCCACACACCTATCGCTTACTGGTCCGTTTTAGACTGGGAGACAAACAGCAGCACAGCCTCAGTACCCACACGCACATTCTTATACTGCAACCCTTTATCTTTTGTAAGCTTTGAGGGCGCCACTAATTTCCCTATTCGCAGGGCACAAAAAAACAATAGCACAAAAGCTGCCCTAAATAAAGCCACTTCGTAGTAAGATCTGCAGATGGCCTGCAACTCTGCCAGCATCCTTCTAAATCTCTCTAACGTGATTGGTTCCCTGATGTCCACCCTCTTGACCTCAACCCTTCCCCAGCCACACACTATCTGTCTTACCAGAAAGGTTTTTGTAGCGTCAGAGAAAGCAAACAGTTTGTTAAAAAGGAAACAGATGGCAGTTTATCCTCAAAAACAACCTTCCTCACTGACCTTGTCTTTAGATAAGCCGACAGGTTATAAATAGAGTGTACCACACTCTGGTTGTCGCTCCAAAAGATTACCGCCCTATCGGTCAGCTTGCCTGCCCATATCTCCAACGTCACCACTATGGGAAACAGCTTTAACAGAGTGAGGTTCCGAGTCAGCCCTCCACTGATTCATTTCTGTGGCCCAGTGCCTGCGCATCATTTCCCTCGAAAAAGGCTCCAAAGCCGGATGGTCCAGCCGCATCTGTGAACAAGTGGAGTGCCGGATTAGAGACAACAGTTTTGGCCACAACCTCACTCCGTTAAAGTGAATCAGTAACCTTTCCCAGACTTGCAAATATTCGCGCATATCTCTGTCAAAGCCAATTCTGCTTCGCCGACCCAACCCCCCTTTCAGTGGAAACTCTAACCTCCGATTGAATACCTTGCCCATTGGGATCACCTGGTACTCGAAATTCAATAACCCCAGTAGAGACTGAAGTTGCTTCAACAACAGGTAAGAAGCAGAAACAGCTGCTTGAACCACCTCCAAAATCTTAGCCACTTTGTCATTTGGTAGCTGACACAATTGTGCTATGGTATCAATCTCAATCCTGCGGAATCTCAAACGTGTACAGGGACCCTCAGTTTTGTCTTCAGCCAAAGGGACACCGAACCTACTCATGAGCACGTGCATAGTTTTGATAAGCCTATCGCAACTGCTCGTCCCGGGTGGGCCAACTAGTAGAAAGTCGTCTAAGTAGTGGGCTATGCGAGTGTCCTGCACCACCTCTTGCACCGTTCAGTGCAGAAATAAACTGAACATGTCGAAGTAAGCACACGATACCGCACAACCCATAGGAAGATACCAAACCACAAAGAATTGTCCCTGAAACGTGCAGCCCATGAGACAGAAAGAGGAAGAGTGTAACGACATATCTAAGTTTGTATCATCTATATAGATAAACTTAATTGATACATATGAGTTAAGAGGTTAAACAATATAACTGTTCATAAACAGTGTATGCTTGTTTAATTTAGACCACAACTGTGAAGCACAGGGTGATAATACAAGTTCTGTTGCTAACAGAGATATAAGTGATCTTTAACTAGAAGAAAACATATACTTCTGAATTAGCCTTTATTATATGTTAATTGCTTACTCAGAACCTTGATTTATGAAAGTGCGAGTGGACATGATACGATGTAGAGTATCATGTCCGATGCACATCGATAAATGCCGAAGGCATATGCTGTCGGCATTTATCATTGCACAAGCAGTTCTTGTGAACTGCTTGTGCAATGCCGCCCCCTGCAGATTTGCGGCCAATCGGCCCGATCTTATATATAGCCTCAGAGCAGGCAGATAAGTTATGGAGCAGCAGTCTTTAGACCGCTGCTTCATAACTGCTGTTTCCGGCGACCCTGAAGGCTTGTGCAGAAACAGGGGCATCAAGCCCTATTGTACGATCTGTAGTGTAAAGATATAAAAAATGTGCACAGCAATTATAAGTTGCAATCAACAAGTAACGGGAATCTTACTGAAGTTCCAAACTGAGGACAAACAGCAGAGTCTTGCAGAGACCCTCTGAAGCAGCCGTACAGATGATTAGAGTGAGGCGCGGTGATGATGGGCGGCAGTAGATGACTTCACTGTCACAGTGAGCGGACAAAGTAGAAGAAATCCTCAAACCCCGGCAGGGAAACTAGAATGAATATTGGTAAGGTAGGTTGAATAAAGTTCTGATAGCCTTATTTGGAAAGTCAGTAACTCTGACAGAATTATGAGTAGAGGCTTAGAGAAAAAAACACACAAAGTAGGTAGAAGTTAGTGAGGAACGAAAACCCACATCCAATGCAATACCAAGCAATGCTTAGTGGAAGAAACAGCTATTTATTGGTCTGAGAGACAGATAAAGTAAACACCTACTTAAAGGTACATATGCAGCAAGGAGTAAGGGAGCAGATGTTACAAAGCTCCCCCAATAAAGAACCGCACCGAGGTTTAAGGACGGGGAAGATCAGGATGTTGTCTATGGAAAAGCCTCAAAGCAGACAGATTAACTGAGGGTTCCCAAGAATCTTCCTCAGAGGGATAACCCTTCCAATATACTAGGTATTGTAAACGCCCAGAAACTTTCCTTGAATTTAGAATGCTGTGGACTTCAAACTCACAGACTGGTTTGATTGGAACAGGGTTGACAGCGTGGGACTGTTGGGCTCTGATGGACTGGTAAGGTTTAAGCAAGGAGACATGGAATGTTGGATGTATCTTATATTCCGGTGGTAAGTCGAGGGTAACTGCATTGGCATTTACAATTTTCTTCACAGGAAAAGGTCCTATAAAAAAACCTATTGAGTTTTCTAGTAGGTGTAGAACGTCTCAAGTGTTTGGTGGATAACCTAACCAAATCACCTATAGAGAAGTAAGGCGAGGGCCTCCGTCTAAGATTATAATATCTTTTCTGACGGTCTTGAGCAGCTTTAAGGTTTTCCACAAGTGAGCTAAAAGTTTCGGATATAGTATTGGTCAAATTGTTCACCACTGGACAAGTACTCTGGAGTTCCGGATATAGATGGAAAGTAGAATGAAATCCATAGTTTGTGAAGAAAGGGGTTGTTTTAAGGGTTGAATGATGTGAATTATTGTAAGCAAATTCTGCATACGGCAATCAAATGGACCAGTTATCCTGTTGATGTGTTGTATAACAGAGTATATATTCTTCTAACCACTGGTTAGTTCTCTCACTCTGGCCATTCGTCTGGGGGTGAAAAGCGGTACTTAGTCTTTGTTCAGTTTTTAAGACCATACAGAGTTGACACCATAACTTGGACGTGAATTGCGAACCTCTGTCTGTGGTAATGGAGGATGGAAGTCCATGTAATTTTACAGCATTATTTATGAGCAAAGTTGCAGTTTCGGGGGTGGTGGGAAGTTTGTGAAATGGGACAAAGTGAGACATTTTTGTAAATAGATCCTCAATAACCATGATAGTTTTTGTTTTTATCTTATATAGGTAAATCATCTATAAAGTCGATGGCAATCTCCTTCCAAGGTCTTTCTGGTACTGGTAGGGATAACATTACCGGTGGGTTGTTTTCTGTCGATCTTACAGGATGTGCAAGTCTCACAAGTTTGTATATGTTTTATAGGATCTTTAACCATATTAGGCCACCAATATGATGTTTTAAGATTTTTTAATGTTCTCTGGATACCTGGATGGCCTGCAAGAAATGATTCATGTATATTATGTAGTAATGAATTCATTAAATTGAAAGGTATGTAGAGTTTAACTTCATGGTAAGACATTCCATCAGTACGTTCAGTTAAAGCATAAGTGAATTTTGTTTTATCCTCAATTTGACAAATCCCAGAAGTAAACCCAAGAAATTGTTCTCTTGGTACCACAGTACCCTGATTTGGAGAAGTAGCTGTTTTTTTGTGGCATTTTGAATAGGTGATCAGCCTTGGCATTTTTAGCTGCTGGTCTATAGGTTATCAGGTAAGAGAATCTGGAGAAGAACAGACTCCATCTGACTTGTCTAGCTGTTAATTTTGAAGCACTGCAGATTCCTGTGGTGAGTGTAGATTAGGATAGGTAGATTTGTACCCTCAAGAAGATGTCTCCAGTGCTCAAGGGCATTTTTCATAGCCACTAATTCCTTCTGTCCTACATGGTAATTGAGTTCTGAAGGTGACATTACTCTTGAGTAGAAGGCAACTGGATGAAGAGGTTCTTTTAGTGATTTTCTTTGAGAAATAATTGCCCCTATTGCGTAATTAGACGTGTCTACTTCAAGTACGTATTGAAGTTTGGGGTTAGGGAATGTTAAAATAGGGGCAGTAGTAAAACAGTTTTTAAGGAATAAGAAAACCTTATCAGCTGCTGTAGACCAAATCAAATTTAAGCTTTTTTTAGTTGTCGGTTCATGGTTTAGCAATGGTGGCAACATTTTTTATGAATTTTCTTTAAAAGTTTGCGAATCCTACGAATTTTTGTACGTGCTTTTTATTCTTAGGAATGGGCCAATCTTTTATAGCTTTCACCTTATTTTCTTCCATGTGAATACCATTAGGTGTTATATAGTAGCCTAGGAAAGTGATATCTGTTGTGTGAAAAATGCATTTTTCCAGTTTTGCGTATAATTGGTGGAAATGTAATCTTGAAAGAACAGTTCTAACATGTTTTACGTGCTCATTTAAATTTGGAGAATATATTAGGATCTCGTCTAGATATACAACTAGACAGGTGTCCAAGAGATCTCTGAAGATATCGTTAATGAACCTCTGGAAAGTTGCTGGGGCTTTGCATAACCCAAACGGCATAACCGTATATTCAAACAACCTGTAACGGGTGAGCTCCTGGCCTTACCCGGATTAAGTTATAAGCCCCACTTAGATCAAGTTTGGTGTATATAGAGGCACCATTTCATCTCTCAATAAGTTCAGGGATGAGTGGCAGGGGATAGCGATTTTTAATTATTTTTTTATTAAGTTCCCTGTAGTCTACTCTTGGTCACATGAAGTTATCCTTGTTTCTTACAAAGAATATTGCCACACTTGCTGGGGATGTGGAAGGTCTGGAAAACCCTTTACACAGGTTTTCATTTATGTACGATTTGAGTTCTTGTAATTCAGGTTCTGATAGAGGGAATATGTGACCATATGGTATATCTGAACCAGGAATGAGTTTGATCGGATAATCATAAACCCTATGAGATGGTAGTGTTTCTGCTTCTTTTTTTTAATCGAAAACATGTTGAAAATCAGTGTATTAAGATGGGATAGGAGTTTCTGTGGTATTTAAGGGGGGGAGAGAAGGGTAACAGGTGGTTTTAGAGAATGATGATTGGAATGTAATTTTGTTTTCAGACCAGTGTATAGAGGATTGGTGTAGACGTAACCAGTGTAACCCAAGTACTATAGGGAATATGGGAGAGGGTATAACATCAAATGTTATGTATTCACAGTGATTATCAGATGTAACAACAAGTAGAGGTATAGTTTGGTGTGTGATTTGACCTGTTTCTAATTGTTTATCATCAATGAGACACACCAACACAGGTTTAATCTTTTCAATGAGTGGGGTTTTATTTGATCATGCAACTGCAAGGTCCAAATAACAAGCCTAAGCTTCTGAATCAACAACAGCGTCAAGGTTGAGGTGGTGGTGGTGGTCCCACTGTGGGGAAACAGGAAGTAGACAATAAGATGATTGGCAGTTATTTAGAGACATACAGTGTATTTCAAAAACTGGCTTACCCATCTTTTGTCTTTTAAGTGTTGGACACTCTGTTACAGTGTGTTCTTTAGATTCACCCAGATCAAAGAGCGCAAAAAAACGAGGAACAAAAGAAAGCCCCAAATAGTGTAATAACGTTTTTACACAACAATTTATTCACACTGATTAAGGGTACTCACAAGCATAAAAACACAAATTGCACCTAAAGGTATCTTTGTCTTTTTCTTAGAGTCCTCCCAGACAACCGACTACTCCAAGTCCGGCACAAATGCTCTCCTCGGTCGGCGTGTGACGTCACCACCCGACACAATTATGCTTCCGTATAGAGGACTGAAGTCTCAAGGGCTCACATAGACTGCCCCAACGCGTTTCTCACCCGCTACTGGGTGCTTTCTCAAGAGGATGTGTGGATTCACTGTGGCTCATTGCTTAAATAGGCAGGTAGTTAAGTGCCACCTATCTGTCATTCAGTTAAAGGGACACTCAGGTTTTATTAAATTTTCATGATTCAGATACAGCATGTAATTTTAAACAACTTTCAAATTTACTTCCATTAAAAAAAATGTGCACAGTCTTTTATGTTTACACTTTTTTTGAGTCACCAGCTCCTACTGAGCATGTGCAAGAACTCAGACTATACGTATATGCATTTGTGATTGGCTGATTGCTATCACATGGTACAGGGGGAGTGGAAATATACATAACTTTGAAATGTGTTAGAAAAGAATCTACTACTCATTTGAAATTCAGAGTAAATGCTATTGTATTGTCTTGTTATCTTGCATTTGTTGATTATGCAAATCTACTGTGTTTACTGGTCCTTTAATAATTTCTGCTTTTTAGAGTGTTAGGTGTATTAGAAATACTCTTCAGATCAACTGAATCACATAAACCGCTCTGGCAGATGATATATATATATAAGTCAAACAAACCAGCGTCTATCAGTAATGTGCGGAAATACACATCTTGCGTCGCCAGTGACTTACGGCAGTATATAATCTGCTGGTGCCTAAGATAAAAACAAAAAAAGTGCAAAATACACGTAAAAATCTAACCCGCCTCAAAAAAATTAAACCGACACATCAAAACCCCTATATCCGCCATCCCCCTACATCATAACTACTAATAAAAGTATTAACCCCTAAACCGCCAACCCCCACAACGCAATCTAACTCATTACACTATTAATCCCTAATCTGCCACCCCCCACAATGCAAAGTATTAATCTAATGACTAAGCCCCATAACCTAACACCCCCTAAATTAACTTCAATTAAAATACAATTACATAAAATAAAAAATACTATCTACCTTAAAAATTAATTTAAAAAAAATAACAAAAATAAAAAAATCCTAACTTTACATTAAAATAAAAAATTCTAACATTACAGTAATAAAAAAATAAGATTACATTAAAATAAAAAAGCTAAGATTACATAAAATAAAAAAGCTAACATTACATAAAAAACAAACTAAATTATCCAAAATAAAACAAGTTATTCCTAATCTGATACCCCCTTAAAAACAAAAAAGCCATCCCAAAATAAAAAAAATACATAATCTAACAATAAACTACCAATAGCCCTTAAAAGGGCAATCAGCTCTTTTATTGCCCATGAAAAAAAAATCTAATTTAAAAAAAAAAACACCTAAAAAAAAAAACCTAATACGGACCCCGAAATAAGTACTCACCATTGATGAAGTCCGGATATCCATCTTCTTCCAGGCGGCGAAGGTCTTCTTCCAACGCGGCGCCATCTTCCATCTTCATCCCGGTGGTGCGGAGGCATATGTCAGTGTGTGCGTATGTGTGTATTTGTGTGTGTCTGCATGTGTATATGTATGTCTGTGTGAGCATATGTGTTTTTTTGCATGTGTTTCTTTAAATGTCTGTAAATGTTTGTTTTAGTGAGTGAGCGTGCATATGTGTTTTATATGTGTGTGTATATATTTATTGTTTGTGTTTCTATGTATGTATATGTGCGTGTGCTTGTATGTGAGAATGTGTGAGATTTGTGAATAAGTGTGTTTATCTGAATAAGTGTGCATGTATGTGTGTTTGTGTATGTGTATATATGTAGCGCTGCGGAATCTGTTGGCGCTCTACAAATAACAGATAATAATAATAATATGTCTGCCTATGTGTGTATGCTTGTATATATGTAAATATAAGTATATATACTGCATGTGTGTATGTGTTCAGCTGCCTCAGTTTAATGAGGCTTAAAGGAGGATAGTGGGTACACATACATAAAATGTCTGCTGCAGAAGAACCCTGAAAAGTGACTGCAGTCTCTAAAAGTCAGCAGGCATAAAGATATAGTGGAGACAAAATATGCCAAAAAAACACAGGGGAACAGAATGACACATGGAAGGATATAGAGAAAAAAAGGAAGACCAATTGAGAGAGGCAGGAGATTCTGAAACACTGTGGGGTTAAAGAGAAGGGGAAAATAGAAAGAGGGAGTAAAACAGACACAGATGTAACTAGACAGAGGGAGAATAAAAAAAAAAAAAACAGACAGAGGGAGACTCTCATGAGAGGAGAAAAAAAGGAAACTAAGCCAGGGAGAGACATACATGGAAGTACCGATTCTCATAGATAGGGATAGAGAAACAGGAATAGGAAAAGAGACTAGACATGTGCGATTCGATTCGGTCCGAATCGAAATTCGGACAAATTTGTCGAATTCAGAAATTCGGATCGATTCGAATTTCCAAATTGCGGTAGTGCCGAATCTACCGAATAAATCCAAATGGATTTGAATTTATTCGGTAGATTTGGATGGATTCGGATGGCTGTGTATTACACTAGTATTGTACAGTATACTAGTGTAATACACAGCATATCCCCTTAACACATACTGAAATTCCGAATTAAATCGAACCAAATTTTTTACGAATCCGAATGAATCCAAAACAAATTCATTCAATTTCTTCCGAATTAGAATCGATCCGAACCGAATTTTTCGACGCTGCACATATCTAAAAGAGAGAGAGAGAGAAGAGCCCAGTGTTTAGAGGGCAGCCAGACAGCAACTGTAGTAAAGTGAGAGGATTAGGAGAAATCAAGGCAAGGAAAAATATTCCTCATGATATAACTAGTAGCAGGTCCTGAATGAGAATATGGGGCATATTTATCAAGCTCCGTAAGGAGCTGAAACAGAAGTTATGTAAAGACCACTGCTCCATAACTTGTCCGCCTGCTCTGAGACCGCGGACAGAAATCAACCCGATAGAATATGATTGGGTTGATTGATACCCCCTGCTAGCAAATCTGCAGGGGGCGGCATTGCATCAGCAGTTCACAAGAACTGCTGGTGCAATGATAAATTCCGACATCGTATGTGCATCGAAAATAATCCGCTATATTGGATCATGTTTGCTCGCACCATAGTAAATAGGCCCCTAAAAGTACTTACTCTGGCTGCTGGTTAGCACACTACACTGCTAGGAAGATTAGATAGGAGGGTGCAGGCTCCTGTGACAGCTTGGACATCTGCTTGCCCTTGCAATCTCAATGCTCCTTCACTCCAACACTTCCTGTCTGAAATCTAGTCAGGGAAATTTATCAATCTGAGTGTAAAAACATTCTTCATTTAAGTAAGCAGTTTATAATGGCATTTGATAAGAGTAATGGGCCTCCAGTTCCTTAAGAGTAATGGGCCTCCAGTTCCTTATGTTATCCCACAGTGAAATGATGATATAAACCAAATGCTTATTCATAAAACTTTATAAAATTTATAGAGAATATAATACAACCCATAGGATTTGTTTGTTGCAATTTGGTCAATAGCAGGCTTGAGCTCAGATTCAGATTACACAGATCACTCTCGTCACACAGGGAGGGGACTCAGTGCCAGACTGAGAATAAAACAAGTAAGGAAAAAGAAAAGACAGAAGCAGACATAGATATTTTGTTCTCTCTTGTCATACATTGAACACAGCCTCCTAAGCAGGGCATGCACTGTATTATGTCTTAAAGGTAACACAATCACACATTTGTATAGTACAGCAAATTTTAAAAATGTGCTCATCACGGTTAAGTACACCATGTTCTGCAGTGAGCTGCAAAGAGAGAGGCTGGCAGCACTTGCAGAGGCTAGGACAGCATATAAGAATGCTCACCAGCCCTTCTATTTCCCTGGTGGAAACAGGGTGTCACGCTAAGGGCCGTATACTGCTTTTTAGTATGAGAAGGAGATGCATACATTGCAAAAGTGCAATACAAAAAATCTTATTTTATAAAAAAAAATTAAATCTGTAGGTAAATTACTCAGGAATACATTGTATTCAATGTGCATAGCGTTAATCGTAATTTAAGTACACTCGATGGGCAAATAAGCAAGACATTTGTAATTAAAAGTACAAAATACATAAAAATTGTTGTTTCTTTCTAATGGAATGGAGAGTCCACAAATCCATTCAATTACTAGTGGGAATTCAACTCCTGGCCACCAGGTGGAGGCAAAGAACACCCCAGCAAAGCTTGAAGTATTTTCCCATTACCCACAATCCCCAGTCATTCTTTGCCTGCGTAACATTGTAGGTGATGTGCAAAGAAGGTGTCTGAAGACATCAAGTTGTTAATCCTTTAATGGGTACTTTTCCCTGCAAGCAAGGATTGGGCTTATGCTGTGTCAATGTAATTCTCTTTAGTAAGAGTAATGATGGCTTTTAGCAGTTGGAAGACAGCGAGTTGGTCTTTGCTTACCTTCCAACATTTTTGCCACCCTTTTATAGAAAACCAGGGTTGGTTACTCTGTTTTTTCTTTATCTACAGGTCTATGTGAGTGAGGATTCTGTCACACCTGTTTGCTGTACCTGCCCCACAGCAGATTCACATGTAAGTGCTTTGACCTGCTAGGTGAGAAGGATGCAGCACTTAGGAGTTCCTTGTTTTTTTAAAAAAAGGATAGTTTGAGAACAAGGTGGATCCTTATGAGACTGAATATCCCTTTAAGTTTGGGGATTTATTGGGCAGCAGTTCAGGGCACTGTTCTGTCATGTGAAGGCTTTTTTTTATTTTAGCTATAGGGATTTGTTTGCACAAAGTTACCTATTATTTTGTTTGGGTAATATCTGGACCGCACCTTACTTTTGAATTTGCGATCATGTGACCGTTCAGTTACTTCCTAAATGCTAAACAGTTTGTTTTGTAGCCGGCTTTTTGGAATCCGGATTTTCAAGATCATTTTTCCTGCCTGCCGCTTCTCTCTGAGTTTGAACAAGATTGTTTTATCTGCTGGTGTGGATTGGATTCCTGGTTACTGGTTGGGTGAGTCTCTCCAGCGTGGCTGGGGTGTAGAGGTGCTGGTTTAAATAATTATTTGATATCTATGCATAAAGTTTTTATATTCAAATTTTCTATATAGAGTATAAGGAAAATAAAGGGCTATTTTATTTTACTATGGATGCCGATCCCAAGCTTTCCCTGTCATTTGATAAATGTCTTTATTGTGCAGATGCCCAAGTTTTTCCTCCTGTTCAATTTTGTTCCCCTTGCCTTAATAAGGTTTTATTATCTAAGGATAAGGATTCCTTATCTGAGCCTTCTTTTTCTCAGGATACTGCTGTTAGGGGTTGTCTCAGCCTTCCTCTAACATGTCCCAGTCTTTGACAGATTCACATGCAGTGCCCTGCGGTTCCTCTCAATCAGTTCCTGAGAGTGTTTGTTTGCCTAAAGATTTTTGCTGCACAGTTGACTTCTGCAGTTACTGCAGCCCTAAGTGCTTTACCTAGTTCTGCTAAAAGAAAAAGGAAATCTAAGAACATTTCTATGGGGTCTGTTTCCGCAAAGACTGATTTGGTTAGTCTTTCTCAGTTATCTAGCAAGGATCATTCCTCTGCAGCTTCTGAGTGCGAGATCTCTGATTCAGAATCCGCAGTTCCTAGTACAATAGGTTAATTTTAGTTTTAAACTGGAGCATCTACGTTTACTTTTGAAGGAGGTTTTAGCTACTTTGGATGACTCTGAATTTGTTGCAGAGGTTCCTAAAAAGGCTAATGAACTGTATATATTTTTTTATGTCAAACCTAAATCTGTGGAGGTTTTTCCTGTTCCAGATCACATGTCTGACATATCACAGGAATGGGAGAAACCGGGTGTTCCTTTTAACCCGTTTCCTGTGTTTAAAAAGATGTTTCCTTTGGCTGATTAAGTGCAAGATATGTGGCGCACTGTTCCTACAGTAGAGGGTGCTATATCTACCTTAGCCAAGAGAACTACTATTCCTCTCGAGGATAGTTCCTCTGTTAAAGACCGTATGGATAAGAAACTGGAGGGTTATTTAAGAAAGATATTTCTTCTTCAGGGTTTGCAGTGGCAATCAGTTGCTAGTATTGCGACAGTTGCTGATGCAGCCTCTTATTGGTGTGACTATTTGTCTGATCTAATTTCAGAGGAGACTACTATAGAGGAGATCCAGGATAGGATCAATGCTCTAAAGCTGGCTAATACTTTTATCTGTGATGCCAGTATGCAAGTTGTTAGACTGGGAGCCAAGATTTCTAGTGACTTCTAAATCCAAGCTTTTGTCTCTACCTTTTAAGGGTAAGACATTATTTGGTCCTGGCAGAGATAATTTCCACGGTTACTGGTGGAAAGGGAGTTTTTTTTACCACAGGATAAGAAGAATAGACTCAAGGGACGTCAGACTTCTAATTTTCGTTCCTTTTGTAACTTCGATGGACAAAGATCTTCCTCGTCTTCTAAATCTGAGCAAGCCAAGACTTCTTGGAGAGCTAGCCAGCCCTGGAACAACAAGGGTAAGCAATCTAGAAAGCCTTCGGCTGAGGCTGTCAGCATGAAGGGGTCAGGGGTTTTGGATCAGTTAGGGGGCAGGCTTTCCTTTTTTCAGCAGGCTTGGATTTGCAAAGTTCTAGATCCTTGGGCAGTGGATGTAGTCTCCCAGGGATACAGGATAGGATTCAAGTCTTGTCCCCCCATGGACAGATTCCTATTATCAAGATTATCTGTAAACCAGGTAAAGGGAGAGGCCTTCTTAAACTGCATAAGGGATTTGTCCTCTCTGGGAGTGATTATCCCAGTTCCTCTAACAGAACAGGGTCAGGGATTTTATTCAAATCTTTTTGTAGTTCCCACAAAGGATGGAACTTTTTGATCCATTCTAAACTTAAAGTCTCTCAACAAGATTCTCAAGGTCCCATCCTTCAAAATGGAGACTATTCGTTCTATCCTCCCTCTAGTTTAGGAGGGTCAGTTTATGACCACTATAGACCTAAAGGATGCTTATCTTCATGTGCCTATCTACAGGGAACATTTTAAGTTCCTGAGGTTCATTTTTTTGTATCAACATTTCCAATTTTTAGCCCTGCCTTTCGGCCTCGCCACTGCTCCATGAATCTTTACAAAGGTTATAGGGGCTCTTTTGGCTGTGGCTAGATCTCTAGGGATTTCGGTGGCTCCTTACCTGGACGATATCTTAGTCCAGATGCCATCTTTTCATACATCATACATAATCTCTGTTAGCTATTCTCCACTCTCATGGGTGGAAGGTGAATCTAGGGAAAAGTTCCTTGGTGCTAAGTACCAGGGTATGTTTTCTGGGGACAATCATAGACTCACTATCTATGAAGATTTTTTGAACAGAGGTCAGAAAAGTCAAGCTTCTGGAGGCCTGTTGTTCTCTTCAGTCCTCTGTTCGTCCATCGGTGACTGTATGCATGGAAGTAATTGGTCACATGGTGGCATCCATGGACATTATTCCATTTGCTCGCTTCCATCTGAGACCTCTACAGTTATGTATGCACAATCAATGAAACAGAGACCACTCAGATCTCTCTCAGAGGATAGTTTTAGACTCTGACTAGGATATCTCTGTCTTGTTGGATCTCCTAGGACCATTTGTCTCAGGGCATTTGTTTCCTGAGACCTTCTTGGGAGATTGTGACCACGGATGCCAGCCTGTTAGGCTGGGGAGCAGTTTTGGGGTCCCTTAATTGCTCAGGGACTTTAGACTCAGGAGAAGTCGGCCCTCCCTATAAATATCCTAGAATTGAGAGCAATTCTCAATGCTCTGTCGGTTAGGCCTCAACTGAGTTTAGTCCGGGTTATCAGATTTCAATCAGACAACATAACTTTGGTGGCATATATCAACCACCAAGGAGGAACTCAGAGCTTGTTAGCTATGAAGGAGGTGACCCGCATTCTTCAGTGGGCAGAGTCTCACAATTGTCATCTCTCTGCCATTCATATCCCAGGGGTGGACAACTGGGAAGCGGATTATCTGAGCAGGTAGACATTTCATCTAGGGGAATGAGCTCTCCATCTGGAGTTTTCTCAATGTTAACCCTCAAGTAGGGAGTTCTGGAGCTGGATCTGATGGCAAACAGGAGCAGGCTTTGGTGATTCTAATAGCTCCAGCGTGGCCTCGCAGAACTTGGTTTGCGGAGCTAGTGAGGATGTCGTCATTTCCCCCATGGAAATTTCCTCTGAGGAAGGATCTTCTACTTCAGGGTCCCTTCCTCCATCCGAACTTAGTCTCTCTAAAGCTGACTGCTTGAAGATTGAACGCTTAGTCTTGTCCAGATGAGGTTTTTCTGTGAAAGTTATTGAGACCATGATTCAGGCTCATAAGGCTGTTACTTGCAAGTTTTATTATAAGGTATGGCGTAAATACCTTCATTGGTGCGGATCTAGGGTTTTTCTTGGAGTATTCTGTCCTTTCTTCAGGAGAGCCTGAGAAGGGTTTTTCAGTCTGTACCCTAAAGGGTATAATTTAGGCTCTGTTGATTCTTCTGCAGAAGCGTCTGGCAATTTTACCAGATGTTCAATCTTTTGTCCGGCTTTGGTTAGAATCAGGCCTGTGTTTAGGTCAATTGCTCCTCCATGGAGTCTTAATCTGGTTCTTAAAGTTCTGCAGCAGGCTCTATTTGAGCCTATGCATTCTGTTGATATCTAGTTTTTGTCCTAGAAGGTTTTGTTTCTGCTGACAATTTCCTCTGCTCGTAGAGTTTCAGAGCTTTCGGCTCTACAGTGTGATTCTCCTTATTCTTCATGCGGATAAGGCGGTTCTCCGTACTTAATTAGGATTTCTACCTAAGGTGGTCTCGGAACGCAATATTAGCCAATAAATTGTTGTTCCTTCATTTTGTCCTAATCCTTTCTCTAAGAAGGAGGGGTTATTGCACAATCTGGATGGTGTGCATGCTTTTATGTTCTATTTGCAGGCTATGAAAGATTTTCTTCAATCTTCTGCTCTTTTTTTGTCTTTTCTGGTAAATGGAGAGGTCAGAAGGCCACTTCTTCTACTCTCTCCTTCTGGTTGAGAAGTGTTATTCGATTGGCTTATGAGACAGCTGGACAGCTGCCTTCAGAGAAAATTACGGCTCACTCCATTAGGGCTGTCGCTTCCTCTTGGGCCTTTAAAAATTATGCTTTTATGGAACAGATTTGCAAGGCGAACACTTGGTCATCATTGTATACTTTTTTCCAAATATGATGTTTTTGCCTCAGCTGAGGCTTCTTTTGGGAGGAAAGTTCTTCAAGTGTTTTGTGCCTTCTGTTTAGGTTTGCCTTTCTTGTGTATCCCTCCCTTCCATTCTGTATTTGTTTCCACTAGTAATTGAATGGATTTGTGGACTCTCAATGCTATTGGAAAGAAAACATAATTGATACCTGATAAATAATTTTTTTTACCCTTTTTTTAAAAACATTTTTTTGTCATTTTTCTAAACCTCAGGCACCTCTACACCCTCTGTGTCTTCTTCTCTTTCTATAATTCCTAGGCTGAATGACTGGGAATTGTGGGTAATGGGAGGATACTTGAAGCTTTGCTGAGGTTTTCTTTGCCTCCACCTGGTGGCCCAGGAGTTGAATTCCCACTAGTAATTTAATGGATTTGTGGACTCTCCATGCCAGGAAAGAATATAATTTATCAGGTTAGAATAAATTTAGTTTTTTTCATAAAATGGGCTGAACACGCGAGTTGCATAGACATATATAACATTTTCTTTCAAATCCCAGTGTAATTCTATAAAAAATTTCACACTACAGTTCTCATTGTTTTTTTCCCGCCAGTTAGAAAGTGGTGAATTTTCACCAAAATACTCAAAACACTAATTATTCTGAATGGAAAACCTATGCATAAGAAAATCACAGCAAATTTATGGTACAGTGCACTAAAAACAGCATAATTTGATTTGTATTAAGCCTAATATTCATGTTTTAAAACATGACAGTTTCCTCCTCTGTACTTCACCCTCCATTGCAAACTTTTACCTAGCCTAGAGCTCTCGTTATTTGTATGGGAGACATCTTGCCACCCACAGGGACAGAATCTTTTTTTTTAGAATTCCATGAAGGCTGCCCCTGTGAGTGTTGGTGTGGAAAACCACATTTTGATTGGCAAATGTTTTAGAATCGGGGCCTCAGTGAGAAGTAATAGAAAGAGGACATGTTTGTGGATTTTGAACTATGTGTGTGTTCTGTGAGTCCAGAGATTGGTCACATTTCTCTAGTTTACAAAAAAAGTCATAATCTCATTGGATGTGTTGTTCTTCACACTGAGTATCTCTGATTCAAAATATTCTCTTTGTTTCTGTTACATGTGATTGTTTCTAAAGGCTGTATTGAAAGCCAAATCTGGTATGCTTGTTTTCCTTTTTTTGTTGGCTCTACATATTTTAATTTTAAATAGGTCTGTTAAACACTGAGAAACACCCCTTTTTTGTCTTTTTTTTCATGTGGCACTTTTGGGCTGTTTGCTTGGCTTTTATCCATGCCAAAGTTCTTGCACATATTCAGTTCACATGTACTAATTACAAACATATTATATCTTTTTTGTCCATGAATACTTAACCCCTTGCACTAATTGGATGTAGGTGCTACATCACAGCGTTCTGTGTTGATGTAGTACCTATGCCCAATTTTTGGCTCATGCTGCGGTCCCTGCTGTCAGCTTAGAAAGTGGAGACTGCAGCTGGGGGCAGAAGGCATCTACCTTCATATTGTAAGGGAGCACTGATCGTGCTCCCTTACCATATGAAGCCAGATCACCGGGTTGTTAAAGAGAGTGACACTGTCTGTGTCACTCTCAATAACGATAGTTCGTTAGTGCGGTGGAGGGAAGAAAAGAGACAAGGAGGAGGAGGGAGGGGTAGGGTTCTCTACACTATGGCCAAAGTATTAGGCAGGGGAGAGGGAGGGATGGGACCCTGCACTTTGGAACAATATAGGTTGGAAGGGGAACCTAAAGTAACGTCTTCGAGTGGGTAAGGTGGAGAGGTTGAAGGGCATTCCCTACACTACTGAAATCAAGAGGAAAAAAAGCCATAAACTAAATACTGGCAGGCTGTCTGCCAGTAACTAAGATGGATGTGACCAGTTGGGGGGGGGGGAAGAGAGCTATTTGGGAGAGATCAGGTAGGGATCAAGGGTAGGAGGTGTGAAGTAAGAGTGTAATCCCTACACTAGAGCAAATATTAACCTTACAAGCTAACTGATGAACCCCTTCACTGCTGGTGTGCTGCACAGCTGCAATTAGCTGCCTTCTAATTGCAAAAAAAAAAAAAGGCAAATCCAGGCATGTCTGCTATTTTTGAACAAAGGGGATTCCAGAGAAGCTTTTACAACCATTTGTCTTATGCCTGCAGTAGTTGTGTGTAAAAACTTTCAGTGAGAAACCCAACATTTGCAATAAAGTTCAATCTTTTGTAATGTGATCCTTTTTGGTAGCCTAATAATATATCATCAAATATACCAAAATGGGCCTAGATCATTACCTTGGTTGTCTACTTTAACTATTTGTGTATATATATATATATATATATATATATATATATATATATATATTCAAATGAAATGCACTCACAGGAACTCTTGGATATAACAAAGTCAAAATTTAATTTAGGCTTCAGGGAAATTTACTGTACACCCCCTTCATCAGATGGAGGGGATGTAAATTTCCCCAAAATGTAAATTACATTTTGGCTTTGTTATATCCAAAAGTCCATGTGAGTGCATTTAATTGGAAGATATAAATTGCACCCTGGTATTTGTCTCTAGGTGGGTGGATCTGCTACTTGGAATTGTGTGTGTATGTATGAATGTGTATATACAGTATATATATATATATATATATATATATATATATATATATATATATACACTCAACGGGTTTACAGTGGCAAAAAATGTTTAAATCAACAGAGTGACATTTCGGGGTTTCACCCCCGTCCTCAAAAACCCCCGAAATGTCACTCTGTTGAATTAAAAAGTTTTGCCACTGTAAACCCGGTGAGTGCCTGCCTTCTTTGGAGTTTGTGGATTCGTTGCTGCGCACCCCGGTCTAAGGAGCTGTATTGTTAGTGCTAAACCCATATGTACTAGTATATATATATATATATATATATATATAAATACTGTATAGTGATGGCAAAAATGCAATATATTCTCTAGTATTTTGTTTTGGTTTTTCTCTGAAATTCCCGGTAGTGAAGGGTTTAAAGGGTTATAAAAGTGCAAATAAAAATGCTCTAATATATTAGAGCTTTTTATCATTGCACTGTTGCTTGTTTATAACTTTATGTTCAGGTTGTCTTATTTACCTTCTTCTAATCGGTTGTTTTCAATCATGCGATTCAAGTTATCAGCAATATGGCAGTTCTCAATCAGGTACTTGATGTAAGCCAAATTATATCACTGTTAGTCAGAGGGTATGCACTTTTTTCTCTTGAATTCCAACCGGTTGCTCATAAATTTTAAAAGAGGGATCTAAGTTTAAAAATCTGTTTGACTCTACAACACATAAAGGGATCACAATCTATCAGCCTTTTACTTCTCAATCTCAATGCTATCACAATAGCGTGTTTTGGGGTATTTCTTGAAGCTGAGAACATGTTTTTAGCTTACAGGAAACAAATATACTTAAAGGGCCATTAAACCCCAAATTTTTCTTTCATGATTCAGATAGAGAATACAATTTTAAACAACATTCCAACTTACTTCTATTATCTTATTTGCTGCAATCTTTAGATATCTTTTGTTAAAGAAATAGCAATGCACATTGGTGAGCCAATCACATGAGGCATCTATGTTCAGCCACCCATCA
The DNA here is from genome assembly GCF_027579735.1 of Bombina bombina. Lineage (NCBI taxonomy): Eukaryota > Metazoa > Chordata > Amphibia > Anura > Bombinatoridae > Bombina > Bombina bombina. The sequence continues at coordinate 786,139,189 of NC_069503.1, read as the reverse complement.
GAAGCTACGGAGCCTATCTAGATATGCTTTTCAGGAAAGAATATCAAGAGAATGAAGCAAATTAGATAATAGAAGTAAATTAGAAAGTTGTTTAAAATGGTATTCTCTAATAACTCTCCTTTAACAAGCTTAATTGTGAATAACACCGTCTCTTCACAAATTGTGCTTAACAGAGGAACTAGGCAGGGTTGCCCCCTCTCTCCTCTCCTTTTTAACCTATGTATTGAACCATTAGCCATCAGGATTAGGTCACAGCTGGAAGGGGTGGCGATAGGTAGACAGGAGATGAAACTAGCCCTATACGCAGATGACATCCTTGTCTATCTGTCAAACACTAGGGTTAATATACCTAAGCTGCTGGGAATCACTAACCAATTTGGACTATTCTCTGGTTATAAAATAAACGTGATGAAATCAGAGCTGTACTGGCTTAGAAAAAATAAAGACTCCTTGTTGAATAGTCCTTTTAGAATAGTTAATGAGTCATTTTAGTATTTAGGCATAGTAATACCTACTAATCCACGGGATCTATATAATTTTAATATTTCTCCAATTATGACCACAATTAAAAATAAACTTAGACTCTGGGAAAATCTACCTCTTTCTATTTCAGGACGGATAGCCTTGTTTAAAATGGTTCTTCTCCCCAAACTATTATATGTATTACAGAACACAGCATTAATACTTTATGATAGGGATATTCGAGGGCTAAACAGCTGGCTCAGAAGCTTCATCTGGCAGAAGAGAAAACCCAGGATAGCCCTGAGCAAACTAACACATGCTAAAATATTTGCTGGTTTTGCATTACCTGATATACGGCTTTACAATTTTACTTTCTTAGCACGAATTGCAGCAGATTGGATCTTCTGTAATAACTACGTTTTAAGCAATGCATTGGAGGATAGTGTTTGTGACCCATACCTTCCATGTGCACTGCTGCATTGTGACTTAAAAGGTTTGCCATCTAAAATTAAGGAGAACAAAATGATTTTTAATCCTCTAAAGGCCTGGTGGAAGATAGGGAAGCTTCTTTCTATCAACTGCAAGGTTTCAAAATATCTCCCTGTTCTGGGTAACCCATTATTTCAAGCAGGACTGGATTCTGCAATTTTTAAGAAATGGCAAATGGTGGGACTGAACACAATGATCCAATTCATTGATAAGGAAAAAAAATGTGTTAGAACTTTTGAAGAAATTAAAAATAGCTTCAACCTCTCTAATAAGGAGTTCTTTGCGTTTTTGCAAGTAAGGCACTATGCGTTAGAGCTAACGAGGGAGGGAGAGTGGCAATGGGATTTGGGAGATCTAGAGGATTGGCTCACGTTAGTTAAGAAGGGACGTATGTCCATCTCTTATTGCTACTACCTCTTAGGAGCAAACAGAGCAAGTCATACTTTAGAGAAAATTGCTCAAGATTGGAGACTAATTTTGGCCCAGGATTATATTGACCATAAATTTATACAAAAATCTATTCATAAAGTGGCAATGGCTACTCTTTCAGCAACATGGAGAGAGGCTCATCTTAAGTTATTACATAAATTTCACTATACTCCGGAAAAAGGCTATAAGCTCCAGAACATTAATTTTTTTAAATGTCCTAAGTGCTCCTTAATTGCGGCAGATCTCTTACATATGATAGTTAACTGTCCCCTGATTAGGCAATTTTGGCGAAAACTAGAATTCTGGATCAATACTACTCTCAGGATCTCCCCTCTGGAGATATTGGCAAGCTTAATTATATTTTGCTGTGATAATCAGATAGAACAACAATCAAATAAAAAAATAATAAGTGTCTCTATAATGGCAGCTAGGTACTTAATATTTAAAAAATGGAAGACGAGAGAAATCCCTAGTGTGGTGGAAATAAAAAATTTCCTCAAAAAACAATGCATATTAGAACAACGTGACACGGATATTAATAATGATTCTGACATCAGAAAATTTTTTAGTAAATGGGCACCATTTATTAAATCCCTCCCGGCCACAGAGATAGACTATATTGTATTTCCCTTCCAAAACACAGAGCTAGTACAACTGGGGTTATGGTAAATGGATAGGAATCAAAGGTTTTTGGGGGGGGGGGGGGGACGAATGTGGAAATTCCCTTTCCCCCCTCTCCCCCTCTTTTTTTTTCTCCCCCCCTTTTTTTTTTTTTTTCTCTCCCTCTCTCCCTCTCTTGGTGTAAGTATTGAGAAGTAACAGATATGAGTCTGGACTGCAATAATAATAATATAAAATTGAACTGAGGTTGATCAACTAAGAAAAATTATCTTGAGCATACTAATTCTTAATTAACTTGAAGGTAATTTAGGAGTATTATTGGTTATAAAAAGTATAAACAATAGATTGGTTTGATTTGTTGACTGTACGCATAAAGTATATAAGGGAAATAGTGCTGTTTTTCTCTGTTAAATTTTTTTTTTTTCTTTTTTCCCCTTCCCCTCTCCTTTGTTATTGTTTTTTGTTTAAGGAATTATAGAAATAATATAATTCAATAGGAAACTTTAGAGATGAATGATTGTTAGAATTATTGAATCCTCACGGTTGTTTGGTTGTTTTTTTTTCATTGTTTATGTAACCTTCTCTGTTTCCTGAAAACTGCTTAAAAATGTATAAACATGTTGAAATATAATAAAAATGAAATTTAAAAAAAAAAATGGTATTCTCTATCTGAATCATGAAAGAAAAAAATGTGGGTTTAATGTCCCTTTAATATGGAAATTTGTTCTGCAATCACAATTCGACACTTGATAAAGTCCCGACTGGCCTTTTTCTTTATATATTTGCAAGACAATTTGGAATAATTCTATCATGTTTCACATGTGCAAGACACTCTGAAATGGTCACAGAATTGTATTCATTAAAATTCATCACTATTGTATAGTACTTCTGCAGTGGGCTGGGCACCAATGTACATATGTATATGTTTATAGAACAGAATATCCGGTACTGCTAAGGGAATTCTAAGGAAAAGTGAAATCAGGGCAAAAACATCTAGAAACTGTCTAGCAATCACTTTCTGTAAATGTTTCTAATCTAATTCACACTTGCATTGTTGTGATTGTCACTTTTAGTAAAGACATCTTCCTAACCGGGCTTTCAAACGGAATTGTGCCTTCATAACCAGGATATCAAATTGGATTGCACCTTCGTGACCACAAAGCTAAAACCCTTTCACAAATGTTTTGTGGCTACATTATTGAAATCCCAGACACAAAAGCACAATTCATTTGAAAAGTAAGATCCTGCTACATTATTGTAATGGAGCAGTTTAATGGTTTACTGTTAAAATCCTGTTTTAGAAATAAGTTGCGACCACTTCCTTCTAATAGAAACCTGTATTGTTCTTCTTTATTCCAGATGTATATCTTGCCAAACTGGAAAATGGTGCTTTCTCAATTGATAATTGAACAGAGGTCAGAAAAGTCAAGCTTCTGGAGGCCTGTTGTTCTCTTCAGTCCTCTGTTCGTCCATCGGTGACTGTATGCATGGAAGTAATTGGTCACATGGTGGCATCCATGGACATTATTCCATTTGCTCGCTTCCATCTGAGACCTCTACAGTTATGTATGCACAATCAATGAAACAGAGACCACTCGGATCTCTCTCAGAGGATAGTTTTAGACTCTGACTAGGATATCTCTGTCTTGTTGGATCTCCTAGGACCATTTGTCTCAGGGCATTTGTTTCCTGAGACCTTCTTGGGAGATTGTGACCACGGATGCCAGCCTGTTCGGCTGGGGAGCAGTTTTGGGGTCCCTTAATTGCTCAGGGACTTTAGACTCAGGAGAAGTCGGCCCTCCCTATAAATATCCTAGAATTGAGAGCAATTCTCAATGCTCTGTCGGTTAGGCCTCAACTGAGTTTAGTCCGGGTTATCAGATTTCAATCAGACAACATAACTTTGGTGGCATATATCAACCACCAAGGAGGAACTCAGAGCTTGTTAGCTATGAAGGAGGTGACCCGCATTCTTCAGTGGGCAGAGTCTCACAATTGTCATCTCTCTGCCATTCATATCCCAGGGGTGGACAACTGGGAAGCGGATTATCTGAGCAGGTAGACATTTCATCTAGGGGAATGGGCTCTCCATCTGGAGTTTTCTCAATGTTAACCCTCAAGTAGGGAGTTCTGGAGCTGGATCTGATGGCAAACAGGAGCAGGCTTTGGTGATTCTAATAGCTCCAGCGTGGCCTCGCAGAACTTGGTTTGCGGAGCTAGTGAGGATGTCGTCATTTCCCCCATGGAAATTTCCTCTGAGGAAGGATCTTCTACTTCAGGGTCCCTTCCTCCATCCGAACTTAGTCTCTCTAAAGCTGACTGCTTGAAGATTGAACGCTTAGTCTTGTCCAGATGAGGTTTTTCTGTGAAAGTTATTGAGACCATGATTCAGGCTCATAAGGCTGTTACTTGCAAGTTTTATTATAAGGTATGGCGTAAATACCTTCATTGGTGCGGATCTAGGGTTTTTCTTGGAGTATTCTGTCCTTTCTTCAGGAGAGCCTGAGAAGGGTTTTTCAGTCTGTACCCTAAAGGGTATAATTTAGGCTCTGTTGATTCTTCTGCAGAAGCGTCTGGCAATTTTACCAGATGTTCAATCTTTTGTCCGGCTTTGGTTAGAATCAGGCCTGTGTTTAGGTCAATTGCTCCTCCATGGAGTCTTAATCTGGTTCTTAAAGTTCTGCAGCAGGCTCTATTTGAGCCTATGCATTCTGTTGATATCTAGTTTTTGTCCTAGAAGGTTTTGTTTCTGCTGACAATTTCCTCTGCTCGTAGAGTTTCAGAGCTTTCGGCTCTACAGTGTGATTCTCCTTATTCTTCATGCGGATAAGGCGGTTCTCCGTACTTAATTAGGATTTCTACCTAAGGTGGTCTCGGAACGCAATATTAGCCAATAAATTGTTGTTCCTTCATTTTGTCCTAATCCTTTCTCTAAGAAGGAGGGGTTATTGCACAATCTGGATGGTGTGCATGCTTTTATGTTCTATTTGCAGGCTATGAAAGATTTTCTTCAATCTTCTGCTCTTTTTTTGTCTTTTCTGGTAAATGGAGAGGTCAGAAGGCCACTTCTTCTACTCTCTCCTTCTGGTTGAGAAGTGTTATTCGATTGGCTTATGAGACAGCTGGACAGCTGCCTTCAGAGAAAATTACGGCTCACTCCACTAGGGCTGTCGCTTCCTCTTGGGCCTTTAAAAATGATGCTTTTATGGAACAGATTTGCAAGGCGAACACTTGGTCATCATTGTATACTTTTTTCCAAATATGATGTTTTTGCCTCAGCTGAGGCTTCTTTTGGGAGGAAAGTTCTTCAAGTGTTTTGTGCCTTCTGTTTAGGTTTGCCTTTCTTGTGTATCCCTCCCTTCCATTCTGTATTGGTTTCCACTAGTAATTGAATGGATTTGTGGACTCTCAATGCTATTGGAAAGAAAACATAATTGATACCTGATAAATAATTTTTTTTACCCTTTTTTTAAAAAACATTTTTTTGTCATTTTTCTAAACCTCAGGCACCTCTATACCCTCTGTGTCTTCTTCTCTTTCTATAATTCCTAGGCTGAATGACTGGGAATTGTGGGTAATGGGAGGATACTTGAAGCTTTGCTGAGGTTTTCTTTGCCTCCACCTGGTGGCCCAGGAGTTGAATTCCCACTAGTAATTTAATGGATTCGTGGACTCTCCATGCCAGGAAAGAATATAATTTATCAGGTTAGAATAAATTTAGTTTTTTCATAAAATGGACTGAACACGCAAGTTGCATAGACATATATAACATTTTCTTTCAAATCCCAGTGTAATTCTATAAAAAATTTCACACTACAGTTCTCATTGTTTTTTTCCCGCCAGTTAAAAAGTGGTGAATTTTCACCAAAATACTCAAAACACTAATTATTCTGAATGGAAAACCTATGCATGAGAAAATCACAGCAAATTTATGGTACAGTGCACTAAAAACAGCATAATTTGATTTGTATTAAGCCTAATATTCATGTTTTAAAACATGACAGTTTCCTCCTCTGTACTTCACCCTCCATTGCAAACTTTTACCTAGCCGAGAGCTCTTGTTATTTGTATGGGAGACATCTTGCCACCCACAGGGACAGAATCTTTTTTTTTAGAATTCCATGAAGGCTGCCCCTGTGAGTGTTGGTGTGGAAAACCACATTTTGATTGGAAAATGTTTTAGAATCGGGGCCTCAGTGAGAAGTAATAGAAAGAGGACATGTTTGTGGATTTTGAACTATGTGTGTGTTCTGTGAGTCCAGAGATTGGTCACATTTCTCTAGTTTACAAAAAAGTCATAATCTCATTGGATGTGTTGTTCTTCACACTGAGTATCTCTGATTCAAAATGTTCTCTTTGTTTCTGTTACATATGATTGTTTCTCCAACATAGGTGTGTCCGGTCCACGGCGTCATCCTTACTTGTGGGGATATTCTCTTCCCCAACAGGAAATGGCAAAGAGCCCAGCAAAGCTGGTCACATGATCCCTCCTAGGCTCCGCCTACCCCAGTCATTCTCTTTGCCGTTGTACAGGCAACATCTCCACGGAGATGGCTTAGAGTTTTTTAGTGTTTAACTGTAGTTTTTATTATTCAATCAAGAGTTTGTTATTTTGAAATAGTGCTGGTATGTACTATTTACTCAGAAACAGAAAAGAGATGAAGATTTCTGTTTGTATGAGGAAAATGATTTTAGCAACCGTCACTAAAATCCATGGCTGTTCCACACAGGACTGTTGAGAGCAATTAACTTCAGTTGGGGGAACAGTGAGCAGTCTCTTGCTGCTTGAGGTATGACACATTCTAACAAGACGATGTAATGCTGGAAGCTGTCATTTTCCCTCTGGGATCCGGTAAGCCATGTTTATTACGATTGTAAATAAGGGCTTCAAAAAGGGCTTATTAAGACTGTAGACTTTTTTTGGGCTAAATCGATTGATTATTAACACATATTTAGCCTTGAGGAATCATTTTATCTGGGTATTTTGATATAATAATATCGGCAGGCACTGTTTTAGACACCTTATTCTTTAGGGGCTTTCCCAAAGCATAGGCAGAGCCTCATTTTCGCGCCGGTGTTGCGCACTTGTTTTTGAGAGGCATGGCATGCAGTCGCATGTGAGAGGAGCTCTGATACTTAGAAAAGACTTTCTGAAGGCGTCATTTGGTATCGTATTCCCCTTGGGGCTTGGTTGGGTCTCAGCAAAGCAGATACCAGGGACTGTAAAGGGGTTAAAGTTCAAAACGGCTCCGGTTCCGTTATTTTAAGGGTTAAAGCTTCCAAATTTGGTGTGCAATACTTTTAAGGCTTTAAGACACTGTGGTGAAAATTTGGTGAATTTTGAACAATTCCTTCATGTTTTTTCGCATTTGCAGTAATAAAGTGTGTTCAGTTTAAAATTTAAAGTGACAGTAACGGTTTTATTTTAAAACGTTTTTTGTACTTGTTATCAAGTTTATGCCTGTTTAACATGTCTGAACTACCAGATAGACTGTGTTCTGAATATGGGGAAGCCAGAATTCCTATTCATTTAAATAAATGTGATTTATGTGACAATGACAATGATGCCCAAGATGATTCCTCAAGTGAGGGGAGTAAGCATGGTACTGCATCATTCCCTCCTTTGTCTACACGAGTCTTGCCCACTCAGGAGGCCCCTAGTACATCTAGCGCGCCAATACTCCTTACTATGCAACAATTAACGGCTGTAATGGATAATTCTGTCAAAAACATTTTAGCCAAAATGAACACTTATCAGCGTAAGCGCGACTGCTCTGTTTTAGATACTGAAGAGCATGACGACGCTGATATTAATATTTCTGAAGGGCCCCTAACTCAGTCTGATGGGGCCAGGGAGGTTTTGTCTGAGGGAGAAATTACTGATTCAGGGAACATTTCTCAACAAGCTGAACCTGATGTGATTGCATTTAAATTTAAGTTGGAACATCTCCGCATTCTGCTTAAGGAGGTATTATCCACTCTGGATGATTGTGACAAGTTGGTCATCCCAGAGAAACTATGTAAAATGGACAAGTTCCTAGAGGTGCCGGGGCTCCCAGAAGCTTTTCCTATACCCAAGCGGGTGGCGGACATTGTTAATAAAGAATGGGAAAGGCCCGGTATTCCTTTCGTCCCTCCCCCCATATTTAAAAAATTGTTTCCTATGGTCGACCCCAGAAAGGACTTATGGCAGACAGTCCCCAATGTCGAGGGAGCGGTTTCCACTTTAAACAAACGCACCACTATACCCATAGAGGATAGTTGTGCTTTCAAAGATCCTATGGATAAAAAATTAGAAGGTTTGCTTAAAAAGATGTTTGTTCAGCAGGGTTACCTTCTACAACCAATTTCATGCATTGTCCCTGTCGCTACAGCCGCATGTTTCTGGTTCGATGAGCTGATAAAGGCGGTCGACAGTGATTCTCCTCCTTATGAGGAGATTATGGACAGAATCAATGCTATCAAATTGGCTAATTCTTTCACCCTAGACGCCACTTTGCAATTGGCTAGGTTAGCGGCTAAGAATTCTGGGTTTGCTATTGTGGCGCGCAGAGCGCTTTGGTTGAAATCTTGGTCGGCTGATGCGTCTTCCAAGAACAAGCTACTTAACATTCCTTTCAAGGGGAAACGCTGTTTGGCCCTGACTTGAAAGAGATTATCTCGGATATCACTGGGGGTAAGGGCCACGCCCTTCCTCAGGATCGGCCTTTCAAGGCAAAAAATAAACCTAATTTTCGTCCCTTTCGTAGAAACGGACCAGCCCAAAGTGCTACGTCCTCTAAGCAAGAGGGTAATACTTCTCAAGCCAAGCCAGCTTGGAGACCAATGCAAGGCTGGAACAAGGGAAAGCAGGCCAAGAAACCTGCCACTGCTACCAAGACAGCATGAAATGTTGGCCCCCGATCCGGGACCGGATCTGGTGGGGGGCAGACTCTCTCTCTTCGCTCAGGCTTGGGCAAGAGATGTTCTGGATCCTTGGGCGCTAGAAATAGTCTCCCAAGGTTATCTTCTGGAATTCAAGGGACTTCCCCCAAGGGGGAGGTTCCACAGGTCTCAGTTGTCTTCAGACCACATAAAAAGACAGGCATTCTTACATTGTGTAGAAGACCTGTTAAAAATGGGAGTGATTCATCCCTTTCCATTAAGAGAACAAGGGATGGGGTTCTACTCCAATCTGTTTATAGTTCCCAAAAAAGAGGGAACGTTCAGACCAATCTTAGATCTCAAGATCTTAAACAAGTTTCTCAAGGTTCCATCGTTCAAGATGGAAACCATTCGAACTATTCTTCCTTCCATCCAGGAAGGTCAATTCATGACCACGGTGGATTTAAAGGATGCGTATCTACATATTCCTATCCACAAGGAACATCATCGGTTCCTGAGGTTCGCATTCCTGGACAAACATTACCAGTTCGTGGCGCTTCCTTTCGGATTAGCCACTGCTCCAAGGATTTTCACAAAGGTACTAGGGTCCCTTCTAGCTGTGCTAAGACCAAGGGGCATTGCTGTAGTACCTTACTTGGACGACATTCTGATTCAAGCGTCGTCCCTTCCTCAAGCAAAGGCTCACACGGACATTGTCCTGGCCTTTCTCAGATCTCACGGATGGAAAGTGAACGTGGAAAAGAGTTCTCTATCTCCGTCAACAAGGGTTCCCTTCTTGGGAACAATAATAGACTCCTTAGAAATGAGGATTTTTCTGACAGAGGCCAGAAAAACAAAACTTCTAGACTCTTGTCGGATACTTCATTCCGTTCCTCTTCCTTCCATAGCTCAGTGCATGGAAGTGATCGGGTTGATGGTAGCGGCAATGGACATAGTTCCTTTTGCACGCATTCATCTAAGACCATTACAACTGTGCATGCTCAGTCAGTGGAATGGGGACTATACAGACTTGTCTCCGAAGATACAAGTAAATCAGAGGACCAGAGACTCACTCCGTTGGTGGCTGTCCCTGGACAACCTGTCACGAGGGATGACATTCCGCAGACCAGAGTGGGTCATTGTCACGACCGACGCCAGTCTGATGGGCTGGGGCGCGGTCTGGGGATCCCTGAAAGCTCAGGGTCTTTGGTCTCGGGAAGAATCTCTTCTACCGATAAATATTCTGGAACTGAGAGCGATATTCAATGCTCTCAAGGCTTGGCCTCAGCTAGCGAGGGCCAGGTTCATACGGTTTCAGTCAGACAACATGACAACTGTTGCGTACATCAACCATCAGGGGGGAACAAGGAGTTCCCTGGCGATGGAAGAAGTGACCAAAATCATTCTATGGGCGGAGTCTCACTCCTGCCACCTGTCTGCTATCCACATCCCAGGAGTGGAAAATTGGGAAGCGGATTTTCTGAGTCGTCAGACATTGCATCCGGGGGAGTGGGAACTCCATCCGGAAATCTTTGCCCAAGTCACTCAGCTGTGGGGCATTCCAGACATGGATCTGATGGCCTCTCGTCAGAACTTCAAAGTTCCTTGCTACGGGTCCAGATCCAGGGATCCCAAGGCGGCTCTAGTGGATGCACTAGTAGCACCTTGGACCTTCAAACTAGCTTATGTGTTCCCGCCGTTTCCTCTCATCCCCAGGCTGGTAGCCAGGATCAATCAGGAGAGGGCGTCGGTGATCTTGATAGCTCCTGCGTGGCCACGCAGGACTTGGTACGCAGATCTGGTGAATATGTCATCGGCTCCTCCTTGGAAGCTACCTTTGAGACGAGACCTTCTTGTTCAGGGTCCGTTCGAACATCCGAATCTGGTTTCACTCCAGCTGACTGCTTGGAGATTGAACGCTTGATCTTATCGAAGCGAGGATTCTCAGATTCTGTTATCGATACTCTTGTTCAGGCCAGAAAGCCTGTAACTAGAAAGATTTACCACAAAATTTGGAAAAAAATATATCTGTTGGTGTGAATCTAAAGGATTCCCTTGGGACAAGGTTAAGATTCCTAGGATTCTATCCTTCCTTCAAGAAGGATTGGAAAAAGGATTATCTGCAAGTTCCCTGAAGGGACAGATTTCTGCCTTGTCTGTGTTACTTCACAAAAAGCTGGCCGCTGTGCCAGATGTTCAAGCCTTTGTTCAGGCTCTGGTTAGAATTAAGCCTGTTTACAAACCTTTGACTCCTCCTTGGAGTCTCAATTTAGTTCTTTCAGTTCTTCAGGGGGTTCCGTTTGAACCCTTGCATTCCGTTGATATTAAGTTATTATCTTGGAAAGTTTTGTTTTTAGTTGCAATTTCTTCTGCTAGAAGAGTTTCAGAATTATCTGCTCTGCAGTGTTCTCCTCCTTATCTGGTGTTCCATGCAGATAAGGTGGTTTTACGTACTAAACCTGGTTTTCTTCCAAAAGTTGTTTCTAACAAAAACATTAACCAGGAGATTATCGTACCTTCTCTGTGTCCGAAACCAGTTTCAAAGAAGGAACGTTTGTTGCACAATTTGGATGTTGTTCGCGCTCTAAAATTCTATTTAGATGCTACAAAGGATTTTAGACAAACATCTTCCTTGTTTGTTGTTTATTCCGGTAAAAGGAGAGGTCAAAAAGCAACTTCTAACTCTCTCTCTTTTTGGATTAAAAGCATCATCAGATTGGCTTACGAGACTGCCGGACGGCAGCCTCCCGAAAGAATCACAGCTCATTCCACTAGGGCTGTGGCTTCCACATGGGCCTTCAAGAACGAGGCTTCTGTTGATCAGATATGTAGGGCAGCGACTTGGTCTTCACTGCACACTTTTACCAAATTTTACAAGTTTGATACTTTTGCTTCTTCTGAGGCTATTTTTGGGAGAAAGGTTTTGCAAGCCGTGGTGCCTTCCATTTAGGTGACCTGATTTGCTCCCTCCCTTCATCCGTGTCCTAAAGCTTTGGTATTGGTTCCCACAAGTAAGGATGACGCCGTGGACCGGACACACCTATGTTGGAGAAAACAGAATTTATGTTTACCTGATAAATTGCTTTCTCCAACGGTGTGTCCGGTCCACGGCCCGCCCTGGTTTTTTTAATCAGGTCTGATAATTTATTTTCTTTAACTACAGTCACCACGGTACCATATGGTTTCTCCTATACAAATATTCCTCCTTAACGTCGGTCGAATGACTGGGGTAGGCGGAGCCTAGGAGGGATCATGTGACCAGCTTTGCTGGGCTCTTTGCCATTTCCTGTTGGGGAAGAGAATATCCCAACAAGTAAGGATGACGCCGTGGACCGGACACACCGTTGGGGAAAGCAATTTATCAGGTAAACATAAATTCTGTTTTTTAAAGGCTGTATTGAAAACCAAATCTGGTATGCTTGTTTTCCTTTTTTTGTTGGCTCTACATATTTTAATTTTAAATAGGTCTGTTAAACACTGAGAAACACCCCTTTTTTGTCTTTTTTTCATGTGGCACTTTTGGGCTGTTTGCTTGGCTTTTGTCAATGCCAAAGTTCTTGCACATATTCAGTTCACATGTACTAATTACAAACATATTATATCTTTTTTGTCCATGAACACTTAACCCCTTGCACTAATTGGATGTAGGTGCTACATCACAGCGTTCTGTGTTGATGTAGTACCTATGCCCAATATTTTGGCTCATGCTGCGGTCCCTGCTGTCAGCTTAGAAAGTGGAGACTGCAGCTGGGGGCAGAAGGCATATACCTTCATATTGTAAGGGAGCACTGATCGTGCTCCCTTACCATATGAAGCCAGATCACCGGGTTGTTAAAGAGAGTGACACTGTCTGTGTCACTCTCAATAACGATAGTTCGTTAGTGCGGTGGAGGGAAGAAAAGAGACAAGGAGGAGGAGGGAGGGGTAGGGTTCTCTACACTATGGCCAAAGTATTAGGCAGGGGAGAGGGAGGGATGGGACCCTGCACTTTGGAACAATATAGGTTGGAAGGGGAACCTAAAGTAACGTCTTCGAGTGGGTAAGGTGGAGAGGTTGAAGGGCATTCCCTACACTACTGAAATCAAGAGGAAAAAAAGCCATAAACTAAATACTGGCAGGCTGTCTGCCAGTAACTAAGATGGATGTGACCAGTTGGGGGGAGGGGAGGGAAGAGAGCTATTTGGGAGAGATCAGGTAGGGATCAAGGGTAGGATGTGTGAAGTAAGAGTGTAATCCCTACACTAGAGCAAGTATTAACCTTACAAGCTAACTGATGAACCCCTTCACTGCTGGTGTGGTGCACAGCTGCAATTAGCTGCCTTCTAATTGCAAAAAAAAAAAAAAGGCAAATCCAGGCATGTCTGCTATTTTTGAACAAAGGGGATTCCAGAGAAGCTTTTACAACCATTTGTCTTATGCCTGCAGTAGTTGTGTGTAAAAACTTTCAGTGAGAAACCCAACATTTGCAATAAAGTTCAATCTTTTGTAATGTGATCCTTTTTGGTAGCCTAATAATATATCATCAAATATACCAAAATGGGCCTAGATCATTACCTTGGTTGTCTACTTTAACTATTTGTGTATATATATATATATATATATATATATATATATATATATATATATATATATATATATATATATATATATATATATATATATATTCAAATTAAATGCACTCACAGGAACTCTTGGATATAACAAAGTCAAAATTTAATTTAGGCTTCAGGGAAATTTACTGTACACCCCCTTCATCAGATGGAGGGGATGTAAATTTCCCCAAAATGTAAATTACATTTTGGCTTTGTTATATCCAAAAGTCCATGTGAGTGCATTTAATTGGAAGATATAAATTGCACCCTGGTATTTGTCTCTAGGTGGGTGGATCTGCTACTTGGAATTGTGTGTGTATGTATGTATGTGTATATACAGTATGTATATATATATATATATATATATGTATATATATATATATATATATATATATATATATATATACACTCAACGGGTTTACAGTGGCAAAAAATTTTTAAATCAACAGAGTGACGTTTCGGGGTTTCACCCCCGTCCTCAAAAACCCCGAAATGTCACTCTGTTGGATTAAAAAGTTTTGCCACTGTAAACCCGGTGAGTGCCTGCCTTCTTTGGAGTTTGTGGATTCGTTGCTGCGCACCCCGGTCTAAGGAGCTGTATTGTTAGTGCTAAACCCATATGTACTACTGTGTATATATATATATATATATATATATATATATATATATATATATATATATATATATATATATATATATATATATATACATAAATACTGTATAGTGATGGCAAAAATGCAATATATTCTCTAGTATTTTGTTTTGGTTTTTTTCTCTGAAATTCCCGGTAGTGAAGGGTTTAAAGGGTTATAAAAGTGCAAATAAAAATGCTCTAATATATTAGAGCTTTTTATCATTTCACCCCCGTCCTCAAAAACCCCGAAATGTCACTCTGTTGGATTAAAAAGTTTTGCCACTGTAAACCCGGTGAGTGCCTGCCTTCTTTGGAGTTTGTGGATTCGTTGCTGCGCACCCCGGTCTAAGGAGCTGTATTGTTAGTGCTAAACCCATATGTACTACTGTGTATATATATATATATATATATATATATATATATATATATATATATATATATATATATATATATATATATATATATATACATAAATACTGTATAGTGATGGCAAAAATGCAATATATTCTCTAGTATTTTGTTTTGGTTTTTCTCTGAAATTCCCGGTAGTGAAGGGTTTAAAGGGTTATAAAAGTGCAAATAAAAATGCTCTAATATATTAGAGCTTTTTATCATTGCACTGTTGCTTGTTTATAACTTTATGTTCAGGTTGTCTTATTTACCTTCTTCTAATCGGTTGTTTTCAATCATGCGATTCAAGTTATCAGCAATATGGCAGTTCTCAATCAGGTACTTGATGTAAGCTAAATTATATCACTGTTAGTCAGAGGGTATGCACTTTTTTCTCTTGAATTCCAACCGGTCGCTCATAAATTTTAAAAGCGGGATCTAAGTTTAAAAATCTGTTTGACTCTACAACACATAAAGGGGTCACAATCTATCAGCCTTTTACTTCTCAATCTCAATGCTATCACAATAGCGTGTTTTGGGGTATTTCTTGAAGCTGAGAACATGTTTTTAGCTTACAGGAAACAAATATACTTAAAGGGCCATTAAACCCCAAATTTTTCTTTCATGATTCAGATATAGAATACAATTTTAAACAACATTCCAACTTACTTCTATTATCTAATTTGCTGCAATCTTTAGATATCTTTTGTTAAAGAAATAGCAATGCACATTGGTGAGCCAATCACATGAGGCATCTATGTGCAGCACCCATCAGAAGCTACGGAGCCTATCTAGATATGCTTTTCAGGAAAGAATATCAAGAGAATGAAGCAAATTAGATAATAGAAGTAAATTAGAAAGTTGTTTAAAATGGTATTCTCTATCTGAATCATGAAAGAAAAAAATGTGGGTTTAATGTCCCTTTAATATGGAAATTTGTTCTGCAATCACAATTCGACACTTGATAAAGTCCCGACTGGCCTTTTTCTTTATATATTTGCAAGACAATTTGGAATAATTCTATCATGTTTCACATGTGCAAGACACTCTGAAATGGTCACAGAATTGTATTCATTAAAATTCATCACTATTGTATAGTACTTCTGCAGTGGGCTGGGCACCAATGTACATATGTATATGTTTATAGAACAGAATATCCGGTACTGCTAAGGGAATTCTCAGGAAAAGTGAAATCAGGGCAAAAACATCTAGAAACTGTCTAGCAATCACTTTCTGTAAATGTTTCTAATCTAATTCACACTTGCATTGTTGTGATTGTCAC
Source organism: Bombina bombina (assembly GCF_027579735.1). Classification (NCBI taxonomy): domain Eukaryota; kingdom Metazoa; phylum Chordata; class Amphibia; order Anura; family Bombinatoridae; genus Bombina; species Bombina bombina. The sequence goes on along the minus strand of NC_069503.1, from coordinate 786,123,426 downwards.
TTTTAGTAAAGACATCTTCCTAACCGGGCTTTCAAACGGAATTGTGCCTTCATAACCAGGATATCAAATTGGATTGCACCTTCGTGACCACAAAGCTAAAACCCTTTCACAAATGTTTTGTGGCTACATTATTGAAATCCCAGACACAAAAGCACAATCTCATTTGAAAAGTAAGATCCTGCTACATTATTGTAATGGAGCAGTTTAATGGTTTACTGTTAAAATCCTGTTTTAGAAATAAGTTGCGACCACTTCCTTCTAATAGAAACCTGTATTGTTCTTCTTTATTCCAGATGTATATCTTGCCAAACTGGAAAATTGTGCTTTCTCAATTGATAATTGGAAATATTTAAAATAATAACAACAAAAATACTTTTAAAATATTAAAATTGTCAACGTAATCATTAAGTAAACATGCCCTATATGCCTATATACAAATGGCATTCATATTGTTTACCAGTAATCAGGGTGGCTTTGGATTACAATAGGTTAATCTCACACATGTAAATTAGGATTTCCCTTGAACACTGCAAAAAAGGGGTTAATTAAAAAGAACTGTAATGTTGTGAAAGAGTCATTGTATATGTTAGCTTTGGTTGGATTCACAGTTTCGATCTGTGTTTTCAGAAAGGTTTGTATTGAAAACTTCTTACAGCTGTGGGCTTTTGGCAACTGAATCCATTTTTTATTGTGATCACCTGAAAAAAAACATGTTTCCCTTATCTGTCAAAACCAAAACTAAGTTATTGAGAGACGATTTTAGAAAGATTGTGATAAAGGCCATAGTGGCTTGAAAAAGGCCCATTTTCAAGACAAATGCCTAGTATTTTTTCTCTTTCTTTTTTGTCCTTTTTTTCGAATTCGAATTGTAGTGATTTTCGCTAGTGGCAACCCAACTGAGTTTTTACATATATCCTCTAATGTTATAAAAGGTTTTCCGCTATAGTGAATAGACATTTTGGAGATATTTGTTCTTTTGTAGATCATTGATTTTAATTATAATCAATAAGTTAAAAAAAAAATAAAGCTGTTTTTGCTCTTGATAGTTCCTTTTTTGTTTTCGATAATCTTAGAATAGGGTTGCACCAGAAAAATCTATTTTTTCAGTTAAACCTAAACTTTTGCTTAATCACAGTGCCAACCTAAGTGTTTTTTGAGGGCCAGATTACAAGTGGATCGCTATCATTAGTACAAGGAGTACAAACACGATAGCGAGATTGCAGTGTGTTTTGCGTTCAGATCTATATTACAAGTGGCACAGTTTTAATTATTTGCGCAAACTCACTGTAATTTATGCTCCCCATATTTTCTTTGGGCTTTTGAGTGACAATGTGCACTCAAATTACAAGTTGAATGTAAATGTAATCACTTGACCGATCACATTAACCTCTAAACAGCCACACACCCACATCACAAACTACCCCTCTACACTAAACCGCCACACCCCCACATTGCAAACTATTCTACACTATTAACCCCCACATCACAAACTACCCACTACACTATTAACCCCTAAACCGCCACACCCCCACATCGCAAACTACTCTGCTACACTAATAACGCCTAAAATACCACACCCCCACATCACAAACTACTCACCCCCAAAGTTACAAAAATAAAAAACCTACCATTAAATAAAATAAATCCTAACATGATTTAAAAATAAAAAACCTACCATTTTAAAAAAAAAAAAACACAACCCCATTCTAAAATAAAAGTAACCCCACCCCCCAAAAAATAAGCCTATCTTAAAAGAACCTACTCTAAAAATTGCCTTGATAAGGGCATTTGGTAGGGCATTGCTCTAAAGCGATTTCAGCTCTTTTGCTATATATATATAAAAACAAACCTAATTTAAAAAAAAAAAAAAACTAAAGAAAAAAAACCTTATCCTAAAAAAAATTACCCTGAAAAGGGCATTTTTGGGCATTGCCCTTAGAAGGTAACATAGATATTTTGTTCCCAATAATAATAATAATAATAAACAAATCTAAAAAAAAACTATTCTTAAAAAACAAATCTAAAATAAAAGATTGCCCTGAAAAAGGCATTTTGTTAGACATTGCCCTTAGAAGGGCATTTGGTAGGGCAGTGCAATGAAGTGAACATAACTCTTTTTCTTAAAAAAAAACCCTAACCTAAAAGCAAAAAAACCCTTCAGCTAAACCCAAAAGATGGTACTCTCTGAACTTGAATCCAGATCGTACGTGATCACCAACTGTGGTGCTCCTCTTCATGACGGGGCCCATCTTCATCATGGCGGTAGCATCGGCCCACCTTCATGGAGGCGGTGGTCCATCATCATCTATCTTCTGCCACTACCCCGCTGGGGAAGTCTTTATCCATCTTCCACCTGATGCATCTTCTTAGCTTCTCATCTTATCTTCAGATCTTTCATCACTAATGTCCTCTTCATGCGGTCACCTGCTGCACATTGAAGTTTGAATGCCAGGCACCCCCTTACATAGGGGGTTTGTAAATACATATATACACATATAAATACATATGTATTCACACACACATGCAATATTTATTTGTAATAATGGTTATTATAACATTTAAATGTATTTTTGATGTGTTTTGTGACATAACAACCAGAGCTCTGGAATCACGCTATCCCGACAAGCATTAAATTCAACTATGCTCAAGTGATCATGTTTACTGTCAACCTGTAATACGCCACAATAAAAACAATTTTGTTCATGCGTAATAGTTAGAGCGCCACTCATAATCTAGCACTTATTTGGGGCATTTAAAAAAAAAAAAAAAAAATATCAGAGATATAAAAGTGCAAAAAGAACATTTTATTATTATAGTAATGCTTGAGTATAATTATGTGTTTAAAGGGACACTAAACCCAGTTTTTTTCTTTTGTGATTGAGATAGAGCATGCAATTTTAAGCAACTTTCTAATTTAAAGAAAGAAAGAAACAGAGGCGCCAACATGGCCTAGTACCACCAGAGCACAAATTCAAATAAACAGATGCAAGTATATACTCACAAACGGAGCGCACCCCACGGTGCTAGTGATGCAGACTGGAACCTCACAGTGATCCAGCTCACTGAAAATCTACAACGCACATCCAATCATAGATCTTTAGAAGAGCCTGTAGTGAGATGCCTAAATGGACACAAAACACACAGACATAGCCCAGTAACGTTTGTGACAGAGCTGGGAAAAGCTAAAAGGTTACACTTACAAGATCCAAAGCACCTTCAGGTGCATTAACAGCAAACTGGAACCTCACAGCCGCCCAATAGACTGAAAACTCCAGGCAAACACAGCAATAATCCTCAGGTAAAAGGTTCCAAAAAGACCAGCAAAGTGTACAAAGTGATATACACCAAAGAGATAGCAAGTGTATATTATAAAACTTTATTAAAAATGCGACGCGTTTCTCAGCTTATCAAGAGCTGTTTCATCAGGCTAAAAAATAACACATTTAAAAAACACTTGCTATATAACAGGAGCTAGAAAATGAATCAGCAATCTGATAGGTCAGACAATTAGAACTTTAACAGAGCCTACACCTGTATGTAATTAGTTGGTATGGTGATAAGAGTAAACAAATAGTTTCACAGATGGGATACAAGATTTAAATGTATGTGCTAAAAAACTCTAATTTGTTGATATATATATTAGCATCATATAACATATATTTCACATGTAAATGAAAGATACATATATTAACATAGCAGTGTAACAGATCTTAAACATAAGTCTACAATCAACTAATACAATATAAATAAAAAATCTTCATACCCTGTCCCTTCCCAGCCCATTGAAAGTTGCCTCACCAAGCATACACACGCTAGTATAGTAATAATGAATCTTCACTCGATACCTCACTAATCATATCAGGCCGTATTGTAACATCTGTTATCTCGATGCAAACATACACACACAACTCGTGGATCAGAGACTCTTGCCTGATTGATATTTGAAAACAACGGATACATTGTTTATAATCATGTCAGAATGGTGTTTTGTTGTTGCTCGGCTGAGCTTGTTGACGTGATCTACGCTGGGAACCTCCCTCCTATAGTAATCAGTGTATTGGGGGGCGGATGCCTAGGAACCAATCAGTTTTGATGTACGTCATAATGGGCGTTAGCTGGGTCCGTATGAAACTCTACAGGATCGTATCATAATGTTGATAATAAACTTAAATATGGACCGTAACTAAGTGTGTAGTGATGTATCTCTGGTAATAATCAGGTTAAGATGATTAGACATGGCTAGGAAAAACTAATGTGTGTGATCCTCTTTCTTGCGCTATTAGTTTGTGTGACATATATCTGTGCTCCAATCAAATTGGAGAATGGCCTTTATGGGCAGAGTCAGGGGCCGTATCATAATCCTATGGTGCATGATATACTATTGATATACTAAGACTCAAACTGAATGAGCTGGTATATTACATTACATGACTAGTCATAGACAAAGTCGTGAAGATATGTATATATTTGATAAGGAATCGAAGACAGAGTCGTGAAAATATGTATATATTTGATAAGATATCGAATCGTGATGTTTGAAAAGGCTCCACAAATAGTGTAATATCAGGTAATGGTCCGGATAGCCTGGAACTGGCTCATGTGAAACTAAACTAATACAAAACCTAAATACGATAATTTGAAATTCATAATAGTGGGCGTGGAATAAGAAATAAAAATATTAAAAATATGACCCTTGTAAAACAACTAATGTGAAACATCCATTTAATACATGTTAATGGGCAAATATAAAATATAAAAAAATGATGTCATTGCATCAATTAATTGATCAAATACTAGCTATGCTGAAATTAAAATAAAGATGTAAAGTGAAAGGCCGAAGTATACGGATTCTAGTGCGGTCTTCTCTAAATCAGTTAGTGATACGTGTGATGTGTAAACTATGAGCCCATTTATATGTGATGAAAGAATGTATGTGAGTAAGTGAGCCATGGTGTGTTATTATCTGTGTCTGTGAAAATTCAAGATATGTGATGGTGTCAATCCAAGTAATAATATAGATACAGTGTTATTTATAATTATGGTGGATATGATGCTCTATAGTATAATACCTCCAAAAATTAGTGAATGTATATAAGTATGTAAGTGTGTGATAAAAATAGTGATAATCATATTGGAGTGTAGAGGAGGAACAGCACTTGTTAAACTTTGTTACATTGAGAAATTAACGTCTATTTTATGAAAAATGAAACATAAATAAAACGTGAATCAGTCACTATGTATATAGTGTGGTGATAAGTTCTCAAAGTTATTAATATTCAAATACAGTATAAATGTCATAATTAAATTTGTTGTTATTAACCCCATTTAGCATCTGAATGAGCGATGTGGACTATCAAGTATTCCACCAATTTTATAAATATTTATTTGTACATTTTGTGATGTGTATCCTGTGATAGGATATTACAACATAGTAATATGGTTAATGTCCACAATTTCATTACTTCAAAAAGTAAAGAGGGAAAAAAGGGAAAAGAAACGGTTGGGATACTTGCCCATTATCAGGCCCCCCTTCCCAATCACAAGGATAATGAGGAGTCAAACAGAATATTGTCATAACAGGTGTCCCTGATTTGCAAAATCAGAAAGACGCCATGTCCAAATTTTCATTTCTCCTAAGAGTCATGAACGCGTCACTGCAGGATCTAGAGATCGCTTCTATGGGTAATATCCTCATTGGATTTTTCTGTTTATTATGGTGATTAAAACAATGTCTAGAGACACTGAGATTTAGAGTACTTTTTGATGTTGTAAGTGTGTTCCCCCCATCTTTTTTTGATCTTCCGACAGGTACGGCCTACATACTGTACCCCACATTTGCAATTCAGAAGATAAAAAACAAAAGAGGTCTCACATGTCATATGTCCTTTGATCACAAAGGTTTCACCCGTACTGGAAGATGTGAAAGTGGAAGCTCTGTGGGATATAAAACTGCACATCCCACAATGTTTCCTATAGCACTTAGATATCATGTTCCTCGGGTTGCTGTTGCTCATAGGATTGAGTAATGGAATATTTGTAGTGTAATGTTTATCCCTAACGATTTTGCTCGGAGCTAGAGCAGTTTTTAAAGTGGGTGCTCTTCTATAAACCACTTGCGGTTTATCTCCTATGATTTTCTTAAGAGTAGGGTCATTGGTAAGAATGGGCCAATGTTTAATAAGAATCTTGTTAATTGCAAGATGGTTCAAATTAAATCTTGTAATAAATAGTGGAGGATTTGATTCTTTAAATGAAGCTTGATCTTTTTGTTTCTTCTTGAAATAGCTAGACCTGTCTTCATTTCTGACTCTTACTTTGATTTCACGAGTAATTAAGTCTGGTGGATAGCCCTTTTCAAGGAATCTATCTCCAATCACTTGAGCTTGTGTGTCATAATCCTCAAGTGTAGAACAGTTTCTCCTAATTCTTCTAAATTGTCCATATGGGACATTGATTTTCCAACACTTGTAGTGGTTGCTCTCAAAATGGAGAAAACTGTTACAATCAACAGACTTAAAGAAAGTTTTTGATGACACTTTGCCATCGATGGTTCTCCCCAGGACAAGATCGGGAAATTCAATATTGTTTTTCGTCCCTTGTGAGTATATACTTGCATCTGTTTATTTGAATTTGTACTCTGGTGGTACTAGGCCATGTTGGCGCCTCTGTTTCTTTCTTCAGATCACGACATTTCAGGATGACCGTCCTATGACAGAGTGCTGCATCCCACCCACCTTTGGTTATATGGACATTGTTTAGTATTATTGGCTAATAATACTGGTTATTTTTTGGTTATTTTATTGTTATTGTTATGATATTGTATTTTAGCTTAAGGAGGTGCCCCCTAAGGGTGTGGTACATGGTGTTGTATACCACACTCTAATCATTTTGTTAACTTTCTAATTTACTCCTATTATCACATTTTCTTCATTCTCTTGGTATCTTTATTTGAAATGCAAGAATGTAAGTTTAGATGCCGACCCATTTTTGGTGAACAACCTGGGTTGTTCTTGCTGATTGGTGGATAAATTCACCCACCAATATACAAGTGCTGTCCATTGTACTGAACCAAAAAATAGCTTAGATGCCTTCTTTTTCAAATAAACATAGCAAGAGAATGAAGAAAAATTGATAATAGGAGTAAATTAGAAAGTTGCTTAAAATTGCATACTCTATCTGAATCACGAAAGAAAAAAATATTGGGTTCAGTATCCCTTTAAATACATAATTATACTCAAGCATACTATAATAATAAAATGTTCTAACACATTACATCTTCTTTTTGCACTTTTATATCTCTGATATTTATTTTTAAATTTGGGTTCAGTGTCCCTTTAACCTCTGCTAAAAAGTTAATTACAAAGTGAAAGCCAGCTTCAAAACAGTAATAAAATACTGGGAGCTAGCTAAACACATCTGATGTCCCTTTAACCTCTGCTAAAAAGTTAATTACAAAGTGAAAGCCAGCTTCAAAACAGTAATAAAATACTGGGAGCTAGCTAAACACATCTGATGAGCCTGTGATTAGAGACCTATTTTGGTAGTCACCAGTCACTAGCTAACTCCCAGTAATGCATTGCTGCTCCCGAGCTCCCCTAGATATGCCTTACAACACAGGATACCAAGTTGACAAAGTAAATTTGATAATAGAAGTAAAAGTCTTTTAAAATTGCATGCTCTTTGGGTTCCATTTATTAAGCTGTGACTGCAGATTCAGAGCCCCAGCGTTTCAAGCTGCATGAGCAAGCCTGAGACACTGGTTAAATAGCTGCAGTCTTAAAGGGATACTAAACCCATTTTTTTCTTTTATGATTCAGATAGAGCATGAGATTTTAAGCACCTTTCTAAATTTACTCCTATTATTTGTTCTCATGCTATCTTGATTTGAAAAAGCAGTACTGTAAGCTTTAGAGCCAGACTATTTTTTGTTCAGCACCTGGGTAGCACTTGCTGATTTGTGGCTAAATGTATCAAACCAATCAGCAAGCTCTACCAAGGTGCTGAACTAAAAATGGGCCAGCTCCTAACCTTTTATTACTGCTTTTTCAAATCAAGATAACATGAGAACAAAGAAAAATTGATATTAGTAGTAAATTAGAAAGTTGCTTAAAATTGCATGCTCTATCTGAATCATGAAAGAAAAAAATGTGGGGTTAGTATCCCTTTAAGAGGCCAGGCAGAAAAAAGTCAATGTTTTGTTTCAAGGCTGATAAAATGCTATAAACACCCTTTATATAAAATAGCTATTTTTCCAGTCAGGGTTGAAATAAGTTAAAAAATGACATATACCAGTAAGGGTTAAGTAGCAGTGGCTCATCTGTAGGGAGGGGTGACATTGTTTTATTTAATTTTATATTTACAAGTTTGCATCCCATACAAATTGCAGGAAGCTTGCTGTCATTACCATTTGTAATACATTGGATATGATTATTTTGAGGGTTTATTTGTTGGAAAAATAATTAGAAAACGTTGCAGAAAATAAAAATCCTGCAACTGAAAATTGTATTTGAAATATAAATCCACCAGGTGGAGCTTAAGAACTGCTACATTGTTCTAAGGCATATTGATCTGTACATACATATTGCTTTCTATATTTCTACCCATTCCAAATGACAAATATTTATTAATAATCCAACTGCAGCAATATTGTCTAAGCTTTATTCTTTAATGACAATTGTAATATATAAAATTGGATCAAAGTAAAAATACCCTTTCTCCTTGGGTTTTTATTGAAGCATTTTAGAACCAATAGTAGACCCTGAAATTGCAAATAGGTTAAAATGTGATTATGTTCCAGCATTTCCAGTTACATTTGTTAAACGTTTGAAATATGTGATATTTATTTTGTCACTGATACGAGCAATTATTCTTGAATAAATGCCAAGTCAGCCAGCTATACTTACTGTAATAAAACCCAGTATTCTAACTGTAAAGGTAGCACTGTTCAATAATAAAACAAGAGACATTAAACCCTTGTAATCATCTTCTGAAATAAGTTTTTTTTGTAATCTTGCAGTAATATGTCTCTATTAACATAAGCAAAACTAGAAATCTACATTTTAACTTTAATTTTTCTGTTTTTTAATTTTGTTTTTGTTTTTTAATACAGTTCATGAACTTATTATCTGTAGTTATCTTACAGTTTTTTTATTTTATATTTTCACTTATATTGCAAATATCAATTATCTTTTAGGATCTGCTTGTGTGGACTAAAACGACTGCTGGTGCATTATCTCTGAATTAAGGACAAGTAACTGATACTGTATTTTGTATGCTCGGTTGCAGTACTTTGAATAAATAGTTTTTTTTTTATTTCTATTTTATGTTTGCATACATTTCTTTATAATAAACATATGCTATTGTGATAGCAATAAAAGGAGCCAACTCAGATTAAGTAAAAAAGAAATGCAGCACTTTAGCCTAATGAAACATGTCAGTGTGCTTTCTAAACAGGTTCCTCCAATTAGATTTCCCCTATAGCACAGTGGCCCACATTTAAGAAAGACTGAGCAAACAGGGGTGTACTTCTTTGCCCCTGTCTGCCCAGCATTGCATGTAGTGGGCAGCAATCTGTTGCCTGCATTTACAATTGCACACTATCGCAAGTGTGCAAGCCTCCTGGTTGGTAGCAATCTGTGGCCCACATTTAAAAAAGACTGCGCAAACAGGGGTGTACTTCTTTGCCCCTGTCTGCCCAGCATTGCATATAGCGGGCAGCAATCTGTTGCCTGTATTTACCATTGCACACTATCGCAAGTGTGCAAGCCTCCTGGTTGGAAATGTCCGGGGGACTGACATATGCCACAAAACATTTGGCGTAATATGTTAAGAAACGCGGTCTGATGACCACTGCTTTTTAACTCTTGGCTGCAGGCTCGCTCGTGCAAACCTGCAGTCAAAAGGGCTCCGAAACTCATACTGGGGCTTTATAAATGGAGCCCTGTGTATCAAAAAGCCTTGTTTTCAGTTATTGGAATGTGTGTGTTATACCAAGTATTGTTTACAAGTAAAATGCAGTTGTCTGTAACCATGATATTGTTGCTGTGTACCTTTGCTGGCAAATATTGATGTGATGACTTTGTATTTAAAGGGACATGAAATCCGAAGGGGTTCTTTCATTATTCAAATAGAACATCCATTTGTAAACAACTTTCCAACTTACTTCTGTTATAAATGTTGCTTCATTCTCTTTGTATCCTTTCTTGAAGGAGCATCAGTGCACTATGGAGATCTAGGTGAACAAATCGGTGAGCCAATCACAAGAGGCATATATGTGCAGGCACCAATCACCAGCTAGCTCCCAGCTCCTGAGCCTACCTAGGTATGCTTTTCAACAAAGCATACCAAGACAATATAAAACATTTGATAAAAGAAATTAATTGGAAAGATGTTTCAAATTGTATGCCCTATTTGAATCATGAAATAAATGGTTTGGGTTTCGTGTGCCTTAAACCCCTTGAGTGCTAATGATGGCTCAGAGCCGTCACTAGCACTCTCCCAACTTGAGGGAGATCTGGGGGCTCCCACCCGCTCCTACCCCGGCGATCGGTGCTGCATAATGAAAGGCATCGCCGGGGCTTCCGTTTTGCGTGGTGACGTCACGCGCAATAAACCTGATGACGTCACCGCGCAACTTTATTTAACATTAACAATGTTAAATATAGGAGCAGGGGGCATGCTGCTTAGAAGCTGTTACGGTTACCCTTAGTCTCGCTGAGAGATGGACCGCTTAGTAGCCTGGATCCCTATTGCTAAAGAGGGGAGAAGCTGCTTTCCATAGTATTCTATATGAGTCTCGCAAATATAGAATAATCTCCCTTAGCTGCAGTACAGCTAGGATACCCTTCTGCCCACAAAAACGAGTCAACTCTGCGATTGAGGGTCAAACAAGAACTCAGGACTGGGATGCCCAGCCTGCTTTTTATTAAGGTTACATGCACACAGGGCACTCCCAGGGGGAGAGGGGGGGAAGCACAAAATCCCCCATCACACATTTAGATAGAGAGCACTGTCCTTTGACAGGCCACAATAGGATTACAGTACTTAAGATAACAAGTTTACAAGTTCATCTTATCAATTAGCAGTCTGGCTCCAGAGGTGATTAGACAATAGTTTCTAAAAGCTGAAAAAAAAGAGTTAACTCTTTATGAAATGAAACTTGTTACAGTTTTCTTGGAGCCCTTCTTAGGCGCTGGCTTGCTGGTTCAGGCATTGCTGCTGGGAAATAAGCTCTTCACAACAGAATAACTAATGCTTCTGTAACATTGCTCCCTTTCTGTGGAACACTCTGGCAGACACGGTCTGACCCCTTTTCGGGGCAGACTAAGGCTGTCCAGACCGCTGGTTATGCGGGGCTGAGGTCGGTTTGTCTGGACAACCCGTCGGCGTTGCCATTCTGTTTCCCAGGTCTGTAAGTAATGGTGAAATTGAAGGTTTGCAACGATAAGCTCCAACGTAATAGCCTGCCGTTATCTCCAGAGACCCGGTTCAGCCACACCAACGGGTTATGGTCGGTGACCAGAGTGAACTCCTGACCATATAAATAGGGAGTCAATTTCTTTAATGCCCACACCAAAGCCAAACACTCCTTTTCGACCGCTGCATAGCTGACTTCGCGGGGCAGGAGCTTCCGGCTGATGTAGGCAACTGGATGCTCCCCTCCATCTTCGCCTACTTGGCTGAGGACAGCTCCCAGCCCGAACATGGAAGCATCTGTATGGACGATAAAACGTTTGTTAAGGGCTGGGGCCGCCAAGACAGGAGCGTTAATTAGAGCATTTTTGAGAGCCTGGAAAGCCGTTTCACAGTGGGGAGACCACAGGACCTGTCGAGGTAAGTTCTTCTTGGTCAAGTCAGTCAGGGGTTTGGCAAGTGTGCTGTAGTCTGGTACGAACCGTCTATAGTACCCTGCCGTGCCCAGGAAGGCTAGGACCTGAGTCTTAGTGATGGGGGTGGGCCAATTGGCGACAGCTTCTATTTTGGCCGGCTCTGGTCGCTGCTTTCCACACCCCACCCGGTGACCCAGGTACTGTACCTCGGCCATCCCAAAGTGGCATTTTTCTGGCTTCAGAGTCAGGCCAGCAGCCCGGATCTGATCCAGAACCATTCCCACATGAGCTAAGTGGTCCTCCCAGGACTCACTGTGGATCGCTATGTCGTCCAGGTAGGCGCAAGCAAAACTCTGGAAGCCATCCAGGAGCCTATCCACCAAGCGCTGGAATGTAGCTGGGGCATTCTTCATCCCAAACGGCATTACCCTAAACTGATATAAGCCGAATGGGGTGACGAATGCCGACTTGGGGATAGCCTCCGGGGCCAGGGGAATCTGCCAGTAACCTTTGCAGAGGTCAATAGTGGTCAGGTAATTTCCCCTGGCTATACGATCGAGTAGCTCGTCTACCCTGGGCATAGGGTAAGCGTCCGTCACGGTATTTTCATTGAGCCTCCGATAGTCTACGCAGAACCGGGTGGTCCCATCTTTCTTGGGCACCAAGACAACTGGGGAGGCCCAGGGACTATCGGAGGGCTCAATTACCCTGAGCTGGAGCATCTCATCGATCTCCTTCTTCATTCCTGTCCTAACTGCTTCGGGGATTCGGTACGGAGCCTGGCGCAAGGGAGCTTGTCCCGGAGTATCTACCTGGTGGGTGGTTAAAGTAGTGTACCCTGGCTTCGGGGAGAAGGTGAGGTGTTTGGACTGGAGGAGTTGGTTGAGCTGCTCCCTTTCAGTGGGGCTAAGTCGGTCCCCTATCTGAACCTGCGCCACTATACCTGTGGGGAGGCTCTTTTCTAATAGGTCTGGAATGGGTAAACTGTCGGGGTCTTCCTGAGGGGAACAACATACGGCCGTCACGTTCTCTGGTCGCTCAAAATATTCCTTGAGCATGTTTACATGGAATGTCTTTCTAAGATTGTTGTCGTGGCAGCTAGCTATCACATAAGTGGTGTCTCCCCTTTTCTCTACGATCTGGTAGGGACCCTGCCAGGACGCCTGCAATTTGTCTGTCTTCACCGGCTTAAGTACTAACACCTTTTGTCCTATGGTGAAGATTCTCTTTCGGGCCCCCCGATCGTACCATACTTTCTGTCTTCTCTGGGCCAACTGGAGATTAGCCCGCACGGATTTGGCTAATTGCTCCATTCGGTCCCTGAGTTCCAGCACGTATGGCACAATTGGGACACCGTCAGCCTCCATCTCTCCCTCCCAGTGCTCCCGGATCAGGTTTAGGGGTCCCCGTACCTTTCTTCCGTAGAGCAACTCGAAGGGAGAGAACCCTGTCGTTTCCTGGGGCACCTCCCGATAAGCAAATAGGAGGTGCGGCAGGAAGCGTTCCCAGTCTCGGTATTCCTGAGTGAACGTCTTGAGCATTTGCTTGAGGGTCCCATTGAACCTCTCACACAGCCCGTTCGTCTGGGGGTGGTATGGGGAGCTTAGGAGGGACTTAATTTTGCAAACCTGCCAGAGTTGTTGGGTCAATTCAGCCGTAAATTGGGTGCCTCGGTCGGATAGGATTTCTTTTGGAAATCCTACCCGGGAGAACACCTGTACTAGTGCATTCGCTACCGTATCCGCTTGTATGTTGGATAGGGCGACAGCCTCTGGGTACCTGGTAGCGTAGTCCACTACGGTAAGAATGTATCGCTTACCGGAGGGACTAGGGGTAGCCAGTGGTCCCACTAGGTCAATAGCAACCCGGCTGAAGGGTTCCTCTACAATGGGCATATTTACTAGCTGGGCTTTAGGGTGATCGCCTCGCCTTCCTACTCGTTGACACACATCGCAGGTGTTACAGTAAGTTCTAACGTCAGCGTGCACCCCTGGCCAAAAGAACGTGTGAGTAATGCGGTGTAGGGTACGGGTAACGGCTAGGTGGCCTGCTAAGGGGATGTCGTGGCCTATTTTGAGGATTTCTTGACGGTAGTTGTGGGGCACTACCAGCTGTCGCCTACGCTGTCCCCTTTTCTCTGTCCAGCGGTATAGTTTCCCTTTTTCCCATAAGAATGTTTCGTTATCTGCCCCGCCCCCTCCGGTCTCTGCTCGTTCCCGGTACTTTTGTAAGGTCGGGTCAGTCTTAGACTCTGCCTCGAAGGCATCTGGGGTGTCCCAGGGTATGGGGCCTAACCTGTCAGGCAAGGTCGGGGTAGGTCTTACCTGTGTCTCCCGCACTGGTGAGAGCTCTCGCTCCGTCCGGGCTTGGGCCCGTGTAGTCACTGGGTCCGCCTCGTTGTTGCATACTGGAGCATAGGCAGAAGTCATGGGGCCCAAATCGTTGCCCAGTAGTACTTCGGCAGGTAAATTATCCATTAGGCCCACGTTCACAGCCCCCTTTCCCGCTCCCCAATCAAGATGCACTTTAGCTGTTGGAATTTTGTACACATCCCCCCCCGCCACTCTAACGGCCACAGTCTGTCCGGATCGCTTGTGCTCTGGCACCAAATGACTCTGTACCAGCGTGATAGTAGCCCCTGTGTCTCGCAATCCCTCGGTAGATCGCCCCTCGAGCCATACCCTCTGCCGATGGTGCTGGCGGTTATCTGAGGCAGCATATACAGGGTCTGCCTCGTGAAGCGGCCCCACATATCCCTCCATAGGGGCCTCTTGGTTAACACAGAGGGCCCGGGCCGGACGATAGGACCCAGAGGGGTAATTGTAATTCCTGGGTGTCTGGTGCGTATTAAGGGGGCAGCTAGCCATGAAATGCCCTGGTTGCTTGCATCGGTGGCAAGTCGGTCTGGGACGCTCAGAGCTGTTATTGGGTGGTCCTGAGTGTCGGACGGGCCCTGTGGGCACCGGGGCTCGGAATTCAGCACGAGGGGGTGCACGGTAAACCTCTCTGGGTTCGACCCGTGCTGGAGCTCGGTAGTTCATGGGTTCGTGAAGACGGGAGTCATAATGTTCATCGGCCAATTTGGCTGCTTCTTCTAAGGTAGAAGGCCGCCTGTCTCGCAGCCATTCCTTCCCTTGCTGTTCCATGCCATTATAAAAATGTTCTAAGAGAAACAATTGTAAAATTTCCTCCCCAGTCACCGCTTTACTTCCGCTCAGCCAGTGATTTGCCGCTCTCCGCATTCGGTGCGCCCATTCCATATGGGTATCGTTAGGCTTCTTTTCCGTGCCCCGAAACTGTCGGCGATACGTGTCCGGAGTTACAGCGTACCGTCGCAACAGTGTCTCCTTAACTAGCTCATACTGTGTCACTTCCTCAGCACCCAGAGTACGAAAGGCTTCCAGGGCTCGCCCGGATAGTTTCCCAGACAATATCGTGGGCCACTCTCTGTTGGGAATCTGGTGCAGGGCACATTGCCTTTCGAAGTCCGCCAAATATTCATCAATCCCTGTCTTGCTCTCTAGGAAGGGTCGAAATGCCGCATAGGGTATCTTGGGCCTCCCAGCATTTTCGACAGGGATGATTACCTGCGGGGCTTCAGCATTGCGGTGTGCGTTCGCTAGGTTGAGTTCGTGGGCTCGAGTCTCTCGTATATCCTCGTCCGCCTCCGCCATCAACTGCTGTACCAATTCCATGGAGGGGTTCGGCCCGTATAATGAGAGCCTTTCCCGAACAATCCTGGTTTTTTCGTCACTAATCGTGGTCGGTGTTTCCGCCATTGTGAAGCTCTGATCCAGTTCGGTCAATTCTGCGATCAGCTCTCTCCTCGGCCGGTTGCTGGCGTACCCCCCTCTGCTTTCAAGTAAATCCTTTAGGGTTGTACGCTTCAATTTTTCGTAAGCGCTCTCCATCCGTTCTGTACCTCTCCTAGGAAATCCAGGAAAATCCCGCCGCTGCCGCCAAATGTTACGGTTACCCTTAGTCTCGCTGAGAGATGGACCGCTTAGTAGCCTGGATCCCTATTGCTAAAGAGGGGAGAAGCTGCTTTCCATAGTATTCTATATGAGTCTCGCAAATATAGAATAATCTCCCTTAGCTGCAGTACAGCTAGGATACCCTTCTGCCCACAAAAACGAGTCAACTCTGCGATTGAGGGTCAAACAAGAACTCAGGACTGGGATGCCCAGCCTGCTTTTTATTAAGGTTACATGCACACAGGGCACTCCCAGGGGGAGAGGGGGGGAAGCACAAAATCCCCCATCACACATTTAGATAGAGAGCACTGTCCTTTGACAGGCCACAATAGGATTACAGTACTTAAGATAACAAGTTTACAAGTTCATCTTATCAATTAGCAGTCTGGCTCCAGAGGTGATTAGACAATAGTTTCTAAAAGCTGAAAAAAAAGAGTTAACTCTTTATGAAATGAAACTTGTTACAGTTTTCTTGGAGCCCTTCTTAGGCGCTGGCTTGCTGGTTCAGGCATTGCTGCTGGGAAATAAGCTCTTCACAACAGAATAACTAATGCTTCTGTAACAGAAGCCTGTATCTCAGGCATCTAAGCAGCTACAGACCCCCAAGACCCACCGTTGTAATCGTCTAACCTTTCCAACGGTGTAAGTCTTGGGGATCTGAAATAAATAAAATAAAAAAGTAAAAAAAAAAATATTTTTTTAAATATTAAATAAAAGCCCCTTTAAGAAAACCTTAGCACCCAGGTGGGAAAGTGCTTAGCACTCAAAGGGTTAATAAGCACTTGCAGTGCTGGTGTAAGGATTTTTGGCAGTAGTGGTTTGTATGACACAAATTAAGGGGCATATTTATCAAGCTCCGTATGGAACTTGATACTCCGTGTTTCCGGCAAGCCTGGAAACAGAAGTTATGAAGCAGCGGTCTAAAGACTGCTGCTCCATAACCTGTCCACCTGCTCTGAGGCGGCGGATAGAAGTCGCCAGAAATCAACCCAATTGAATACGAACGGGTTGATTGACACCCCCTGCTAGCAGCCGATTGGTTGCGAATCTGCAGGAGGCGGCATTGCACCAGCAATTCGCAAGAACTGCTGGTGCAATGATAAATGCATAGAGCGTATGCTGTCGGCATTTATCGATATGCAGCGGACATGATCCGCAATATCGGATCATGTCCGCTCGCACATTAATAAATAGGCCCCTGTGTCTTCACTAATGCAATACACAGCACTGCAAGTATATTGAAAAAGGGATTCTATTTAAAATTGAAATGCACCCATGCACATTTGAATTTTTACCGTTGTATCCCTTTAAGGTTAGGGCTATTTAACATAAACCACAAGAGAAACAATGTGTCCCTTCACTTCTGCAGCAACTATCATTTGAGTTATGGATACCTGGGTTAAAGGGACATAAAACTCAACATTTTTCTTTCATGACTCAGACAAAGCGTACAATGTTAAACAACTTTCCAATTTACTTCTTTTATTAAATTTTCTTTTTTTCTTGTTATTCTTTGTTGAAAAGCAGCAATGTAAGTTCAGGAGTGTGCACGTGTCTGCAGCACTATATGGCAGGAGTTTTGCAACAATGTTATACTTTACCAAGAACACTAGATGGCAGCACAGTTTCCTGTCATGCAGTGCTGCAGACGTGCACGCTACCTATCTGGATATCTGTTTAACAAAGAATAACATGAGAATTATGCAAATTTGATAATAGAAGTAAATTGAAAACTTTTTAAAAATTGTATTCTCTGTCTGAATTATTAAAAAAAAATGGGTTTTATGTCCCTTTAAATAGCCAATCAGAGAAAAGTCTCCAAGTTGGATATTCTATAAATGCCAGTAGTTTGGAAAGTCACTCCAATGACTGTATAGGCGATTTGGCGCCTTTGTGTTTTTTTCACCTTGCTGATTATCTTTTTTCTGGGAGACTGACCACCTCTTGACTTTTTCTGATTCATAACAGTCTTCATTTGATATCTATTGGACTTGAGAGTGCCCCCTGGTGGCTAAGTGAATATGTATGTGTTTATATATGTTATACACACAGAGAGAAGCACACTCACAGGAACGAACAACCGGCTCAATACTATTGTTCTATAGAGATTTATCACCTGGGTGCAGCTTCTTTTAGCCCAGTAATGCTTTTTCACAGAGAAAAACTTTCCTGTAGCATATCAGTCTGATCCCGCCTATTACGGTCAGTCCAGCGCCGAAATACCAGGCAATTCTTCTCTGAACAAGGAACACAGCAACCCTAGACGATCGTTTCAGCCTTCATTGGGCCTCGTCAGTGAGGTGTAGCCATATTCCTCTAAGCACACTGAGCAAGGAGTCCACGTTTGGTTTCCCCTTTTTCCCATAGGGAGACTAAATACACACAGAGAGAAGCACACTCACAGGAACGAACAACCGGTCAGTCCAGTGCCGAAATACCAGGCAATTCCTCTCTGAACAAGGAACACAGCAACCCCAGACAATCGTACTGTACCTCACTGACGAGGCCCACAGAAGGCCGAAACGATCATCTGGGGTTGTTGATTCCCTTGTTCAGAGAAGAATTGCCTGGTATTTCGGCGCTGGACTGTCATTGGGCAGGGTCAGACTGATATACTACAGGATATTTTTTCTCTGTGAAGGGGCATAGTGTGCTAAAAGAGACTGCACCCTGAGTTGCAATAAAAATGAACAGGCATGGAAGTTATTCTAGCTTTTGTTCTATCTCAGGAGTGCTGTTCTCTTTCTTTTCATATTTATATATTATTATTATTATTATACTTTATTTATTAAGCGCCAACACATTCCGCAGCGCTGTCCATGGATACAATTTATTTAAATAAAACAATACAAGACTTGTAAGATACAGGACAACATTTACAAACACATACAGGAGGGATTCCTGTGGGAACTTACAATCTAGAATGTTATGTTATGTCTGGGGTTGCTGTGTTTTTTGTTCAGAGAGGAATTGCCTGGTATTTCTGCGCTGGACTGACCGTAATAGGCGGGATCAGACTAATATGCTATAGGAAAGTTCTACTCTGTGAAAAGCATTACTGGGCTAAAAGAAGCTGCACCCAGGTGGTAAATCGCCATAGAACAGGCTAGCAGTGGTATTGAGCCTATTGTTTGTTCCTGTGAGTGTGCTTCTCTGTGTGTGTTTGTGTGTATATATAAACAAAAATAGCTGACTTACTATTTTAAGTACAATATATGTTCTATTCATAAATAAAACCAACTTGTCAAATCCAGCCAACTTTAACAAATTCTTTCATAATTCAGGTATATTGTATAGTTTTTAAACAATTATCCAATTTACTTCTATTATCCTTTGTTGAAAAAGCAGCAATGCACTACTGGCAGCTAGCTGAACACATCAGTAAGCCAATGACAAGAGTCATATGTGTGCAGCCACCAATCAGCATCTAGCCCCCACCTCCTGAGCCTACCTAGGTATGCTTTTTAACAAAGGATACCAAGATACTAAGCAAATTAGCAGAAGTAAATTGAAAACTTTTTTAAAATTATATGCTCTATCTGAATCGTGAAGAAAAAACATTGGGTTTCATGTCCATTTGAAGTAAGGGATTGTAAGTTACTTAGACTATAGCTGCCAGCATAATACAATTAGTTTAAAAACATATTTTATTTGCATGTCATTTGCCTGATGCCTTTTATAATTGAGAGACCTAGGCTGAGATACTTGTGGGTGGAGTCAGCAGTGTTTTGTGGGCAGAGCTACAACCAACATGATGCTTGTTTCCATTGATTCTCTAAAAATGGAGCTGTAAGCTACCATTGATGTGGGTGGACAGCTAAAAATAGATTCTGGCTCCATTTTAAGACCAGGTTTAAACTGAAATATTTAATGTAGTGAGTGCAGTCTGTCGGTCTTTATGTGTTTGTACAAGTTAATGTCGTGTTAACAAATTCATCAGACATTGAATTTCTCAAAAAAAATCGACCTTCCTTGTCCAACATTTTGCTCAGAAACATAATACGAGAGATACCACCTTTATGTGGAAGGCTATTGAACAAATAGTTAGACCAAAAAGAGGTGGTTACAAAGAAAAATGTAATACATGAGAAATGTTCTGGATATTCAAACTATGCACTAGGTGTGCCAACAGGTTTAAATACTGAATATGATCTCATTAATTATTGGGGATAGCTCTAAGTAGCAATTTAGGTTTTGATCCAACCATATTTGAATAGCAATGAGAATAAACAGATTGAAACATGTATCCTTATACATAGCTCGCTGTTCATCAGCACTTTAGGCTTTGAATTGTTTATTATTCTACTACTATCACCTTTCACCCTTCTGTAACCCATCACTGTATACACAACCTAACATAGATTTATTTTATCCAAAACGATTTTCCTTATATCATATTCATAATAAATACAATAATTCAAGTTTTGCAAAATATTTTATTTAGAAATCATTAGTTACATTTTTAACGCATTACAGTATATGTAATCAAATATGGATCTATTCTATCTAAAAACAATAGTCTTCACATTATATTCATAATTTGCTAAATACCATAATAATCTTAAAATTTGTGTAATACTTTATTCAGTTATTTATGTTTATCTTTATTTTTATTCCTTTTATTACATTTATAACGCTTAACAATAACCAAAGCAACACAAGATTTTCATATATTATTCTTATTTTTAGATAATATTAAAGTATCCAATGATAACCGCAGATCACAAGTAACGGCTCTATAAAAGGGAAATAATTTATCCATTAAAGGATACACATTATCAGTCTTTGAAACGTGCATCCGATATTTCCACTCAGAATATATAAACTGAAACCGGGTTGACAGATACAAGGTAGTCCAGGATTAGACGATATTCTATGACGTCATAATAAAGCAGAGATTGGATGGGATAAAAACCTGCCGTATCGGCGGCGCCGTACCCTTTGAAAAAGCCGTTTATCGGCGAAACATGTCATGGGAGGTTGGGGAGTGAATGGGCTCTTACCTTCTTTTTTAATTTGCAAGGAATACTAGTACTCAAAACTCTAGGTCGTTAATCCAGTTGAGAATCCTGTAATGTTTTATGTGACTTTATATATAGAAATCGGATCCCAACTTAGTTTTCATTAACCTAAGAGTATCAAAGTGTTGCAATGGAGGATTAAGTATAACTTTCATACCATTATTTATGCACCAAAAAAACAGAGGCAGGTGTTTGCATTATATAAATTGAGGCGGGTTCATGAGAAAGAGCATATTTCCTGTGCATTATTAATACACAACAGAAACCATACTTGTTTACTTCAAATTACTGAAGTGGGAACATTTTTATACCGGGTGTTCAGATTATAACTCACTGCAGCAGCTCACTGAGCAGTTATTATAGATATTTTCCATTTACTTAACACCTGTTATACTTGCAGTGTAACTTGCAGTAGTTATTTTGAATTTCTGTGGTATTAATCAAATGACTATGGATTAATACTGGCATCCTAGGCCATTTAAAGGGATAATTTGCATTTTACAAACCCTTCTCCTGCACCATTAGACAGGAAATATATGCCCTGCATGTTTTTACGAATTAAATTTGTGGAACACTTATCCTGGTCTAGTTTTAATCCCTTGTGTTTTTAACAGACCACCATTATTTTTTTAAAATTGCCAATAAAAGTTGTATTTTATTTTTTCAATTCCGCTATATTTTGCTCTAAATGTTCAATAACTTACAATAGGGAATTTGAGTGCTCAAAGTTGTAAATTTTTTGCAGTCTTATACTGTTTTGGAAAATATTGTATATAGTACACAGCACTGACACGAAATATAATAATAATCTAGTGTGTGTGATAATTTATCTATATAAAGATTTAAACTTATAATATACATTGGTTTCCCCATAATTGTTCCAGTAGTGCCATTGTCAGTCTTTTTGTGTTTGTACAAGTTATTGTCGTGTTAACACATTCATCAGACAATTAATTTCTAAAAATATTGACCTTCCATATACAACATTTTGCTCAGAAACATAATAAGAGAGATATTGAAAAAAAGAAGGTGGTTACAAAGAAAAATTTAATAAATGAGAAATGTTCTGGATATTTAAACTATGCACTAGGGTGCCAACAGGTTTGAATTCTGAATATGATCTCATTAATTATTGGGGATAGCTCTAATTAGCTATTTAGGTTTTGATACAACCATATTTGAATAACAATGAGAATAAACAGATTGAACATGTATCCTTATGCATAGCTTTCTGTTCATCAGCACTTTAGGCTTTGAATTTTGGTTCCAACTTTATTTGATGTCAAACATATATGTGTATATATTTTCCTAGGATGCAACTATTATTCACCTTGTGAATATGGCTATTTCATCTATTTTAACTACTACTGAATTCACCATAATATAGGTGTACATATTTTGTCTATTATTGGACTCAGGGTGTGTGTTTTTCAAGTCAAACTGGAGCATGCTTTTGGTTAGTTGCGGTTTTCAAGGTAGGATTTTACATATTTACCTAGGCCCTTCAGTCTGTAATCCTTATTTTAAAGTTCTCCCAGAATTTGGAGTAGGTTCTTTACCTCTTCTGTTTTTTTGTTTTGCGGTAATTTAACAATCAATACTAATACAATACTTGGTTTACAGGGCAGTTGCTAAAATTTGTGTGAATTTTAGAAAGTAATACCATTATTTTTTTTCTGGGCGATAATTTTATAAGTACAAAGTAACTCTTTTCAAGTTGAGTTTTTCTCATCCAGTATGATGCCTGGATGTTAGTCTCTTCAATGACATAGTATTTAGGCTACATTTTTTTTTATGCTTCAAATATCACCCAGTTTAGATGAATTTGCTTGCTTTGGGCCTGATCTGATATACGGCGCATGCGTGGAAACCTGCGCCGCCCGTAGTTTCCGCTCGCAACTTGAGCTATCCCATATACGGCGCCATCAGAGGCTAAAGTGCCGTAAGTCTCACTAATCAGCGATGTCCAGAAATCTGCGTAAGTACAAATTTCTGGAGTCGCCAGTGACTTACGGCACTTTAGAAACTGCTGCCGCATAAAAAACCTGACTAAGTTATTAAATCACCCGTACTGTCTAACACGCCTCCCAAACATAGCCCTCACTCTCCTAATAATAATAATAAATGTATTAACCCCTAAACCGCCGCTCCCGGACCCCGCCGCACCTAATAAAGTTATTAACCCCTAAACCGCCGCTCCTGGACCCAGCCACCACCTACATTATCTATATTACCCCCGAATGTGAGCCCCCTACACCGCTGCTACCTATTTTATCTATATAACCCCCTAATGTGAGCTCCTAAACCGCCGCTACCTATTTTATCTATATTATCCCCTAATGTGAGCTCCTTCACCGCCGCCATCTATATTAACTACCCCCTAATGTGAGCCCCTTACACCGCTGCCATCTATATTAACTACCCCCTAATTTGAGCCCCTTACACCGCCGCCATCTATATTAACTACCCCCTAATGTGAGCTCCTACCCCACCGCCAGCTATATTAAAATTATTAACCCCTAATCTAATCCCCCTACCCCGCCGCCAGCTATATTAAATTAATTAACCCCTAATTTAATCCCCCTACACCGCCGCCAGCTATATTAAATTAATTAACCCCTAATTTAATCCCCCTACACCACCGCCAGCTATATTATATACATTAACCCCTAATCTAATCCCCCTAAAGTAATCACCTCTATTACCAGCCCTTAAAAGGGCCTTTTGCATGACATTGCCCCAAAGTAACAGCTCTATTGCCAGCCCTTAAAAGGGCTTTTTGCAGGGCATGCCCCAAAGAAATCAGCTCTTTTACCAGCCCTTAAAAGGGCTTTTTGCGGGGCATTTTTACAAAGTAATCAGCTCTTTTGCATCTAATCTAAATCCCCCTACACCGCTGCCACCTATAATAAATGTATTACCCCCTAATCTAATCCCCCTACACCGCCGCCACCTATATTAAATAGATTAACCCCTAATCTAATCCCCCTACACCGCCGCCACCTATATTAAATGTATTAACCCCTAATCTAATCCCCCTGCACCGCCGCCACCTATATTAAATAGATTAACCCCTAATCTAATCCCCCTACACCGCCGCCACCTATATTAAATGTATTAACCCCTAATCTAATCCCCCTACACCGCCACCACCTATATTAAATGTATTAACCCCTAATCTAATCCCCCTACACCGCCGCCACCTATATTAAATGTATTAACCCCTAATCTAATCCCCCTACACCGCCGCCACCTATATTAAATAGATTAACCCTAATTATATTAGGGTTAATATAGTTATTATATTATATATATTAACTATATTAACCTTAATTATATTATGGTTAATATAGTTAATATCGTTATTATATTATATATATATATATATATATATATATATATATATATATATATTAAGTATAATAACCCTATCTAACTCTAACATCCCTAACTAAATTCTTATTAAAATAAATCTAATTAATATTAATATTATTAATTAAAATATTCCTATTTAAATCTAAATACTTACCTATAAAATAAACCCTAAGATAGCTACAATATAATTAATAATTACATTGTAGCTATTTTAGGATTTATATTTATTTTACAGGTAACTTGGTATTTATTTTAACTAGGTACAATAGCTATTAAATAGTTAATAACTATTTAATAGCTACCTAGTTAAAATAATTACCAATTTACCTGTAAAATAAATCCTAACCTAAGTTACAAATATACCTACACTATCAATAAATTAAATAAACTACAAATATCTAAACTAAACTACAATTAAATACACTAAACTAAATTACAAAAAAAAACCCACTAAATTACAAAAAATAAAAAAAGATTACAAGAATGTTAAGCTAATTACACCTATTCTAAGCCCCCTAATAAAATAACAAAGCCCCCCAAAATAAAAAAAATTCCCTACCCTAATCTAAATTACAAAAGTTAACAGCTCTATTACCAGCCCTTAAAAGGGCCTTTTGTGGGGCATGCCCCAAAGAATTCAGCTCTT
Source organism: Bombina bombina (assembly GCF_027579735.1). Classification (NCBI taxonomy): domain Eukaryota; kingdom Metazoa; phylum Chordata; class Amphibia; order Anura; family Bombinatoridae; genus Bombina; species Bombina bombina. The sequence goes on along the minus strand of NC_069503.1, from coordinate 786,098,582 downwards.
TTGCCTGTAAAAAAAACAACAACACCCCCCCCCCATTACAACCCACATACCCCTATTCTAACCCACCCAATCCCCCCTTAAAAAAACCTAAGTCTAACCCCCAAGTGCTCCTTACCTGTCCTGAAGACCGGGGGAGAAGGTCCTGTTCCAGGTGGCGAACTCTTCTTCCAGGATCCAGCCGGAGCGGAGGAGTTGAAGACCGATGACCGCGGAGCTGAAGACCGTCCATCTGGAACTGAAGACCGGCGATGCTGGAACTGAAGATCGGCGACGCTGGAACCGAAGACCTCTGGAACTGAAGACCAAACCCGGAACGGGGAGGATCCTCTTCATACGATCGCCGCCGTACACTGAATAGGAATTCAAGGTACGTGATTAAAAATGGGGTCCCTTGAATTCCTATTGGCTGATTTGATCCTTCAAATTTAAACCAGCCAATCGGATGCGAGCTACTTTAATTCTATTGGCTGATTTGAATTTGAAGGCTCAAATCAGCCAATAGGAATTCAAGGGACGCCATTTTTAATCGCGTACCTTGAATTCCTATTCAGTGTACGGCGGCGATCATATGAAGAGGATCCTCCACGTTCCAGCTCTGGTCTTCAGTTCCAGAGGTCTTCGGTTCCAGCTTCGCCGATCTTCAGTTACAGCATCGCCGGTCTTCATTTCCAGATGGACGGTCTTCAGCTCCGCGGTCATCGGTCTTCAACTCCTCCGCGCCGGCGGGATCCTGGAAGAAGAAGAGGTCGCCGCCTGGAACAGGACCTTCTCCGACGGTCTTCAGGACAGGTAAGGAGCACTTGGGGGTTAGACTTAGGTTTTTTTAAGGGGGGATTGGGTGGGTTAGAATAGGGGTATGTGGGTGGTGGGTTGTAATGCGGGGGGTTGTTTTTTTTACAGGCAAAAGAGCTGAATTCTTTGGGGAATGCCCCACAAAAGGCCCTTTTAAGGGCTGGTAATAGAGCTGTTAACTTTTGTAATTTAGATTAGGGTAGGGAATTTTTTTTATCTTGGGGGGCTTTGTTATTTTATTAGGGGGCTTAGAATAGGTGTAATTAGCTTAAAATTCTTGTAATCTTTTTTTATTTTTTTGTAATTTAGTTTAGTGTATTTAATTGTAGTTTAGTTTAGATATTTGTAGTTTATTTAATTTATTGATAGTGTAGGTGTATTTGTAACTTAGGTTAGGATTTATTTTACAGGTAAATTGGTAATTACTTTAACTAGGTAGCTATTAGTTTTTAACTATTTAATAGCTATTGTACCTAGTTAAAATAAATACCAAGTTACCTGTAAAATAAATATAAACTCTAAAATAGCTACAATGTAATTATTAATTATATTGTAGCTATTTTAGGGTTTATTTTATAGGTAAGTATTTAGATTTAAATAGGAATATTTTAATTAATAATATTAATATTAATTAGATTTATTTTAATAAGAATTTAGTTAGGGATGTTAGAGTTAGATAGGGTTATTATATTTGATATATATAATATAATAACGATATTAACTATATTAACCCTAATATAATTAGGGTTAATATAGTTAATATATATAATATAATAACTATATTAACCCTAATATAATTAGGGTTAATATAGTTAATATAGCTGGCGGCGGTGTAGGGGGATTAGATTAGTGGTTAATACATTTAATATAGGTGGTGGCGGCGGTGTAGGGGGATTAGATTAGGAGTTAATACATTTAATATAGGTGGCGGCGGTGTAGGGGGATTAGATTAGGGGGTAATACATTTATTGTAGGGGGATTTAGATTAGATGCAAAAGAGCTGATTTCTTTGTGACAATGCCCCACAAAAAGCCCTTTTAAGGGCTGGTAAAAGAGCTGATTTCTTTGGGGCATGCCCCGCAAAAAGCCCTTTTAAGGGCTGGCAATAGAGCTGTTACTTTGGGGCAATGTCACGCAAAAGGCCCTTTTAAGGGCTGGTAATAGAGGTGATTACTTTAGGGGGATTAGATTAGGGGTTAATGTATTTAATATAGCTGGCGGCGGTGTAGGGGGATTAAATTAGGGGTTAATTAATTTAATATAGCTGGCGGCGGTGTAGGGGGATTAAATTAGGGGTTAATTAATTTAATATAGCTGGCGGCGGGGTAGGAGCTCACATTAGGGGGTATGTAATATAGATGGCAGCGGTGTAAGGGGCTCACATTAGGGGGTAGGCAATGTAGATGGCGGCGGTGTAAGGGGCTCACATTAGGGGGTAGTTTAATATAGCTGGCGGCGGGTTAGGAGCTCACATTAGGGGGTATGTAATGTAGCTGGCGACGGTTTAGGGGGATCACATTAGGGGGTTATACTTTTAATGTAGCTGGCGGCGGGGTCCGGGAGCGGCGGTTTAGAAGTTAAATACTTTATTAGGGATTGCGGCGGGGGATCGCGGTTGACAGGTAGATAGACATTGCGCATGCGTTAGGTGTTAGGTTTTATTTAGCAGCTATTTTAGGGAGTTACGGGGCTCCAATAGACAGCGTAAGGCTTACTACGGCTGCATTTTGTGGCGAGGTGAAAATGGAGTAAGAAGTCCTTACGCTGTATATTGGATACCAAACTGCGCAGGTTTGGTATACCTGCCTATGGCCCAAAAAACTACCGGCGAAGGCATAAATATATTAGCGTAACTTCTAGGTTACGCCGTATATAGGATACCAAACCCGCGCAAATTTTGGCGTCGCTGGCTTCTGCGGGCGACGCTGTATATCGGATCGAGGCCCTTATCAGCAACTTTGCAGCTCCTCTTTTTTCAATGGGGTGAATGTTTTGTTTGTTTTCCTACTGACTTATTCTTTCCTTTCTGGACTTAAAACCTTGATTTCTTGTGTGCCAAGGGCTGGCATTTGTGTTATTATGGGGGGGTTTTCCTCTCGCCCTAAACTTGACAGATTGGACCCTGCAATAACCTATAGTGTAGTTTTTTCTTTCACTTATTTCACTCTGTTTAGTACTAGAACTTTTTATCTTTTTATCTGCAAGGCAAAGTCTTGGCCCTGGTTCATATACTTTTTGTTGTTGTTGGTGATATCCTTTGGGCTCATCATTTCTCTTTCTAAAGTAAGTGTTCATATGGGTACCATTTTAGGAGAAGTATGTCTTTAAGTTCTAGCTGCAGAAGAGCCTTTCCAATTTCATAAAGTTTAAGAATGTCATTCATTCTTCTTTTCTGAGACAAAGTTAATTATGTGACTCTTGTTCTTTTAGGCCTGAGCCTGCCTCTGTTTCTGCTCCTATGTAGATAATATAATATGCAACCTTTGCCATAATCCTGCATTTGGAAGATATAAATTGTGCCTAGATTGTATTTAAGAAATGTATGGATGTGATCTGTCAAGAAGTTCTGACCCTGTTAAAGCTACTTTTGAAGGTGAAGATGATGGGGAAGTATTTAGTGACTTTGCAAATTGCCTGCAGTCAAGGTTTGATGTTAATTATTTGCAGGGCTTTATTAGTTCCATACATAAGACACAATATGGAGAAACCCGAGTAGCCCTCTACTTCTGCTAACTGGTCTAGTTTGTATAAACCCCTAAATACTTTCACAGCTAATTCCTCCTTATTTGCTGTAGTTGATCAGGAATGTGCTAAGCTTGAAAGTTAACAGTGCCTGATAAATAACTACATTTTACCCTTTGCCTGATGATATTTTTAACCGGTTTGGGAGGGTTCCTAAAGTTGATGCCTCTATAACTAGATTAACTTAAAGTATAATTAGTTCTTTGATGGCTCTTTTTTTCCTCCTATAGATTTTCTTTTGGTTTAATGTCGGCCACTTTTGAATCACAGGCAAAGTTTCTGAACTTCAAGCTCTCTAAGCAGATTCACCTTATACAGTTTTTCACCAAGACAAGGCAGTTCTTTGTACTGTACCAGAGTTTCTTCCTAAAGTGGTGCCAGTCTTTCACATGAATCAAGAGATGGTCCTTCCCACAAACAAAATGCCTTTCTACAGACAAAAGGCATTTTAAGGGTCAATAAATTCATACATTTGATGTAGTGAGTTGACTTTGTATTTATTTGTAAAAGGCTTTCGAAAAATGTCTGGTTTGTTGGTTATTCCATTTCAAAAAAGTAAAAGCTTTGCTCTAGTGAAGCAGATTATTGCTGTTTATAGTAAGTGTATCATCGCAGCTTAAATGCTTTAGCTTTCCCACCTGCCTTTTACTGCTCTGTGGTCTCTTCATGTCTATGGGGATAAAAATAAAGTGTCCAAGATAACAAGAAATTATTGTCAGATAAAATTGCAATTTCAATATCTTGACCCACTTATAATTGGATCCCAATTGACCTTCCCACACTCTATTTTTGTAGGATTTTGGATTTGATGTGAACACAAGATTTATAATTAAAAAGATAGAAAGTTCAAACTTGAAATGATTATGTGTGCATTTCAATTTGAAATATAAGCATGTTTGCTAAATAAGCAAAAAATTAGCAAAAACGCTTCTAATAAAAGTTATTACTGTTTTTCTGCGGCATATGCACATATCCTTTGATGGCCCGTGCACCAGTTTTCAAACACCATGCTAGCCGTGGTGTGTTTTGCTTCTGAAGACATAATTTGTGTCATACAAGTCAAAAACTGTAATATCCCTTTAAAATGGGATCCTCCCTTTTTCACTCACCAGCCCTTTTAACCTCACTTCCCCCTAGTAACTTTGCTTGATTATTCTGGTCATATTGCCTACAGCTGGAATACCTCTCAGCACAATTCTGAATTGTGGATCTTCAAGCTAACTTCATTTTGTATTCTGGCAGACACGGTCTCTGTCCATTTTCCTTGTGCAAATACTACGGATTTCCCTGAACTCGACTGCAGCAGCTCACAGCACGAAGCCTTCCAGCCTTAACTGCATAAGAAACCGCAAGTACCTTTTACCTCTGATACTGGTAACATTCTGATACACTGTTTTCTTTTTGTTATACCATCAACCACCTGTTTGCTGTATGAATCAAGTTAACTGCAAATACTTTGTTACCTTTTTTTGTTGCATTTACTAACTTCAGCCTGTAATGCTGAGCAGCATTCTGAGACACTGTTTCTTTTTTGCTATGTCAACAACCACTTGTTTGCTGTATATATATCAAGTTAACTGCAAGTACTTTTTTACCTATTTTGCTGCATTTACTAACTTCAGCCTGTAATGCTGAGCAGAACCTCTTTTTCAACTTATCCTGTATAAAGCATTCTGCAGGTTTCTATGAGTACTAATTTTCCTGGACTTTACACAATCTTTAATCTTATACTCTGATCCATTACTCTCTGTATAAGAATAATACTTTTCTGTATTAATTGCTGAATGCTGATTATCCCAAATTCTGTTTCAGTCTTATTTTTGGGTCCTAGCATATATCAGCTACAAACCAAACATTTTGTTTATTCATAGGATTACCTTACCATATTCCTTTAAATCTGACATAATAATTAAGCCTTTAAAAAAACAAAAAACAAAACATGGATCCTAATGAGGTCTCTAACCAATTTGCAACACTAAACCAAAAGATTAACTATTTAGCTAGAGGCCTTACAGAGTTCCAGGCAATAAAATACTGCTCTGAAAAGCTTAATTAAAGATATAGTATTTCCAAAACCTACGGAGGTGCCCGAACGCCATATAAATCCCCCAACACCCTTTTCAGGCAAGAGGTCTGAGTTTCGTGATTTTAAAAATGCCTGTCAGCTCCTTTTTGCCATGAAGCCTCACACATACCAATCCGATAAAATTAAGGTGTGCATGACTATTTCTTTCCTAACTGGGGAACCCAGGGCTTGGGCCAACCGATTCTTTGAATCTAACAGTCCTATATTAGATTCCCTTAATCAATTTTTTTGCCCATGGCATCTTTATACGAAGACACCAACAAGCAGATAAATGCTGAAACTAAGATGTGTGCTTTAAGACAAGGGAAAGACTTGTGGAGGAATACATCCCGGAATTCCAAATGTGGTCAACCGATTCCTTATGGAATGATATTAGTCTTAAAAATCAATTCAGGTTGGATCTCTGCGAATCCCTGAAAGATGATTTATCTAAAGTAGATATGCCTGACACCCTTGAAGCATTGATAAAGCTTTCAACTACCCTCGATTTCAGAATGAGGGAATGGCGTGCAGAAAAAAATTCCACTGATGTAACCCCAAAGAGAATACCCACTTATCTGACTGAAAGATCTACTTCGTGCACCACTCCCATGGAAATCGGCACCATAAAAGGTCCCTTAACACAGGAAGAGAAGAATAGAAGACGTATGTCTAACCTATGCTTATATTGTGCTAACAAAGAACTTACTGTTTTTTCTTGTCCTATATTACACCTTCAAAAGAAGGGTAAGCAAAAATGTATAAATAGTCTTATACCCACAAAAATTACAACTCTGACTCTCTCTTTGTCCCTATAGTGGGATCAACATCAGACCAGGACTGAAGCTATAATAGATTCTGGTGCTTTCGGTCTATTTATTGATTCAGAATTTGTTAAAAATAATAACATTCCCTCTTTATTGAAGCAGCATCCACTGTTTGTAAAAGTTATTGATGGGTCTTTAATTCAAAAGGGTCCGATAACTCATCACACAATAGCATTACTGATATCCACTTCTTGCGGTCACACCGAATACGCCACGTTTGACATAATACCCACTTCACTTCATACTATCATCCTTGGTTATCTCAACATTGATTGGTGAAAAAACAATATTACTTTCCAGTCCCAGTATTGCAGTTCCACCTGTTTTCCTCATAAGGTTATAGGCAGTTTAGAGGTTACCATTCCACCTGAATACCATGACTTGAAAGATGTTTTTGATCTTAAGGAAGCAGAATATCTTCCCCCACACAGGATATATGACTGTCCTATAGATATCCCTGCAGGCTCTAAGATACCCTATGGTAAGATATACCCACTCTCACAGAAAGAGCTCCATCATTTAAGAGAATATCTTGATGAAAACCTTAAAAAAGAATTTAGCACTCCTTCCACCTCTCAGCAGCTGCAGGGTTTTTCTTTGTCAGAAATAAGGATAACACTTTAAGGCTAATTATAGATTATAGGGCTCTTAATTCAGTCGCCGTAAAAAAACATTATCCGCTTACACTAAGTTGGATCTTTAAGGTGCATATAACTTGATCAGAATGAAGGAGGGAGATGAGTAGAAGACAGCTTTCAGGACAAGATATGACCTTTTTGAATATAAGGTAATGCCTTTTGGGCTTTGTAATGCCCAAGCGACTTTCCAGTATTTTGTGAATTATGTTTTTAAGGATCTAATTGATGTCTGTGTTGTTATCTATCTTGATGACATCCTCATATATTCAAAAAACTATCAAGAGCATGTGAAGCATGTTAGGTGGGTCTTGACACGCCTTCAAACGCATAGACTCTTTGCAAATCTGGAAAAATGCCAATTCCATGTCCAAAAATACATTTTTAGGTTACATTATCACTCCTGATAAGATACAGATGGATCCAGATAAATTATCCGCTACCTCAAATTGGCCAAGACCCACTTCTGTTAAATCCTTACAAAGATTTCTGGGGTTTTCCAATTTTTATAGGAGATTTATCTTTAATTTTTCAATCCTCACCAAACCTTTGACTAACCTGACTAAACACCAAAATAAATTTATCTGGTCTTCTGAAGCCGAACAAGCATTTCTTACCTTAAAAAAGGCTTTTGTTTCCGCACCTATTTTGAATCTCCCAGACCATAATTGTCAGTTTATTGTGGAAGTTGATGCTTCAAACACAGGTATTGGTGCTGTTCTGTCTCAGCGGAAAAATAAAAAAACTAGACAACATCCAGTTGCCTTTTACTCCAGGTCTTTTCTACAAGCAGAAGTGAATTATTCAATCGGAGATAAGGAACTCTTAGCCATTAAGTCTAGTATTCTAAACCCTTCCTAATATACACAGATCATAAAAATCTCCAATATCTTATAAAAAATAAAACCCTCTACTCTCGCCAAGTAAGATGGGCACTCTATCTAGATAGGTTTGATTTTTTAATAACCTATAGACCAGGTTCACAAAACCGAAAGGAAGATGTTTTAACACATTTATGACTCCACACTGCTAGCAAACACCACCATGCAGCTTATACCATCAAACAGAACCCCCTCCTACTAACACACAGATAGCAAAAGACTCCTCAGGTTTGTACTACCATCAGCACAAATTATACATCCCACCCTCAATAAGAGATTCTATTTTACAACAATTTCATGATACACCTTTATCTGGACATCCAGGAATCTATAAGACTAAAGAGTTAATCAAATGATATTTCTGGTGGCCCCAGATAGACCAAACCATATACAAGTATGTGATCACATGGGAAACCTGTGCTTGAAACAAATCTGATCATAGGAACCCAGTTGGATTCTTAAATCCTATTCCCGTTCCAGACATCCTATGGACAACGGTCTCAATGTATTTCATTGTGGAACTTCTACCGTCCCAACATCACAATGCAATACTTGTTGTAGTGGATCATCTCATCAAATTGGCCCATTGAGAAAACTACCAAATGCCAAAGAAACTGCCATTGCTTTTATGACCCACATTGTAAAGTTACATGGTTTACCTACCTCGATTATAACTGATCAAGAAAGCCAATTCACATCCCATTTCTGGAAATCCCTTTTCCGGATCCTCAAAATACTTCCCAAGTTCTCTACTTCTTACCATCCACAGACCAATGCGCTTACAGAAAGGGTGAACCAGATCCTCGAACAATACCTCAGATGCTACATAACTCACCTACAAGATGACTGGTTATCCTATCTACCCATGACTGAATTCTCATACAATAACTCCATTTCTACTTCCACTAAAACAACTCTGTTTCTTGCCACCTATGGTTACCATCCCAGAATCATTTCCTTATCCCATACTAACATCAATTCTCCAGGAGCAAAGGACTATTCTACATCTCTAAAAGCAGCATTGGATCTACTAAAACTTCATTTAACAGAAGCTAAATCCAACCAAAAACACTACTATGATCTAAAATACCATCCATGTCCAAACTATAAACTGGGAGATTTAGTCTGGCTCTCCACCAAATACTTGAAACTCATCCTTCCCTCCAAAAAATTGGGTCACTGATTTATAGGTTCTTTTTCTATAAAAAAAAAAAAAAAGATATTAAATGCCAGTACAGTTGTATTAGATCTTCTGGATTCTTATAAAATCCATCCATATTTCCAAGTTTCACTCCTAAAACCTTATCACTCCAATCGAACCAAACCTCATTAACCTCCTATCCAATTTGATGATCATGAGGAATTCGAGATTGAATCCATCCTTGATTCTCGCCTTCAGCGGAAAAAACTTGAGTATTTGATAAGATGGAAGGGTTACGGCCCTGAAGAAGATACATGGGTCCCTATTAATGATGTACATTCTCCTAAGCTTCTTAAGACTTTTCATATCAGATACCCACATGAACCTTCTCTTTGATCCTCGGAGAGGATCCCATGTGAAGGGGGATCTGTAATATCCCTTTAAAATGGGATCCTCCCTTTTTCACTCACCAGCCTATTTAACCTCACTTCCCTCTAGTAACTTTGCTTGATTATTCTAGTCATATTGCCTACAGCTGGAGTACCTCTCAGCACAATTCTGAATTGGGGATCTTCAAGCTAACTTTTCATTTTGTATTCTGGCAGACACGGTCTCTGTCCTTTTTCCTTGTGCAAATACTACAGATTTCCCTGAACTCGACTGCTGCAGCTCACAGCACAAAGCCTTCCAGCCTTAACTGCATAAGAAACCGCAAGTACTTTTTACCTCTGATACTGGTAACATTCTGATACACTGTTTCCTTTTTGTTATACCATCAACGACCTGTTTGCTGTATGAATCAAGTTAACTGCAAGTACTTTGTTACCTTTTGTGCTGCATTTACTAACTTCAGCCTGTAATGCTGAGCAGCATTCTGATACACTGTTTCTTTTTTGCAATGTCAACAACCACCTGTTTGCTGTATGTATCAAGTTAACTGCAAGTACTTTGTTACCCTTTTTGCGGCATTTACTAACTTCAGCCTGTAATGCTAAGCAGAACCTCTTTTTCAACGTATCCTGTATAAAGCATTCTGCAGGTTTCTATGAGTACTTATTTACCTGGACTTTACACAATCTTTAATCTTCTACTCTGATCCATTACTCTCTGTATAAGAATAATACTTTTCTGTATTAATTGCTGAATGCTAATTATCCCAAATTCTGTTTCAGTCTTATTTTCGGGTCCTAGCATATATCAGCTACAAACCAAACATTTTGTTTATTCATAGGATTACCTTACCATATTCCTTTAAATCTGACAAAATGCTTATATTTCAAAATGAAATGCACCTATGACCATTTAATTTTTTACCTTTCTATCCCTTTAAAACTGTGAGACAATAATATTTATATATTTTTTTATAAACTGTCAAAATGATCATGTTTTTTTCGCATAAACAGGATATGAGCAAAAAGCTTTAATATTGAAAAAAATGTGGAACCAAACTGGTGAAAATGGTTATCAAGAGGTTAAAGCCTTTGAATTGCAAAGTAGTTAAATATGTTGCAGGAAATATTTAGGTGTGGGGATGCTGTGCCATCACAAGATCCGCTACACTTGACCATTCTGTTCTGCAAGGGCATTCCATCCATTATTGCTAGTCTTTGTGTAGAGCAGGATTAATTTGTATCTAAAGTCCAAGGAAAAACAAGATTTGCTCATTTGTATGACTTTCTATCCACAACCACCACATTAACCCGTTGAACATCTATGAAAACATTTCAAAAGTTAACTCTGTGATGTTTCTAGACACTCTCAAGCCTCTTTTGTGATCCCCCTCACCGTAATACCTCACAGTGTACCTTCCTAATAGCCAACAGTTCAAATATTTATTTAATCTAAACCAACATTTAAATACTTCCCATAAAGCTAAACCCCTCCCCTAAACTAAAGAAAACTAAAGCAGTGACTACTTTAGCTATCAGACAAGTTAACATTTTAAGCAGATAAAAATATTTACATAAATTTCTGCTTAACTGGGAGAAAATCATTTTCTAATCTTATTTCCACTTTAACGCTCTAAATTATTCCAGATGCCTCTGTACTAAATAAGCTGTGGTGTAATTAGTTATCCAATGAACCAACAGGTGCACTCATAATCTGTAAAATAGTTTTTTTAGTTATCAGTAAATCCATTTAATCACACAGAGTGACAGCACATGACACTTGTGCATATATATTTTACTGATATATTTATTAAGGCCCTGTGACTTGGTTCTCTGTAACAGTCATCCAGCTTGCCAACATATTTAAATGGCTTATCAAGGAAAACAGGATGGTATGGAAGGGAGTCTTTATTTTCTATAATGTTACGGTCACTAGAACTAGCTGGCACTTGTTTTGTTTATTCAGACACTTTCCGTTATAACATTGCACACAGAAAAATCTGTCATTTTAAATTTGATTAATTGTTATGTAGAATTATCCTGAGAAAGCAGAGCTATGAGATACGGAGAAAAGTATGAAAGTACATTTATTTACAAATAAAAATTACATTTATCAAAGTGTGTTATTTTCTTTCATATGGGAAAGATTATAAACTATTTTGAGTGGATGGCTTAGCAAAGTGTAAAAAAAAAGAAAGAAAAAACTAACAGCTCATAGACAAACATACAACTAACTGACATTTATTTCCTGTTCCTGAGATAAAATTACTTTTTACTGAGAAACTAGGCCAAGGATGACGCGATTTGTAAGTTGTTAGGCGATACCAGGTGCAAGCAAACAGAATAAGGTCATACGCACATAAATTATTAGCAATAGCAAGGAATAAGGAATAGATCTAAACCCAATAAAATTATATGTTGTAATTCAAAAAAATTATAGCTTGATAAATTAAATTTTTATAATTTATTAAAGGGGCTTTAAACATCCTTTGCTTTAGTGTAAAATGTGTGCTTTGTCCCACTCTCCCTAGAAAGGCCAAAAAAGCAAAATGTGTCACTTAGGTTTTCAAAATCTCTCAAATTGCCTGACAGGGCTATTTCATTTGCAGTATGCGCAGGTTACATAATTCGTTTTTTGGCCTTTCTGGGGAGAGTGGGACAATGGGCAATTTTACTCAAATGCAGCAATTGCTTAAAGGGACAGTAAACCTACAAAATAATGTTATATAATTCTGCACTATGTGCAGAATTATATAAAATTTTGTAGGTTTACTGTCCCTTTCATTTGACCCTCTTAGGTTGTCAAGATTTCAAGAGTATCTCCCTATTATATTGGAGGCAATAGGGCCAGATCTGCATAACTAATTAGTAGGAAAACCCATGTACCTAGACCCCAGAAAGAGCTAATAATATTTATTCTCTCCACAACTAAAAAATGCATAGCCAGGGAGTGGCAGAAGCCAGGTCCCCCATTTACTTAAGACAAAATATATTGCTTGTGGACTGTTTTTTTTTTTTTTTTTTAAATTGAGGAATTTGTTTAGTTGCCATTAGATAGGAAGGAACTTGGATTTTTGGAACAAGTGAACAGAATTGTGATGTTAATTGGAATATTAAATAAAAGAGGATGCACTACTTCCTAGCTGACATTGATGAACAAAGGCTTTTTTTATAATCTTCTAGTTAATTCAAATAAAGTTGTTTTTTTACCATAAGATAACAAACAGCCTGGACTAGTTGTTTACTTTTCCAGTTTAGCTGCTCTTATCTTTCTTATACTGTACAAGTTTAAGGAGCCTGTATGATACTAATTATTCTGTAATAATGTAATTGACCAGTGCATATAATATGGTAGATGTTATATTTTTATACTTATATGCAAGTGGTCTTGACAATACAATTTATGCAACTCTTAAAGGACCATTAAACTTGATATTTCAACACTGCAAAAAATGTTTCATTTTTGCAAGTGAAACATTATTGCAATATACATTCATTGTTTATTTTGCAGCCTTTTGTTGTAAAATACGTATTAAAAAATGTGTTTGTTTCACTTTCTCCCAGGAAGGCTTGGGTTAATACTTTAAGGCAATTTATGTAAGCTTTTGTTTGCTTTCCCTCCCTAAGCTTCTATGGTATCACATGTTTTTAAAAGGTGGATTGACAGTTTTGCATCAACAGTCATGATAAGCAAATCATTCTTTGCAATAGTAACCAAGTTCAATCAGTGCTAATCCACCTAAAGGGAATACAAGAGTGCAGGCTACACCAGACTGCACATAAGCAAACAGACGCCTAGATTACGAGTTTTGCGTTATGAGGGGTGCGTTAGTTACTTACTTATTTCCATTGTGCACTTTTCTTAATGTAGGTATTATGAGTCTCAAAACAACCTCGTAACGCGTCGCAGTAACACGACTACCGCGTTTATTTTTTACACGTAATCACGGCAGCGTTAAACATTCTCCCATAGAGATCAATGATAAATGAAAGAAGCACGTATATCGATTCGAAATTTCCGAATTAAAATACTGCCGAATCTATTGTACAGTATATTAGGTTTTATCACTCTGCTATGGGTTAAACCTAATATACAGTACATAATACTAGTGTAATACACAGCACATTTCACCTAACACTTACCGAAATTCCGAATCGATTCAAATCGAACAAACCAAATTTTTCCGAATCCGAAAGAATCTGATTGAATCTGAAACAAATTAATTCGAATTTTTCCGAATTCGAATAGATCCAAACTAAAATTCAAATCGATCCGAACCGAAACAAATTTTTCGAAGCTGCACAAGTCTAGTACAAATAAACATTTACAACACTTTACAAATACGACACCATCACACACATGTATTTACATTTACAGATATTTTTGGACAATGTTTTGCAAAACGATCACTATGACATCATCACATTATGCACATTCCACAAATGCTAACTCAATATGAGCATGCGCAAATTCACACAACTAATACACATTGCACACATACTAATTACAAACAAAGCACACCTGAACATACTTTACTTTGCAAACCGGTACATCATTAAACATTTACATAGCTTATATAAGCACGCTACAAGCATGGCTTCTTTGACTGTGTTGCTGGAGGGTTTTGTGAGATTAGAGAGGAGAGAGATTTAGTGATTTAGAGTGTTATTGTGAGAGTTAGTTAGTGGTAGTGTGAGATAGTGAGCTAGTGGTAGTGTTAGATAGTGAGTTAGTGTGAGAGAGTGAGTTAGTGTCAGTGTGAGAGTTAGTTAGTGTTAGTGGGAGATAGTGAGTTAGTGTGATAGTGTGATAGTGTTAGTGTGAGATAGTGAGTTAGTGAGAGAGCGTTTGTGAGCGAGAGTTTGTTTGGGTGAGTGTGCAAGTGGTTTTGGTTAATACTTATATAAACACATTTACACGCAAACACATTCAATACATACACTTATCAATAACACTACATACACTCCATACCCCATCCCCTCTCATACTACTCTCCATACCCCATTCCCTTTCAGCCCATACCCCATTCCCTTTCAGCCCATTCCCATTCATCCCATACCCCATTCCCTTTCAGCCCATACCCCATTCCCTTTAAGCCCATACCATCCCATAGTTAGATTTTGTTTACATATCCTCATTTTAGTCTTTTTCTACATTTTTGTCTGTTTAATACCCCTTACCCTCTTTTATTTATATCCCTTTCACACTTTTTGCACTTTTTACTGTTTGTTATTTATTATGACCCCCTTTCATTTTGGCACATTCACTTTTTGTTTGAGTATGTCGGGAGGGGGGGATAGGGGGCAGATAAGCCCGCAGCTATTAGAGTTCCTCAGGAATCAGTTTAGAGAAGAGATTATAGAGGAGGTCAGGCAGGAGGTTAGTCAGGAGAGAGGGAGGGGGAGAGGGAGGGGAACTGGACAGGAAGGGGGAGAGGAAGCGGTGGGTGGACCTGGCCACTTTTTTCAAGATGAACAAATGGCTGGTCCCAGTGGCGTGCAGTGTAGCGCTTCACAGTCCGGGAAACAGAGGCTCACATCACAGGGAAAGCCAAGCTGAGTAGGGAGGCAAGATATACCATGGATGAGAAGGAGGCCCTCATAGAGGCTTATATGGGGAGGACTAGAAGGCTGCAAGCTCAGAAGGCCACCCCTAAGGAGAAGAGGAAACTATGGCTGGAGATCAGGGATGCCGTTAATGCAGTGGGGGTCCATAACAGGGATGTCAAGTCTATACAGCATCGCTACCGGGACTGCAAAATGGAACTAAATTAGAAAGCTCTCAAGGGAGAACCAATACCTAACAGGGACCGATGGCGGTCCTGTAATGATAGTTTAATATTCCCGATGGGAGGAAATGCTGCGTCCCAGCATCTTCGAGGTGGACATAGTCGGTATCGGAGGAGTCGATACCGGGAACCTGCCACTCTCATCTGCCGGTAAGATCATTTAATAATCTCTTTACATCAAAAATAAATAATGTATTTAAGGATATGATTAACGCAATTACGCTTTTTTAGACATTATTACGTAAACGCATTCACAATTACCTTGCGAAAGTTGCATTTCATGAAAAGCTATCACATTAGTATCTAGTCTACAGATTACGTGTGCATTTAAACAGACTGAAAACAAACGCAAAAAGACATTCAGATTGACCATATAGATATCTGAAACACGGTTTGGAAAATGCGGAAATCGTATTGATTGCTTTTGCTTACAATAAAATTACATAGGCTGTGCTAATATCTCGATTTCTTTCTTTTTACAATATGCAGAGTCTGAGCCCGGGGAGGAGGCAGCACAGCAACCACAGGCTCTTCCTTCACCCAGGCATGAGAGTGGTGCAGATGACTCGCCACCTCAGGAAGACCTGGAAACATCCCTGTACCCTCATCCTCTGAAGAAGCCCCCGCTGCTGAAGAGATCCCTGCAGCAGCCCCTCCTGCACCAGCAGCATGCCGTGCACCAGCAGCCCGCCGTGCACCAGTTCAGGAGGAGATACCAGCAGAGATAGCAGAGCTGCAGATCTTAAAAGATTTTCTAGAAGAGATGCGTTCCTCCCAGAGGGAACAGGCGGAAAGCAGAGTCCACCTGACGGAAGTAATTAATGATATTCGCCAAGACCAAAGAGAGATTCGCTAAGACCAAAGAGAGATGTTGAATACTCTTAAGGATATATTGCAGGTCCTCTGGGAGGCGCATAACGCACCATCTGCTGCTGCCCCATCTGCTGCAGGACCATCTGACCCTGGGCCATCTGCTGCTGGACCATCTGCTCCTGGCCCTCCTCCATCTCATCCTCAATCTCCTCAGCCGGGTGATCCAAGTACTTCTCCTCCCCCAAACATCTCCTAGGAGAACTCGTCGGAGGGGGCAGTTGCCCCCCCCCCCCCCCCCCCCGAGCCTCAGTCTCGTGGGAAGAGGGGAAGGAAGAGGAAGTATTTTTTTTATATATATTTTTATTTATTTAATGTGTAATGGATAGGTATGTGATGATGTTGTCTTCTTACACTTGTGGAGCACACTCTGTATATAATCTGCTTCTATGGGACCGGGTCCATGGAGGCAGATTGTTTGTAGAGTATGTTTTACAAGTGTGTGGAGACCACATCATCACATACCTATTCTTGTTGATTACATTGATAGGTTTCTGTGATGTGATGTCCAAACTGTTTCCCTAATCTCAAACAAAATGACCATTACAATTATACATGATGGCATATCACTGTTTTGATGCCAACAACATAGCTTAAAGGGACAGTCATAACATTAATTATTGTTGGTTACAAAGAAAACACTTTATTACGCATTATCAAGTTTTGAAAAACAAGACTTAGAGAAATACACGTTTTACTTCTGTGATTAACCTTGTATCTATGCCTCTGAAAAATGACCACTTATTTCAGTTCTTTTGACAGACCGGCATTTCAGCCAATCACTGATCAATCCAGGCTAACTTTTCTGCATGAGCTCAATGTTTTCTATATGAAACACATTAACTAATGCCCTCTAGTGGTCAAAATGCATTCAGATTAGATGCACTCTTCAAGGTCTGAGAAATGAGCAGATGAACCTCCTAGGTTTAGCTATCAACTAAGAACACCAAGAGAACTAAGATAAATTGGTGATAAAAGTTTGAGATATATTTTCTAAAAATTTTATTTTTTGAGATTTAAATCATTATTGTTTTGCTTGACTTGACTGTCCCTTTAAACAAGAACACATGCTAACATATACTAATCCTTAGGGATTGTTGGTATATCTACACATACTTGTTCAAACAAGAAAATATTTTAATAGGATAATAAGCCTGTATGCCATATTTCTCTCGATGTGTTAAATAAAGTCTATTTTATTAAAGATACATTATAGTGTTTGAATTATTTAAGAAAGACATTTAATTTAGAAGGAATCTCGTTTCATGTCCTTTTAAGAGTTACATTAGAAATATATGCTCACAGTAATATATTTGGAGATTAGCAATGTGGAAGTCATACATGACACAATACTGAGCATTTACATTAAAGGGACAGTATACACTCATTTTCATAGAACTGCATGTAATAGACACTACTATAAAGAACAAGATGCCCAGATACTGATATAAAAATCCATGATAAAACGGTTTAAAGACTTACTTAGAAACTCTAAGTTTAGGTATGTTGAAAAGTTAGCTGGAAAGCCCATTGCAAGTGGGAAATAAGACACTCCCCACTCTTTTGCATATGAAAAGACCCTTTACACAAACAGGAGCAAGCTGGAGAAGGTAGCTGACGATATTCACATCAAACTTTGGGGCTTGGTTAGGAGTCAGAAAATCACAGCAATGTTATTTAAAAATAAGCAAAACTATACATTTAAAATAAAATTATGGGCTATATAAATAGATCATATACAAAACATATATGCAAAGAAAAAATGAGTGTATAATGTCCCTTTAAGAAAAAAGATCAGGACATAACATCTAGAATAAGTAGACATCTCATATATTTATCATATGATAAAGGTCAATGCATATTGATTACTTTATTCAAATACAAAAGCGCATCTTTAGGAATTAGATATGTAGAAAATCCAACACAACACAGTAATTATTTATAAAAAGGAAAATATTGTTGACAAACATATTAAACAAGATGGAGTATATTCATGGATTTGCACTTGCCTCAAAATATATTATGCAGGACAAACATATTGCCTTCATTCGTTTCATCAACGAGACAGCCATCAAAAGAGATTTTTGTGTTCTTGATCAGCTATGGTTCAACAATCGTCATGGTTTTAAACTTGTCTTCTCATTCGCAAATGTGGGTTATGTGCAAAATCAAATATTGCGGGACAACGTAATCCAATCAGACGGATTTAACACCTTGGCATGTGACGTCTTAAGCAACATGGCGCATCCGAGATCGTGTAAAAACGTCATCCAATCAAAGGCGCAACCGAGATCGCGTAAAACGGCATCCAATCCAAGAACTAATTGTACAGCTTGGCATGTGACGTCTTAAGCAACATGGCGCATCAGAGATCGCGTAAAAACGTCATCCAATACAAGGACTTATTTTACAGCTTTGCATGTCAATAAGAAACATTTATATTTTATAAACTAGTATGTGCTATATTGTTATCTATGAATGTCACGCTAGATAACGTAACACTGTGATATATGAAATAGAATCCTTTGTTGGTAATAAGAATATATTTCATTAGAATCTGAGGATTATTAACTATTTAGGAAGCAGCAGGGTTTAAATGGACATGAAACCCACATTTTATGTTACACGATTATGTACGACATTACAATTTGAACTACTTTTTCAAATTTAATTTTAATCTTTTGATGAAATGTGTTTAGAGGTAATCTCAAGAGCAGAAAAAAAAAATATATTCTAACTGCTGATTGGTGGCTACATATATATACCGATTGTCATTGGTTCACCTATGTGTTCATTTAGAAACCAGTAGTACCCTGCTGCTCCTTAAACAAATGATACAAAGAGACTGAAGCAAATTTGAGAATTTATGGAAAGAAAAATATTTAAAAATCGTATGTTACATAAATGAGAAAATAGATTATTGTGTTTCATGTCCCTTTAAATGAGAAATAATGCTGCGAGATACATTATGAAAATCGGGATTGGTTATACATTATATGTTACCTATAGCTATGGTGTCCATCTTTATGCTTTAAAAAGGGACACATGAGAAATACATATGTCAGGGATGTTTTCAGATATGTTTAAAGATTTATTTGGAATAAGAATAATGACACATGTATTTATCAGATGTGTCACTTATTCAAGTTGAAATATGGTCAGCCTACCTATAGCAATATATCATTGGATAATTAAAGAGAAACAATAATAAGAGAAAGATATTAATCATCTAAAATATGCGCATTACACACAGTGATTTATTTTTTAGACTACTACAATAAGATATAAGTGAAATAATAATACATGTGCTGTCAACATCCAAATAATAGTCTGTTTTAAAAATATATGTCTATGTTGATGTAAAAAGGACAAAATACATTAGAAATGCATATCCATTCCTTAAGAATTGTGGTCAGCAGCACTTAAAGGGACATGAAATACAAACAATTAAGTTCAGGATTCAGAGAGGATACTATTTCCATCAAATTCATAATTTACATTGATTATCTCAGTTTAATAATCTTGGGATCATTTGTTAAAGGTTCATCAATTCACAAATAGTTTAGAAATGAACACATGGATGAGCCAACAACAACCAATATATATATATATATATATATATATATACAACCAACAATCAACATCTAGAACCTCACTTCTCTGCTAATCATGATCTTGCAAAGATAAACCTTTCTGCAAAGTATATGAAAATGAAGCAAATTAAATAAGAGATGTAAATATTATATTTCTTGAAAATGTTATTATATTTCTGAATCATGAAAGACCAATTTTTGGTTTCATGTCTCTTTAAGGATTAACCACATAATATATAGATTTTAATAAATGACATGAATAAAGAGAAAAAATAATATCTTAATGACATTTATTTTATTATGGTGTCATAAAACATAAAGAAATAAGGTAACGTTACAAAAAGTCATATTGATAAAGCAGCCCATTGAAGCCATCTGACAAGGTGCCATAGTGCATCACAGTCCTTGGAGGGAGTTGACAAGGGCCAACACAGCCCCATTGGAGCCATCTGACAAGGTGAAATAGTGCATCACAGTCCTTGGAGGGAGTTGACAAGGGCCAACACAGCCCCATTTGAGCCACCTGACAAGGTGAAAGTGCATCACAGTCCTTGGAGGGAGTTAACAAGGGTCAACACAGCCCCATTGTAGCCATCTGACAAGGTGAAATAGTGCATCATAGTCCTTGGAGGGAGTTGACAAGGGCCAACATAGCCCCATTGGAGCCATCTGACAAGGTGAAATAGTGCATCACAGTCCTTGGAGGGAGTTGACAAGGGCCAACACAGCCCCATTGGAGCCAGCTGACAAGGTGAAATAGTGCATCACAGTCCTTGGAGGGAGTTTACAAGGGTCAATACAGCCCCATTGGAGCCATCTGACAAGGTGAAATAGTGCATCACAGTCCTTGGAGGGAGTTGACAAGGCCCAACACAGCCCCATTGGAGCCATCTGACAAGGTGAAATAGTGCATCACAGTCCTTGGAGGGAGTTGACAACGGCCAACACAGCCCCATTGGAGCCATCTGACAAGGTGAAATAGTGCAACAGGCACAGAAACAAAAGAAAAAAAGGCCAAATGGCAACAAATAACAAACATAGAACAACATGTGGATGGAGGAGTTAGTAGTGCTCCCTCGGGCCATCTTCCGCATCCTCCACTTATGGTGCATCAACATCACCCTCATCATCCTGTGCATTT